>NC_018394.1:1280132-1634121 GCF_000208865.1 Neospora caninum Liverpool | reverse complement strand
CGTTGTCGATGCGAAGACCCGCGACTTTTGCCGCGCCTGGACTTCCTCTTCTCTCGCGCCGTCTTGCGGCTGCGGCCGCCTCTCTCTCTCTCTGCGCTCCTCGTCACCACACGCGTTTCTCGCCTCTCTCGCCTCTCTCGCACGCGTCTTTGCAGCTGATTCTCGACGTTTTTGGCTGCAACCTTTTGGGGATGTATCTCGGCCTCGCTCTCTGCCGCTCGCTCCAAATGAAGGAGTATCTGTGGCACGACGACTCGCCGCCCGACACCCCGCGCTCGGACCTGCTCTCGCCGGCGCCGTCCCCGTCGGCTGCGGCTGCGAAGGGCTGTGCGGCGACAGATCCGAATGTCCCCTCCGGAGCGCCGCTGTCGCCTGCAGCTTCACCGGTGTCGCCGTCCGGGAACGAACGGCGAGGCTCCACGAGGTCGGCGAGTCCGAACCGACGTCGCCGCTCGATTTGCCGAGCAGTGCCCGGCTCTCTGCGACAGCTCGCCCCGTACGAATGGTAAGTGCAGAGACGAAGGCGCAGAGAAGACGAGAGGGAAGTCGAAGCGGAAAACGAGAGAGAAGACGAGGCGGAAAACGAGGGAGAAAGGTGCTCAGAGAGAGCGAGGCGGCGCCTCCGTTTCGGTCCTTCTCTCGGGCCGGAGCGAAAGCGGGCATAGGCTTTCGATCCCTCGCCGGGAGCAGTCAACACGACGCTGAAGAGTGAAAAAATGAGAAACGAGAGAGAGTGGAACCGAAGCGGCTGCAAAAGGCAAGCAACCGGAGGGGGCAAAGAGAACGAACACAACGAGACAAAGGAGAAGAAAGGAAAAGGCAAACACGAAACAGATGACACAGGAACCCAGAGAAAACTCACCCGCTGGACATGAAACAGAGAAGAACAACGCGAAGACGAAGAAGGGAAAAGGCTGGCGCTGGAAATGCGACAAGGAAGGGACAGAAGCAACGATTTTTGATATTTCGATCTGAGCATTCCGTGCCTGATGGGATCAAGAGCACAACGGCGCTGCCAGCTTTGGAAGACAGCGGAGCTCCCTCAAACCACGGTTTTTATACATATATATACATATAAATATACATATATGCACATGTTCAGCGATGTGTGCTATTTGACGCATCTGCGGATGTGTCTATCCAATCTACCATCCTCTATGTCTACTTATGTCTGTCTCATCTATCCCCTGCAATCTCTATTTATCTGTCTATATGTATCTATCTGTCTATCTATATCTATATCTATCTGTAGCTATCCATATGTATCTATATGTATCTATCTATATGTATCTGTTTCTCTCTCTCTCTCTCTCTATATATATATATATATCGATCTATCTCTCCACCGATCGATCAATTGATCAGTCGATATGTCTTGCTGTGCCTGGTTGTGTGTATGGGGTACATTTGTCATTGCCTCTCTGTTTCTGTGCATGCATGGCCTCTTGCCATGTTTGCGGGTCACGGTTGACAGTTCCTTTTTGTTTTCTGCTCGCATTCACCGGCTTTTTTTCGAGCACTTTGCGTGATCAAAAACGAGCGGGTTCTCGCCGCTGTTCTTTCCCGCCTCAGCGAGGAGCCGCAGAGGTGTGCGCGTGCGGTTCTCGCGTCGCATGCGTTTTGCTTTGTTCTCCCCCGAGCCCATCGACGACAACAGACGCGTCCGTCTCTTTTGCTTTTTGCGTGTTTGCGTCTCTGGACCTGAACTTTTGCGGTCGCGTTTCACTCTCTTCGGCGCCCTCAGGACCGGCTACAAATGGCCCCGGTTGTTTTCGAGTGCGTCGACCTTTGTGAGTCTTCTGCTCTATTGCGTGGCCGTCACCCTGTTGGACTTGAACGTCTTCTTCCTGAAGGCGGAGCTCTGGCTGCATCCTTCCCACTGGCTAATTCTCGCCAGGATCACCCTCTGGACGTTCATGGCTGCGGCAGGAACTCGCGAATACTACGAATTCGTCACGGACGTGTAAGTGAAACAGATCTCCCAAAGGAAGGCGCCTCCAGACGGAAATGCATATCTACACATATCTAGACACACATGCAAATATTCAAAGATGCATACCTATACCTCTATGTTTCACATATATATACCTATGTATATATATATATATATATATACCTATATGTATATATATATATATATATATATATATATGGATAGTGAGTGCTTTGCACGCGGAATCGAGATGGAGACGGGAAGGTTTTTTGGTTGACGGTGGAGGGAGACGTGGACGGACTCTATTTTCGCGTGTGTAGTCAGGCAGGTTTCGTGCGTGAAACAGAGAGCGAGTCGCACTTTCGTCCTGGAATTCTCGCTCTTCCGTCGCTCTAGGCTTTTGCTTCTTCGCGGAGAAGAGAACGGAAGCATCGCGCCTAGTCTTTGAGAGATTTGTGTCGTCGCTTTGGGATCGTTCCGTCGTTTCTTCGGGGCTGTTCTCTTCAGAAACTGCAAGCGCATGGGCGTGCAGTGCTGGATCGACCTCGCTGTCGTCAGCACAGAGGCGCTGCTCTCCGTCAAATGGTTCCATGGGCTCCAACCTCACGATCCGTGTCCACAGTGGATTATCGTAAGCTCCAAATACGCACCAAACGAATACAGATCTAAAAAACACACGCTACCGCATAGCCACATACCCACCAAAACCTCCATATCTATATCTATATATATATGTATATCTCTGCGGAAATGTGTATATATGTAGATGTATGAAGTTACGCCTGTGCAGATAGAGATAGACAAATATATATATGTATAGATATGTGTAGATACGAGTATGTATATTGAATAAAAATGTGGATATATTATGTGCACGCATTGCGCGTGGTTTCCGTTCTGTGCCTTGTCGGGTGTTGCGGTGTTTTTTCCTGCGTCGCGAAAGTGGCGGCATACCGCGTTTGTTTTCCGCGCGCTGGTGTTTCTGCACGTGCGCTTGTGCATGTCTTTCGCGCTGTCTTCTCAGGTCGCCTGGATTGCCATCGCATGCGTTTTGGCTGCCGCGATCGTCTGGCTGATTTGTCGCCCGCGACCTCCGAGTTTGAAGCGAATGTCGAGCCTCTCCCACAGCGGAGGCTTCTCGCACCCCGCCAGTCTTTCCGAGGACTTGTACCTGCAAGAGACATTTTTGGAAGGTCCGAAAGACAAGTAGAAGGCCCAGTTTGGCCTTTTTGAAAAGCAAGAAACGCCCTTCGCCGTGCTCAATTCCCACTCCGGCTCACGCGTACCTAGATACATGTACACTGTAAGCCGAAACCTAGAAATATATATTGATATGCGCTTATCTATATTTGTATATCGTTTTACACATGCATGCAGTTGCTTATGTGAGGATGCAGACGTGCCTGAATCGAGAGATGGAGGCGTGTCGCCGTTCTCATACTATGTAGCTGCGTGAGAAGTTCCCCGTGTGCAGTCTTGGTCCCGTCCATTTCACCCTTTCGGATGAAGCGTGAAGAAGCCTGCGGCGGGGAGCGCAGACGTTCCTGCCTTTCGGCACATTGGCGCTTTGTCTCGGGCGGGTCTCTATCTCAGAAGCCTTTTCCACGTGAGAAGACCCCACGCATGCGCGAACGCGAGGAATGTCATTTACGCGTATTCTTGTCTTTGTGAGGTGCTTGTCGGCGTGCTTGCGCGATATTTGTCGTGTTGTTTCCACCCGGAATAGACGCCGATGCCCGGCTCCGATCGCCCGGGATCCTCTCGCGTAATCCGACGCGAGCGCACCAGTTCAGTGCTCCGCGAATCGGCGGACACCATGAGATGCGCATGCAGCGCAGCGCGTTTCTCCCCAGGAGAAAGTCAGATGCGAGGATGCTGGGAAACTCGTAATTTTGCGCATGCATTTGCGGGAAACAGTCCCTAGAGGAGCTTTTCTGTCCAAACACAGTGTAGAAGACCACCCGAGAGAAGAACAGGCGTTTCTTCTTCCTTGTCTAAAACGATGCCGCACGGCTTCCCGCGCCTCCGTACCGAGTGTACGCAGATCACAATGACAGGATTTCGGCCTCCCTGGCACTGGCTGCCTGCCCCCGGAGAAAAAAGTGCGCCTCTCCACACTCGCGAGGCAGAGACTGCGACGACTCTCACGGCAGCATTCTACCACCGTTCTTCACACAAGACACCGACCCCTACCAATACATATATATATATATATATACACATATATATATATATATGCCTAATACATGCATAAGTATCTACCTACTACGCATATATACACACATATGCACACGTTTTTACCTATATATATATATATATATATATATATATGTATAATGTATATATATACACATATATAGATATATGTCTATATGCCTGTAGGCCTGTGGGGGGGGAATCGTTCCCGAGGGGGATGCATCCAGCATTCCTCCGCGTTTGCGTCTGTGAAAGGAGTTGGAGAAACTCTAGGAGTGTGTCGAGGCCGGCCTCGCTGTGTCTCAGTCTCTGCACATCTCTCTGCGGGTGCGTCTTTTTGCCTCTGAGCGTTCGGTTTTTTGTGTTTGAGGTCGTGAGAGAGCCCGTGCTCTGGCCTTGCGTGAACCCCCGAGGGTATGCGCGTGGAGTGTGGCCGCATGCACCTAAAGTTTATCTGTGGAGTGTCTCTTTTTGGATTTTCGAGCGTTCGTTTTTCGAGCCTCTGGGGGCGTCCTGCGTTCGCTTTGTGTCGACGCGCAGCGACGCCAGAAAAGACGCAACACGGCAGACGTCTCTTGCTCTGTTCTCAACACATTTTTCCCTGAAGCGACCCCTCTTTTCGGCACCTGCCTCGCCAGGCAACTCTGCTGTCGAGCCGTCTCTTGCAGTTCCCTCCCGCGCACGCATTTCTCCTTTCGCCCTTCCACTCCCTTCCCCTCTTTCCTCATTTCTCGTCCTGCATCTGGCGTTTTCGGCTTTCTCCGCTCTCTGCGCGGTCGCCGTCCCTTCTCTCGCGCAACGCTACTCGCTCTTGCCTGCCTCGGCCGCTCCGGCGTCTTCGCTCTTTGAGGTCTTGCGCCTGCCGTTCTCCTTCTCTTCCTCGGCGCTCTTCGCGGTCCCCGACGGAGAAAGCGGCGCAGGGTGACCCGACACCGCAGGGGGAGAAAAGAAGGCTGTTGGGACGCCGAAAGCAGAGAGAGACGATTCAGCTGGACCGGAGGGCGGTGTCGGCGAGGCACGCGCTGAAAAGGAGGCAGAAACAAACATGCAGAGAGTCAATCCCGAGAGAGAGACACGGAGAGAGACCGCACGCCTCCCACTCGCAGTGTCTTGCTCGCCCTTTCCTGGATCGTGAAAAGAAGCCCCCGCTGTTTTTTTTGGGACGCACGCAAGCTCACAAAATCGAGGAAACAGCAAAACGAGGCCGAACCAAAGGATCCTTTCGACACCCTCTCCTCTTTGACAGGTTTTCTCCTTCCTTACTTCCGACAGCCGCCGCTCCAATCGCCTGCGCAGCCTGGCTGAGGCACTGCAACTCCGCATTCACGCGCTCAACAGACTGCGAGCAACAATGGGGACACGAGAGACAAAACCGCGCACAGCTGCCGTCACGGAAAAGGCTGAAAAAGACTGCCTCCGGGTTTTGACCCGCACGGCGCGACACAGAAGAAAACAAAGAAAAGAGAGAACAAACCTCCAAGCATCAGCGGCAGGGCCCCGGGAAAGACGCGAGCGAAGCGAAACGCATGCACCGCGGGAGACAGCAAAGGCATCTTCACCGGAGCTCGTCACACGGGTGACCCGCGCGTTTTAGTTGCACAGTGGCCTTTGATCTCCACTTAATCGCAGGCATATCACTCCAGCGAGTGGATCTACTTCAGAAGCATCTTGTGCATTTGCAAGCGTTCACGAGATATCAAGGTGGACAAGTCGCGACAGGAAGACAGCGGCGCAGAGAGGTTTAAACGTCGGAGGGTTGTCTCCAGGTCGAGCCCAGACCCTGAGGGCGGCAACCCAAAGGCATCGCGAAGTCCAGAATGCGCACACGCGTGTCGCTGTTCCTTGTCCCTCACCTCGAGCGCCGCGAGGCCTTGGAAGAATTCTCGCTGACGAACTTCGCGCATGGCCGCTGCCCACCGTTGATTCGCCTCCCGTCGCCTGCAGCGGGAAAGAGAAAAGACGAAAAGTATCGCAGGGACATCTGAGAGGAAACACTGGGGAAATAACCCCTCCTCCCCCCCCCCCCCCCCCCGCGACAGTCAAGACGCCGAGCACAAAGTGTCGCGTGTCTGAGGCGGCGGAAAGAGAAGAAACGCGCGCACGCAAAAAGAAGCGTCACCAGAAGAGAGAGAACCTGCGCAGGTGCCGCCCACAGACGCAGGGACATACAAAGGAGGGACCGGGTCTGTGCGACTCCTTGCGAGAGTCTCTGCATCTCTTACGATCGGAAGAGGCGCAGAAAAGCCACGTGGTCCTGCGCGCTCGCGCCTATTATCTGGGGGATGCGGCCGAGGCACGTCTTCGCGATTTTCCCGGTCCACAAGTCGACGAGGGAGACGGAGACAAAGGCTGTGCGAGCGCGCTTTCTCTCCTTTTCTTCGCGCTGCAGCCGCGGCTGCGGCTGAGGCTGCGCCGGCTGAGAATGCACGCTCGAGGCCTGTTTCGGCGACTGCGGAAACGCGGCGGGGACTGCTGGCGGCGGCGACGGCCGCGACGGAGGAGAAAAGGAGGAGCGCAAAGGCCCGCTTGAAGCCGGCAGCGCGCCCTGGTCGCCCAGAGAAGCCGGAGGCGGGAAGGAAGCGAAGGCGTCAAAGCTCGCAGACGGCCCTCCCGCATTTCGCAGGGGCGACGAGGCCGGGCAAGGAAGAAGCGGCGGCGCGGACGAGGGCGAGAAGGCGGGAAACGAAGACGGGAAAGAAAACGCGGGGCCGAGGCGAGACCCAGGCGGAGCATGACCCTGCGCGAAGCCGTGGGCTGCGGAGAAAGCAAAGGCAGCGACATGCGGGGAGAATTAGGAAAAAAGAATTGCGAGGAGGCGAGATTCACCGCACGGGACGCAGCCGCACACGCATGCAGAGACACGGGTGATGGGGGAAAGAAGCAAGAGGACAGCGAGGCACCAGGAAGACAGCACAGGAGACGGTTTTGTGGGAGGGCAGAAAACACGCAAAGCAAGCACGCCACGGAAACCCCCCGGGGCGAAAAGGATCAAGCAGAACGCCTCCTTTTTATAGGGTGACGCGAGTTGGAGTTGCGGCGAGAAGAAAGAAAGTCTCCACCAAAACAGGGGAAACCACCATGACTCGCGGTCCCAGCGGAACACTCAGGGCTCGGTCCTCCCAGTCGCGACGCCGCACACGAGCACCAAGAGCGGCAAAGTGGCAAAACACGTCGAGAAACACGTCCGCAGTTTGAGCGCGCCCGCTGAACATCTCCCAGACGTACCCTCTCTTCCGCCCTGCAAGTCTCCGTCGTTCCCGAGTCTCCCCGTTTTGGCAAAGACTCCCTGGGGAGGCCGGAACGCTGGCGGGGGGCCGAGCAGACCCTGTTCCTCTGGCGCCACTCTGCGTCTCTCCTCCGGTCTCCGTCCGGGCATCGGCCGCTCTTTGTCTCGGCTTTCGCCCGCGAAAAAAGCGTCTTCGCCTTCGCTTCGGCGCGCCCTTGCCTCTTCCACGGGGCCCGCTTGAGGCCCCGGCCCTCGCGCATCCGCGCAAGTCGACGGCGAGCGGCGCGCGAAAGCCGAAAGCTTTAGCTCGTTGAAGCGGCGGCGGCGCTCGGCCATTTTGGACCTCTCGCCGTCTTCGCGTCTGCCTTCATCGCGCTGTCTCCTCTCCTCGTCGCCCTCTGGTCCCCCAGCTGAGGGAAGCCTTGAGCGGGGCAAGCCCCAGGTGTCTCCGGGCCTTCGGTCGCGGGGCGAGAACCCAGACGGCTCTCCGCCGTGGAAAGGCCCAGTCCTCCCAAAGTTTGCGCGCGCTCGAAACGGGTCTTCGTCCGTTCTCAACCTCGCTTTCCCCGGCTCAGAGCCAAGCACAGTAGACCCACTACGTTCCCCGCGCGGAGGCGAGAACGAGGACTTCACCCGCCGCGTCCGGTCGCCTTCCTCGCTCCCTCTGCGCTCCGTCTCTTCTCTCTCGTCTTCTTGGTCCGCCGCAGACGCGAACGCCCCGACTTCTTCGCGGTCGAAGGCGTCTTCTCTTGCTTCTCGGACGCGAGCACGCGCAGAACCCTCCGCGGTCCGATAAGCCTCTTCGCCGCGACAAGACAGACGATACGAAGTCGTCCCTGTTTGCGCGAAGGATCGGCGATCTCCCTCGGCCACCCGTTGTTCCTCCTCTCTGTCTCTCCGCTCTCGCTCTTCTGAGAACTTCTCGTCGTCTCGCCTCCCTCTCACGTACTCACTGTCTTCACTCGCGCGGCCTCTCCGGCCGGCTCCAAAGCGCGAGGGGAAAGAGCCTGGTGACCATCGCGCGTCAGAGGAAGGAAGCGACGGACTCCTGGAACCCCGTCCCCGCGACGAGGTCCTTGCGTTTCGTTTGCAGCTCTCGCCGCGCTCCTCATGTGCCCGGTCTTCTCTGTCTCCCTCCCCTCCTCGCCATGCAAGCCTCGAGAAGGAACTGCGCTCCGCCCTTCTCTCTCCCGACGGCTCGCTCTCGGTCTCCTTGTACGCTGCGCCATGAGCCGTAGCCGCCTCGCGAGAGAGCGACGGCGAACGCAGCCGAGGCGAATCGCGTCTTCCTCTTTCTTCTCTTTCTTGCCCTCGCAGTCTCCCCGGCGGTTCCCCATCCACGAACGGCGAGCGCCGCTCGAGAGACGCAGGGCGCGAAGACGGGCGTCTTCGTCTCTCTTCTCTGCGGCTCTCGTCTCGCCCGGCGAGAGATGACCTGTCTCTCTCTTCTCCGCGGGAAAGCGAGCGGGAGAACCGATCCAGAGCGTCTCGGTCGCGCGCAACGCGTTTCTTCCTTATGTCGACTTTCCTTTGCGGATCCCCGTCCTCCGCGCATGCATTCCCCTCCTCTGTCTCGTCTTCGTCGCCGCTCCTACGCATCATCAAGTACGGCCGCTGGGCCGACGCCCGTTTAGCCCCCGCGGCCGCTGCGTCTCTTTCTCTCTCCAGGGACCGTCTCTCAGGCCGGACCCGAGACGCGAAAGCGCCCTCGGTTTCCTCTTGGCTTCGCTGGCGTTTTCGCCTCTCGCGGCCTCTCGACAGCGAGCGGGAGAGCGTCCTCGCCGCCCGCGTGTCGTCGGCACCGGACGAGAGAGACGCCGACACGAGCCTGTCGACTTTCTCTCTCTTGTGCGCTCGCTCGTCGCAGCTCGGCCTTTCGCGCTTCCGCGTTTCGGCGCCAAGCGCACCTGCATCGAGGTCCGAGTCCGGCACGTCGCGTGCCTTCTTTCTTTCTTTTCGGTCTCTGCCCCGCACAGACCGCGCTTCGCCCAGCCGCGCTTCTCGCTCTTGCGGCTCTGGACTGTCTCTCTCGCCCCTGCTTCTCTCCGACGGCTCGCCGTCCCCCTCGCGCGCGCGTCGGCGACCTCGGGGCGCGCGAGACGCGCACGAAGGCGACCGAGACGCCGAGCGGAGACGCCTCCCTTCTTTGCGCTCGTGCACGCAGGAAGACGTCGACACCCGTCTGTCGCGACTCGCCGGTTCTCCGTTCTCGCTTCCGACGCTCGAGAGACACGAGAGACGCCGGCGTCTCCTCTCTCGTCGCCCTTCGTCTCTGCGCCCCCCTTTCCCCGCTGAGGTCGACGACCGCCGCGAAGTCGCAGACCGGGGCGCGTTCTCTTTTCCGAGCCTCGCCTTCTCCCGGTCCTCCCACGCGTTCTCTTCTCTTCTCTCCTTTTCGCGTCCTCGCGCACTCCGCCGCTCCGGGAAGGCCCCGGCCTCTGCTCTCTCGCGTCGGTCTCGGCCGTCTCGCGACGCGGTCGAAAAAGGAGAGAGCGACGCTTCCCTTCGCCGCGAGGACCCTGTGCACCGCGCGTCTTCTCTCCGCCTCTCCTCTCTCCCGTCCTCGTTTCTTCTGCCGCGCCGCCCAGAAACGCCCGCCTCGCTCTCTTCTGGAGCCGAGAGGAGACTGCGACTTCGTCTCCCGTCGGTCGCGAATTCGCCGTCCCTTCCCTCTCCTCGCTCGCCCTTTTCGTCCCGTCTCGGGCCTCGCTCTCGCGCGTCTCGGGCCCTCGATGCTCTCTCCAGAGAGAGGCCAGAAGCCAGCCGCTGCAGGCCTGCGCGTTCCGACCCCTCGCCCGCGTTCTCGTCTGCCTCCAGCGCTGCACGCGCCGAGGCCCGCGCGCGCGACCGCGTAGGCGAGGCGTCGGAGGGAGGCGAGTGGCTGCGGCACGAGAAGATCGACGGCGAGTGCTCGCCCCGCCTGCGCTCGAAGCCTGCCGACGAGGGCAAAGACGGTTTTCTGTCTCGGGACGCCGAAGCCCACACGTCCGTCGGTTTTTGACTGCTGCTCGCGCGGTCACTTCCCGAGGCTGGGAAGCCGCGTGCGTGTGCAGGGAAAGGATCGCCGCGGGTCGGGGGCGAGAAGCCGTGGGAGGTTGGCGAGGGGAGAAGCGGCCAGAGAGACACAGGGCCTTGGTCATCTCTTTCTCGCCTTCGAAGGCCGCGCCTCTCATCCTCGAGCCCGTCGAATTGCACCCGCTCCGCCTCCCGCTCCCTCCCAAGCACCAGCATTGACGGCGGAGACGCAGAAAACGGAGACACCGAACGACGCCGCATATACGCCGCAGGCCGCGACCGCCGCCCCCCCTCCAACCCCTCGTCTCTGCGATCGTCTCTGCGATCGTCTCTGCAGTCTTCTCTGGCGTCTTCTCTGGGGTCGACGCGCATAGGCCCGAAGCGGATCTCCGGCGGAGTCGAGGCTCCCGCGAACGGGAAGCGCCCGCGTCCCGCCTCGGGCGACGGCAGCAGCGGCGGAAGTCGCGAGAAGGCCGTGAATGGACTGCCGTGGCTGTTCACGCCGAACGCTGGGAAGACGGCAGGCGGCGGGATGATTCGCGGGAGATTCCTCGGCCGACTGAACGCGTCGGAGGGGAGGAGCGGTCGAGACGCGAAAGAGGCAGGGCGCGCAGATGCGGCAGAGAACGATCTGTCTTCGAGGTCGAGACGGCGGCTGTGTTCTTCGTCGCGGAACGAAGCAAAGGTTGCGGGGTATGCGCGGCCAGGCCTCTCGAAACTCGAGCCTTTCGAGACTTCGTGGAACGCCCCGCGCCCGCCACTGGGCTCTGCGTCAAGGCCCCCCCTGCGACTCCCCAAATAATCCCCCGAGTCGGCCTCGCCCTGGTCTGTGAAGAGACACTTTCGCGCGGCTCGCGACGCTTCGGATGCCCGAGCCGCGGGTCTGGTGGGGCTTCTCGTGGAGTCTCCTCGGCGCCCGGACAAAGGGGACTGCGACCGGGACGGCGAGCGAGAGAGGAAGGTTTCCCCGCGCGCGCCCCGGGGACTTCGCGGCAAAGCGACTGCGCGAGTCGGCGAAAACGTTCTGGAAACTGGAGCAGCCTCGCGCGAGGCCTCGAAGTCCGAGGGCGAGAGAACCCGTGCAGAGTCTGCGGCCGGCCCCCGCTGAAAGCCCGCGAACGGTCTTCTCTCGTACTCGTCCTCGCGGTGGGTACCCGGCGACGGCCGACAGAGCGCGGCGTGACGGTCTTCGAACCCTCGACACGCAGCCGGATCGAACGAGGGCCCAACGGGAGACAACGGAGACGGCGTGCGCCGACGCCCCACAGAGACGGGCGAGGGCGACCGACCGCGGAAACGCCGCGGGGGCGCGCGGTCCTTCTCTCGCACGTCCAGCGCAGGCTCGCAGTCGGAGAGAAAAGAAGTGGAAGACGCCTTCGAGGCAGGCGACGTCGAACGGCGCACAGAAGTCGCCCCGCCGAGAGGAGGCCTTGACGCCAACGTGACAGAAGACTGCAAGTCTCCACTGGAGTCGCAACTCGACCCGCCACCGCCCTCAGCTTTCTCCTTCAAACACACAGAAGAGTCAGTCGGGCGGCCTTGCGCGAACGGTCCCAACAGCTCGGTTCCAGAGCCTGAAGCAGTCGCAGAGGCATGAGTGGACTCTGCTGGCCGTTCGTTAGACTCTTTCTTTTCCGGCTCAGATGTCGGTTTGGCGCTGGAGCTGGGGGAATCTCCCCGTCTCTCCGCGGCAACCTTCTCTTCCTTCCTCACTGCCGCTTCGTTCTCCCTCGCCGGCCCAGCCTCCCTTGCGCCCCGTCCTGGCGCTTCGCCTTCCCCTCGAGCGGGCCGAGACGGCGAAGCTGCAAACCCCGAGCCCTGTCCCTCTACGTCGTTTCTTCCCTCTTTACTGTCTTTTCTTCCC
Organism: Neospora caninum Liverpool; assembly: GCF_000208865.1. NCBI lineage: Eukaryota > Apicomplexa > Conoidasida > Eucoccidiorida > Sarcocystidae > Neospora > Neospora caninum. The sequence continues at coordinate 1,621,887 of NC_018394.1, read as the reverse complement.
TCTTTTCGTCCCGCGTTTCTCCTGGCGCCGGAGGCAAGACGCGCATGAAAGTCGCGGCGCACGGCCTCTGTCTCCTCTCTCTCCCCACGCTCGCTTCGGCCGAGATCGCCCGGCCGCTTGCCCGCCTCCGGGCACTCCGCGTCTTTCCTGCCGCGAGCCTGGGGCGGTCGAAGAGCGGATGACCGGGAAGAATCGGACGAAGACGACGAAGGCGGAGAGATCGAACTCGCACTGCGACTGCTGATGTTGCTGACGCTCCGACTGCACACAAAAACACAACGAAACGCCAGAGTCTCCAAAACGAAACAGACTTGCACTTCTTCTCTCTCGCACAGTCCAACTCGGTGTTGGTGTGCAAAATCTCTTCTGCCAGTGCTCTCCTCCGGCACTCTCTCCCCACTTCTTCTCCCCCCTTCTTTTCCGCTCTTTCCTACACTCTGTCTCCCCTTCTTCGCCCCGCCCTCCCTGTGTCTCTCTGCTCGGCCTCCTCGTCTTCCGGATCCTTTCCGTCCCTCCTCACCTTCTGCTGTTCTCTCCGTCTCTTCGGCCGGTGTCCCCACAAGCTTCTCCGTCAGTTCTGTCTCCTCGCCGAGCGTTTCGCGGGCGCCCGCTGCGTTCGACCGCCGCCTCGGAGAGGAACGACGGCGACGGTTTCAGCGTGCAGGTGCCGCCGGGACGCCGGACAGGCTGAAAAGGAAAGGGCCCGGCTGACGCGTAGGCAAAAGACATGTCGGGGCCCGTGGGAAGAGAGCGGTAGGGAAAGATGCGCGGCTGCGAAGGCGCCGGGTACTTGCTGGCTGTGAGGACGCACTTTTTCCCGCGCTCACGCTCCTCTTCCGCGTACGGCAGATACGAAAAGGCAGGCGGATACGGTATCTCCGGGCCGTAAGGCAGCGCAGAAAAGGGTGCGTGGAAGGCGCGACGCGCATACGGAGAAGAGGGCCGCGATGCATGCGCCCGACTGTCGCCGCGGGGCGGAGAGACGGAGAGAGGCCGAGACGCGCATGCGCCGAAGCGCGAATCCGCCTGAGAAACCCGGAGACGCAGAGCAAGACAGCAGAGAACGAGACGAAACATGCGACACGTGGAAAATGCGGGGAAAAGGGGAGAAGAGACGTCGTATCGCCGCATACGAGCGGCCGGAACGAGAGGGCGCGGCACTCGGAGAGAACCGAGGGAACGAGGGGAGACGAGACGACGCTGGAAAGGTCCATACAGAGCAAGGGGAAACGGAGGAGGGTCCAGAGCGACTGAGAACGTGAGAGGCGGACAGAGGACACAGGAGAGAGACGAGAGGGGGACGGTCACGAGAGGCTTCGAGGTATGTTTTTCCGTGTCGCACAAGAGAACGGTATTCGAGGAGTCGGCCGTTTCTTCTTACCATTGCGGAGAAGGAGCTCTTCCGAGATCTCGCAGGTACGCCCCGTTCCAGAGGGCTCGCCGCAAGTCCCGCTTCGTCCCCGCCGGGGCCCGAGCCCCGATCGAATCCGTCTCCGTTTTTGCGCATCGCTGTCTCTCTTGGCGACTCGCCGGAGTCCACTGTCCGTTCCTCCGGTTCTTTCTCCAGGGATCAGATGGAACGAGAAGAGACGCCGCGTGTGGGTGGGCAGAGAAGTAAGTCGGTGGGGGGTAGAAGAAGAAGACAACTAGAAAGGAGAGAAATTTCTTTGCGTTGGGAGAGTGTCTCGAGGCTCCGAAAGTCCAGCGCACGGCAACCTCTCAAGGAGCAGTCTCTCCCGCCAGCGAGATCGAGAGACGAGGCCTGCAAAGAAATGCGGCACACGCAACGCGCGCGGGCGGCGTGAAAGAACGAGACAGACACCCAATCCCCGCACCCCTGCGAGCGGAAATCCATGCGAAGCGCATGCCTTTTTCTCTTTTCTTTCTCTCGATTCTCCGGCTTCTCCTTTTCGCGCCCTTTTTTACTCCCACTTTCTTAGGTCTGCCCGCGTCCTGACCTCCCCTCTCCTTCGTCTTCCGTCTGTGCGTTTTGTTGTCTCTTGCCTCGGACTGCGCCCCGCTCGCTCCTTCCCTCCGGTCCCCGGTCTGCTCGCCTCCGTCCCCTACCTGTCCGCTTCCTCCCGTGTTGCTTCCTTCCTCTTCTTCATCTTCTCTCTGTCCCGCGTTCGTTCTCTGTCTGTCGCTGTTGCTCGGTCCTGGAGGCTCAACCGACGGGCGAGTCGCAGACCCCGGAGACGCAAAGCACTGAGACAAGAGGCAGCCCGCTCTCGGCACAGCGCCTCCGCCTTCCCCTCGCAAGGCGCTTGGAAACCGAAGTCGGCGAACGGGGACGAAATCCCTGGATCTCACTTTCTCTCTTCGCGCCCGCGAGCGCGTCTCCGGAAGTCACGGACGGGCGACCTGTCCTCTCCCGAGCGCGAAAAACGAAGGAACGAGACAAGGAGACGGAAACCAGAGAAGGAACGTGTGAAGTGGAAAAGGACAACAGGTGGCAACCTTTCTCTGCGTGCGCCTCTCTCGTTCCCGTCAATCCGCCTCCTTTTTCCTCACAAAAAAATTGGGATCTCTATCATGTAAATCATGGAACCGTGGACACATGCACACGCCTCTCACTACGAGGATCTCTCCATCTGTCTGCCTCTCGAAGCTGAATCGGTCTACGCCAGCGATGCACGCGCGGCGTCGCGTTCGAGAGCCGCAAGAGGCGACAAGACTTTCTGCTTTGCGTTTGCGTTTAACTTTTCCGCATGCCCGCCAGGTGTAGGCATGCATGTCAGAGAGATGGGTTTTCGCCTTCGCGCTTGGCGTCTTCGACGCCGCTTTTCCTGCGCAACAGAAACGGCGCGTCGCCCTCTCTCTGGATCTCTGCTTTGTTCCGCGTTCACAAACTGCAAAAGAGAAACACTCCGCCGAGAATCTCCGCCGGCGAAGGAGACAGGCGGGCGGCAGAGAGACGTAGCAGCGATACGACGGGACAGGCGGGAGACACAAGACCTCTCCCGAGAGAGAGAGAGACGTGCAGAGGCGCTGAGGGAGAAAGAAAGCGAGAGAAGAAAGAGAGTTCGCGACCGGGTCGGGGCCGGAAGCGAAGAAGGAAAACGAACTTTCGCCAGCGAGAGACGTCTCCCCTTGCTCTGGGATCTGGGAGTCGTCGGCGGCGAATCGAGAGCGAACGGCGGAGAGACAGAGAAGGCCAGCAAAAGACAAGGCCGATAGAACGGAAGAAGAGACGAGAGAAGAAACAAAAGGCGACAAGAAACGGAATTAGGTCGGCGGGCAACCGAAAAAACGCCAGCGGGTGTTTGCGGCGCCTGGAAGCACCAGGCGCGCACGGAGAAAGCGGTAGAGAAAAGGATAACGGAGGGAGAGACAGAAGGGAGAGTAGCCGACTCGACAAAGCAAAGAGATGAGAAAAGGCGAGAAACGTGGAAACGGGCGAGAACGTGCAGAAAAACATGCATGCCGAAATTCGCGGGCGGCGTCCCAGCGCGCGTGCGTGGGACGCGCAGTTTGTTTCGCGAGAAGCAAAGCGTTTTGCGGCGGAGACGCAGAGGCCGAGGAAAAAGGGAATCAACAGGAAAGCAGATGAGTGTTCTGAAAAGAGAAAAGGCCAACGGCAGACATGTCGTTTTTCGGAAAAAAGAGGCAAACGCGGGCCTTTCCTGTGTACGTGCACATTTGCACATCCCCCTTGCACACGGGTGTTGGTGTCGAGACCACGTGCCGTTCGCAGCGAGGCGCATCTGCTGCGCAAGATCGGGGTTTGTCTACGCCTCGCCTTTCTCTCGAGGAGAAACGAAGGGAGGTGTTTCCGTGTCTCCAACTACCACTCGCTTTTCTCTGGCGCGTCATCGATATGCAGAGTCAGAGAGAGCGACCGTGAAAAGACAAGCTATATCTAGATACTGTAGATGTATATAGAGATGCTCGTATAAAGAGATGCAAAAAGATATTTTATACAGAGGTTGATATAGTTATACACGCCGATGGCGGGGACTGAAAGGTTTGCGAGAATAGAGCAACCGACGCACTGGGCTGTAGTCGCGCCCTTGGCCTGACGGGAAGCAACGCTTTTTTCGTGAATTGCCACGCAGTCGCCAACTCCCTGCAGATCCAAAGAGTCTCCAACAGCCGACAAAACTATCCGCTGCCTTATACAGACGAATAAACAAATACACAGATGTAGATATTCATCAATATGCTTACACTCATGTATACATATATATATATATATATGCAGATTCATCGATTGTCGCAAGTGCTGTTCTGAGTCCGTGGTACTCTTGTTTTTCTCCAGTCTCAGACGGTCGCGCACTCGCGCCTTTGTTTCTAAAAAGTCCACGTGCACATGCAGATCCGCCTTTTCACATCTGTCGGTATACATGTGGTGGTGGGCGTGCACATGTGCGCGTCTTCGTATAGGCGTTCAGAAGGTATCCTGCACGTATACAGGTGCACATATACATTTACGCATAGATGTGGCATAGATATGTGGAGCTCCAGCAAAAATGCAGCTCCTTTTTACTGCAACTCCTTCCGGCATATCCAGTGACGGTCACGCAGTCAGTAGATGTCGCGCACTCGCCTCTCAAAGTGATTTCAAGAAGAATACAACCACGAAGACAGCAGCCCGATGTGCTTGCTCATCGCTCCTGGTGACTCGGGCATCGCCCACCTTCTGGTCTATCTTCTGCTTGCTGGAGTTCCTCTAACTCAGAGCCACTGGATGCGCGCCGCGGAACAGAATCTCTCTGTTTCTTCCCCTTGCGTCCTCTCCCCCCTCTCCTTTTTCTCGGGTGTTCTCCAACACATCCTGTACGGGCAGAACGACTCTTCGACTCGCACGGGACCAGCAGCTCAGCGCGTACGTCGGGCTGGCCTCTCGACGCTCTCTTGCGGTGCGCGTTTCTCCTTTAGTCTCAGCCGCTGTGGAACAGGGCGTGAGGAGCTTCGACGTCTATTCCCAGCCCCTCAAACAACTCCCCGCGAGAAGAGGACGACGGTCTCGCGTTTTTCGCCAGCAGCGAGAGCAGCGGCAGAACAGCGTTTGCAGGCGGCGCCGCGCAAGACAAAGAACGCCCTATACTCGCCATGACAAAGGCATACCCCTTCCCCCGTCCTTAGGGAGCCTACTTGAGTGGCAAAAGCGGCTCAGATCGCTCACAACCGAAAGTGTCGAAACGGGTTCGATCTCCGAAAAACGAGGAGCGAAAGGTGCGCGACGGCCACCTCTCAGCTGTGTGTCTGTACACCTGGGCCCAGAACGAGAACTGCACGTGTGGCAAGACGGACCCTTTCGATAGAGTGAATGTTTCCCTCTAGGGGAAGAGAAGCTGCTTTTCTGGGGCTCTACACGCCAAGTTCTGGAGCTTGTTCTGGAATCCAATCCAAAGCAAACGAAAAGAGCGTCACAAATCGCGCGCGCTGTCTTCCGGCTGGCCAGGCCTGCCGCCGGCGCGGCCGCGGATCGCTTAGTCCGTTCCTGTCTTCCTGCCGCGCAAACTGGTCTTTTTGCCCCTTTTCTACGTCTTTTCTCTCTGCATGCAAAAGAAACGAGAAGACACTGTCTCCACCTCGCTCATCGGTCGAACGCGAAGCGCCTTACCCAAGTCGTTTCGGCCCTCTTGTCTCTCAATCTTAACGCTGCGCCTCGTGAGATACCTGCCTTTTCGCGGACAGCGCGCGGCTCCGGGCCCCGGCATTTCCCCGACTTTTTCTCCTTTCTTCTTTTCTGCCTTCGATCTCTCCTGCGGCAACGTGCTGCCTGCCGGGGTACTTCTCTTCGCCTTCCCGAGAGCCGTGCCTCGAAGGCGACCGAGCGCATTGAAGGCGCTCCTCTCTGTGTCTCCGAGGTGTTGCGACTTCTCTCACGGTCACTCTGGCGCAGAGTCTCCTCGTCTAGCGTTTTTTCCTGTCGCCAGGATACCTCTGTCGATATGTGTAAAGGACTGGCTAGAGAAAGCAGGCGCTTCCCGGACCCTCCGCGCTCCCGATATTCTGCGCTCTGCGGCAACCACACGCGAACCTGCCGAGCTTAAACAGTGCAAGGTCGCCGCTCGAGCACCCGTTCCGAGCAGGGAGGCAGTTTCTCTACACAGCCGATCTACACAGTTCCTCTCCTTTCTGTTTTCGCTGTTCCGCCCCTCTGTCGTTACGCGTCTCTCCACTCTCGCCCAGTCACCCTCCCCCCGCGTTGTCTTTTCTCTAGTGCATGTATGTATAGCCAAATGCATAGATATAGGGAGCGGCGTAGATATAGACGTGAATTTATAGATACATGGATCCACATAGATAGTTACAGATCCATTCGTGTCAGTGTAACATGCGGTCTCCGCAGTCTCCCTTGTGTAGGCTGCGTACGCTGTGAATGTTCCGTTCGAGAAAAGTGCCTGGTGCCGAACTTGTTTCTGCTGGAAAATCGGCCTCCCTTGTGTGGTTGTGAAACGCGGACGCACTTGCGCTGCTGGTAGACTGCGCCCACAGCCTCGCCTTCTCAAGCGAAAAAGCAAGAGGCGACCGGGAGGAGAGACACGAGAAGGCGAGAGAGAAGACGGAACGCGCAACGAGGAGCGAAAGCACAAGAAACGGGAAGAGAAGAAAGACGAAGAAGTGAATATCGCGAGGTGTTTGAAGACCTTTTCTCCCCTTTGCGCCCGTTTTTCTTCCTCGGACCCGTCGCCGAGTCTTCTCGCTTGTTGCCGCCTTCGTCGCCAGCGTTTTCTTGACCTTTCTGGGCAACGTCGCCGAAAAGCCGTTCAAGAGTCTTGTCTTCAGGGACCAAGCAAACAGGCCTCCCTTCGTCGTCTCCTCTTCCTCGGGCTCCCTCTCTTTTCTCGTTTTCGGCCGTGTCCAGGCGCTTCTGTGCGAGGATCGAAGTGTCTCCTGTCCTCCTCTCGTTTCTTCGCGCGTCGCCGCTGCTCCGCGTCTTGCGGCCCCGGTCGCCCTCTCGTCACCGCACGGTTCTTCCTTCTCTTCGAGCTCGTCTTCTAGCTCGCCGAAGCAGAACAAGTGCAGGTTCTGCAAGATGGGAATAGGCTCAAGCAATCTGGGGGATGCGATCCTCTTCCCCGCTCCGGCAGCCTCGGTATGTTTCCTCTCTCGCTCTGAGCCTCCGTTTTTTTCGGTCGCAACACTCTCCCCTTCCCCCTGTGTGTGCCCCGCCGCCACTTCTCTCGCTCGTCGCTTCCGCCGTTTGTGTTTGTCTCCTCTCCCTCGCCTCCCTTCGCCTCTCCACGCGGGCGTTTTCTTGCCTCTCGCCGTCTGTGTCTCCTTTGTCTCCAGTACGATGCACAACTGCCGGGCTTGTTGTGGATCGAGGAAGACTTCCCGCCCCTCGCTCCGCGCGGGAGTCTCTCGCCTGAAGAGGCCGCGGAGCTGGAGGCCGTCCATCGACACTCCCGAGCGCACCAGCGCCTGTTTCCTGCGTTCTTCATCTCAGCTCCCGGCGGGGAAAGTCAGTGCACCATCCTCTACTGGCATGGTAGGCGAGGGCGAAGAGCGAGAAAGAGAGGAGGAAAGAAGGGGAGACAAGGAACGCCCTCGACTCTGTGTGTGCCTTCCCCAGAGTCGAACCGGAGACTGAGACACTTTTTCAGGGGACGGGGAAAACGAAAAGAAGAGGCGCCGCGGACGTACCGAGACGAAGCACAAGCCGGGAGAAAGGAGAGCACTGTGTCCCGCTCAAAAACGGAGGCAGAAAGATTCGAATTCCTTATAGAGAGGTGTTGTGTGAAGCTGCGGGAACTTCTTCGGAGTCTTCCACTTGAAACCGACAGGTCGCCGTTTTGCCTTTGCCGTCTGTTTGTCTGTTTGTCTGCTCGCCCCACCTCTCGGCAGGCAACTCGTGCGACTTGGGACAAATCTACGAAGAACTCGACGTCCTCTCCAAGTTTCTCAATGCCCACGTGCTGGCAATTGAATTCCCTGGTGCGCCTGAAAGAGGAATTAAAATGCGAGGAACACAGAACGAGAGGGAGGACTAGGAAAAGAGAAAGAGAACGAGAACACCCGAGGGAAACGGCGCGCGGTCAACGAGGAGAAAGAAGTCACGGGTGCCGAGACTGCCAGCGTGTCGCTTTTGTCTCTGTGCGTTTCGTACCTCTGCGCGTGTTCTCTCCTCTTCCTCTCTACATCTCACTCTCTCCTTCTCTTCCTCTCTATATCTCACTCTCTCCTTCTCTTCCTCTCTATATCTCACTCTCTCCTTCTCCGCGTCTCCTTTTCTCTCTCGTTTTTCGTCTCCCGTCTCCTGCAGGTTACGGCCTTGCTCCCCCGCTGAACGGACCGGGCCCCGAAGACCTCGCCGCAGCTGCAATCGGCGCAGAGGGTTCGTCGGCCGACGAGGCAGCTGTGCGCCGCACTGCCTCGGGGCTGTCGAAGAACAAGATGGGGGACTTGATCAACAAGTGGAGCCGATCAGCATTCAACTTTCTCGCCTGGCTCGGCGTCACGCCGTCGAATGTGCTGTGCTTCGGGCGAAGCATCGGAACAGGTGCGCGCCGTCGAGATCGAACGAGGAGAAGCGAGAAAAAACGCGACAAAACTTCCTCGGAAAGGGATGCCACCGAGTCACGACAGAAGCGACGCAGGAAAAGCCAAAGGGAGGACAACAGTCCTCAACTCGGACACTGCAGCCGCCGCCGCGCGTTTCCCACTGGGGTTCCTAGACTTGCCACGTCGCCCGGGATTTGCCTTTCCCACCTTCATCTTCTCCCGCCTTCGCTCGCCGTCTTTTTTCTCGACTCTTGACCACTCTTTCGCTGTGTTTACGTCTCTCTGTCTCTGTTTTTTGCGTCTCTTTCTCTGTGTTTGCTGCTCTTTTCTCTCTTTGTCTCCTTCCTGTCTTTCTTTGACGGTCGGGCGCGACGCCACCGGGGCCTTCGCTGTTCATGATTCTCGAATCGTCTCGCCGCTTCTCTCTCAGGCCCCGCCAGCTACTTGGCCGCCGCTTTGGCAGAGCAGAACATCCACGTCGGAGGCGTCGTCCTGCATGCACCGTACATCACTGTCCACAAAATCGTGCAAGGTCAGTCTCGTTTTTTTGTGGGGTCTCCCTGCTTCTCGGTTGCGGGTGTTTTGCTCCCTTCTGTGTCCGCTTCTTTCGCACGCAAGCGACAGTTCAAGAGCTGCACGTCCAGTTCTTCCCCAGTTCCATCAAGACGAAGAGACAGGAAGTGCATTGGTGCAGAAACGGATTCTGGTGAGAATGTAGGCGGAGGGGGAGTGAAAAGTGGGAACTTTGGGTGCTTTGTGTTCTTTCCAGAATATGCGTCTCTGGGCACCTGGCTCATCTCGAATCACTGGAGCAATGCAGCGAACCTGGAGAAGATGGCTGTTGCCTCGTGTCCCCTTCTGATCGTCCATGGACTCGACGACGAGGTTATCCCGACCAGCCACGGCCGGAGGCTCTTCGAAACGTACCAATCCGAGAAGAAGGAAGGCTTTTTCCCTGCTGATTCCTCGCACAACCGCTACTACATCATTGACGTAAGCGCGCAAACGTCCACGCCCTCGCGATACACATGCGTTTATCTCCACAGATACACATATCTACACAGGCATCTGCACTCATATACATATGTATATACATATGTATGTGTGTATATATGTATATGTATATGCGTATGTAAGGCAACTCGAGACACAGGAGAGGAAAAGGATTCTCGGGTCCCGGTACCTCGCTGCGTAGTCTCTCGAGTTCCCGCTGGGATAGAGGCCGAAATGGAAAATCCCGTCGGCGTACGTGCAACTTGCGAGGCGAGGGCATCTCTTGGCGGACCACGGATGTTTTTGACCCGTGAACATTTCCAGCAACGAACGGCGGGACGGCGCCTCCCGGTGCGAAAGAGAACGTCGTCCTGTCCTCGAAGCAGCGTGGGACGACTCGCCGAGCAATTGACACAGATTTACAGCGGCACGAGACGTCCCAGGCAAAACAGAAAGATGTCCTTCCTTTCACCGCCCTTCTCGGGAGTTTCGCATCGTCCTTTCCGTGCTCTTTGTCGCTCCTGTTCAGGATTTAGGTAAACCGATGGAGGCGTTTCTCCGAGACAAGAGCCTGGTGACCGGCGCTCCTGCAGTGCGCGTGGAGATTCCCGCGTACGTCCGCGCGCCGCCGCAGTGGCAGCTCCAGTCTCAGCGCGCAGGCGTCGCGCCGCTTGTCTGTGAAGCGGATTCGGCGTCTTTTGTCGCAGACGCCGCGATCTCTGCGCTGCCTTCTTCGCCGGCTTCTCCGGAAGCGGCCGAGGCGAGGGAGGCCTTGGCCGAGTTCGCGTCGCCCGCCAGAGAAGCAGCGCTCCAAGCCGCGCAGGGTGGGTCGGCAGTCGTCGCGGCGACGGCGCATGCAGTGGATCGGAGCAACTCTGCGCTGGGGAACTTGATTGCCTCGGCAACAGGGTCCAAGGGCGGTCAGTGGAACGTGGGCATCTCGCACCCCCCGCGCGCGAGCGAAGCGAGCGAAGAGAAGAGAAGAGACGGCGCCGGCGGGGCAGAAGGCAACGCGCCGCATTTCTCGCAGATGATTGAAAGTGGAATCTTCTCGAGAGGTTCGCTGGAAGAAATCATGGGCGAGGCGCTTCGCGAGGTCAATCGAGATGGAGCGGGAAATGCGCAGACGCCCTGAACGCAGCACGCGACTGGGAGATACAAAAACAGTGCTCGTATCTGGGTATGCGCACGTGGGTCTCCACACACACACACACACGACAGGGAGATGTAGGATAGCGTTTTCCAGGATGCGGCAAAGAGCAGGAGAAACTGGGAATCTCTGAGACGGTCTTAATCCCGCGCACAAGCGCGCTCTCAGTTAAAAGGCGACACGTGGAAGTCTCTCTGCTCAGCCCTCCCGTAGTCCTGCGGAGGCGCCCGTGCTGCTCTCCGCCAAACGCACAGTGAACGCGGGCGCGTCTCTCTTGGCCAGGGCGGGGCTCTCGCGAAAAAACTTCGCCTGGCGCCAAGTCCACACTCATTTTTGTGTCCTCGACCGCGAGGGCTAAAACGAAAACGCACTTTGGGTGCAGACGTGAAGGCGTACCCGAGTCCACATATATTTATGTGCATGCGTTGACGCACATACATATACATATACATATATATATATATATATATATATGGGGATGTGTAGGCGAATGCATCTGCACACAACTGTCCTGTGTGTGGGGCAAGGAAATAGGCATAAGCACATGTGCGTCCCTGTGAGAACGGACGCTGAATGTCTATCATACTCACAGTTGGATGAATCTTCTTACACAAGCGGCTGTCAGTTTGAACTCGTACCGCCTCCGCATGCTCTACAGGAGCGTGTGTGTGGACGCGTCGTGTAAAGAGCGTGAGAGGGCTTTTTGGGTTCGCGGCGATTAGCCCAGAACCAGGCGAGCAAGCGTGGGCAGCTGAGAGCAAGGGAGGGCGAGACGCATGCGCGTGTATCTCCACACGTGTTAGGAGATTCCGTAAGACGGTGATCTCTGCCGCTTTCGACTTCCCCGCCTGTCGATCTTCCAAGCATGCGGTTGTGTGGTCCGTTTTTCGGCGTCGTTTTCTTCCAGCAGCGTTGCAGGCTGCGTCATTGATCTTCCGCATGACTTTCCAATTTTCGTATCAGGCACTCCCCGTTCTGCAGAGGTCTTCTGTTCCCGCTCGTCTAGGCAAGAACACGTGTCTCTAACTTTCTTTTCTGGAAAACGCACAGAAAAGTCGAACCAGAGAGACCCTCAGGGGGCGGCTGTCTGCCAGGGCCAGTTCGGCGCCTCGCTTTCTTTATTTTTCTGTTTTTGGGCACGGCGACGCGCGAGAATGTCGCAGCGGGTTCGTTTCCCTAGACGTTAAAGCGAAGCGAATTCGAGAGCGAAACGTGCATTATGTATGCTTATCTAGGAGTATTATCTGAGAAACAGCCGGAGAGCAAGAGAGAGCGATCGCTAGGCACATTCTCGGTTGTCTAGCTCCACAAAAACACCGGGTGAGACAAAGCTGGAGACACGCAGCAGGGGTAAGGCCAAAGAGACACGGAGACAGAGAGATAACTCGATGCTGGAAGAGTAGCGGTTCAAGTGGGAGGGAGAATACGGCTCTTCCTTCTGTCCGCTTTTCCGCGGAGCTACACCCGATAGGCGGCAGCAGAACCCAGAGAAGAAGGGAGAAAACGCTCGATGGTCACGAATCTCGACAGACGCCTGTTTCTGTCTCCCGACCCCGCTTCTGAGGCCGAGAGTGACAAGGTCAGCGCGGCAGAATCAGCGAGGCAATTGAAGCGTTTGCCTTTCTGCCGCGAGCGGAAGGACTGTGAAAAAAAGGGAAATCGGGGCGTGGGGTTACCTGAGAGTCCCCCGAATATGTGCAAGCATGCGCCTGTTGGACAACCAAAAATCGGTGCGCCTTTTTCACTGGACTGTGTTAGTTCGGCGGCGCATTCCCAGAAAACCCACTCACTGACGCGGTAGAGTTCTGTGCGTTTAAGTTGTCGCCTTCCTTCGCTTTTCGTGGCAAGTTCACCAGTTTGCTCGAGATTGCCTGCGTCAGTTCCCTAAATTTCTCTCGGGACCCGCCTGTCCTCTCAACTGGTTACTTCGCGTCGGGTTCACCTAGTTTTTTGAGACAGGAAAAAACGCGGAATCACAGCTCTGAAGCGAGCATGAACACAGTCTGCTTGCGCTTTGCGAGTGAGATCTGGAAACAAATCATGTTCGTGCGGAGATCATCAGCTGCGCGATGGCGGAGGCTGGCGGACGGCACGTGAATTTCAAACACGACACGCAGCCACCGCGCCGACAACGAGAGAGACGAGACAGAAAGAGGAAGAGAGCGATACAAAATGAAAAACAGAAGGAAGCAGGCGGTTTCCCAGGAAGAGCGAAAGCCAGAACAGTGAAGGCAGGAGCGTGAGAGACAAGAGCCGAGCAAGTCTTTCAGAAAATCGAGATGAAGCTGGGGCACTGGACGGTGCTCGAGGCAGGAAAGAACCCGGAAATCCAGGCGGCAAACTGTCAGGAAAAACCATCTGCCAAGAGAGAGGGAAAAGGACCGAATCTCGCCTCGAAATCTCTCGTGGGCTCAGCCCCGGACGGGGTTTTCAACGTTGCGAGAGAGCGCATGCAGAATTGCATGTGCGGTCGAGTCCCTGTCTGTTGGAAGGAACGAGCATGGGGAAACTTCTGGTCCTTCTCGTGAGAAGAGAAAAACTCTCGACACAACAGAGAGGCGCAATTTTGGGAAAAGGTCTGTCGAACACACTCCCTGCTTCCGCTCGGTGTCTCTCTCAGTCGACGCTCCGCCGGCGACGCAACCGTTCTCTCCCGTGACGTGTCAGCGAAAGGGAGGGATTTGCTGATCTCTCTCCAGTTGGTTTTGTGTTTCTCTCAATTCTTTCTCCCTTCTCGCTCCTCTCCCCTCTCTGCCTCTCCCGCTCTCTCATACCTTGGCCGATATTTTTCTTTGGATTTTCCCGTCCGGGGTGCACGCTGGACGGCACAGCGCAACCTTTTTTTCTCGACGAAAACGAGGAATCCACGAGAGAGTCTGTCTTTTTCCCTCACTGTGTCCGTGTGCTCATTCACTTTCTTTCGTCTCTCAAACACGCCCGCATCTTCCCCCTTTTTCCCTCGACGGAATCTGTCCTTATAATCTTCCTCTCCTTCTTCTTCTTCCTCTCCTTCTTCTTCTTCCTCTCCTTCTTCTTCTTCCTCTCCTTCTTCTTCTTCCTCTCCTTCTTCTTCTTCCTCTCCTTCTTCTTCTTCCTCTCCTTCTTCTTCTTCCTCTCCTTCTTCTTCTTCCTCTCCTTCTTCTTCTTCCTCTCCGTCTTCTTCTTCCTCTCCGTCTTCTTCTTCCTCTCCGTCTTCTTCTTCCTCTCCGTCTTCTTCTTCCTCTCCTTCTTCTTCTTCCTCTCCTTCTTCTTCTTCCTCTCCTTCTTCTTCTTCCTCTCCTTCTTCTTCTTCCTCTCCGTCTTCTTCTTACTCTCTTCGAATAGAATCTGTGCGGGTGTGCGTGTAGGGGAGAGAGGCGCGCAGCGAACAGAAGGGAGGAGATCCCGCAGAGAGCGCACGCAGAGCGAGAGGGAGAATACAACCGTAAAAAAAAGAGGAAAGGCGGGAAGGGAAGAAGATACACTGCCAATCGGAAAGCGACATGTTTGTGGGGACCCTTTAACGTGGGATCAAGGATGGCTGGTCGCCTTCGCCCCTCGGGGTTTCTCATGCCCCAGCCGTCGTCTCCCCATTCTTCCCTCTCCCGTCCCTCGTCGGCATTTACGCTTCTCTCTTCTCTCGTTGCTCCTCTCTCCCGTTCGTCTTCTCCCTCTCTCTCTTCTGCCTCTCCCTCTTCTCCCCTTCGCTGGTCCGTTTCTCCCTGTTCTGCGCCTCGGGTGTCTCCTTGCCGCTCGGCTCTTCGGTCCTCGTCCCCATCCCCTACGTCTGTTCCTGCCTCTCGTTTTCTTCGCAACTCCCCTGCGTGCGCATCATCTTTCTCGCACTCTAGCTCGGAGTGGAGGCGTGCAAACGTAGTGTCGGAGACGGTGCGTCATTCGTTTTCTTCGGCGCCTCCCCTCTCTCTTGCCTCGGGTTCTTCCTGCTTGGCAGTTGGCCCGTGTCCGCCTGTCTGCAGATCTACGTGTCGCTCTTCCTCGCCGTCTCTTCTCTCTCCGTCTCTTCTCTCTCCGTCTCTTCTCTCTCTGTCTCCTCTCTCTCCGTCTGGCTCCTCTTTCCCCTCCGCGGCTTCGCTTCTCCCCGGCATCCCTGCGCTGCATGCGCCCGGCGCAAGCAAGTCCGCGGGGTGTCGACCCGTCCCGCTCGGCAGAGCGCCGGGCTCCACTTCTCTGCTGCCTTCCACTCTCTGCAGCGACCTCGACAGGCGCCTTCCCGCCGCCTTTCTTCTCTCGCGGTGCTTCTCTTCCGGACTTCCAAACACGAAAAGGCGTAAGTCCTGTATGTTTGTATGTATGTTTATAGGTATGCATGTATGTATGTATGTCTGTTTATAGGTATGTATGTATGTTTATAGGTATGTATGTATGTATGTATATGCAAAGCCAGGCGTATGTAGACAGGCATGTGCATGCATGCCTCCGTAGGCACCTGTGTGCATGCAGGGAAGTGTGCACATGAAATGTTCACATCCGGGTGTTTTTCCCCGTGGGGCGCGAGATATGGATTAGATGCGTTCATCGTCGCTTTACGGAAGCGCGGTCTGTGCACAGAGGGAAACGGTTTCCCCGATCGTTGCCAAGGTGTATGGCTGCCAGGGCGAATTCCACGGCAAACGCACAGATCCGTTCGGGGGTTCGTGCGTGGCCGAAGCCTCGCACGTAGACACCTGACAGCCGGCTGTGTTCTCTCTCCTTTTCGTTTTTTTTGCCCCTCGGTTTCTCTCTTCCGTTCTTTCTTCCCTTCTCTCTTCCCTTCTCTCTACCTCTTTTTTTCTCGCCCTTTTTGGGTTTCTGTGTCTCGTTTTCCTCTGGATTCGGCAGGCATCCGCGACCCGTTCTGGCGGCGCTCGGGCTGGTGGAGATGGCGCCAGCAGGAAGTGAAGGCCATGAACCGCAGTCGGGCTTTTCGGCGGCACCTATTCCCGCGTTTCGTCACGGCCACGGTCGCGTACGAGGACGCAGCTGAAGCGGAGGTCCAGCGCTTCAAGGCGACAGTGGCGGAGACAGGGCGGTACCCGGGGCAGACGGTGAACTTCTTCGTCCCGAAAGTCGAGGGTGCGCGGCTCGAACCGTTCGCGGCGTTGCCGAGCCGGCAGAAGCGCCTGAAGCTGCGGCGGAAGGCCGTGAAGGAGGCGGAGGAAGAAGAAAGGTCGAGGGGAGATGTGGACTTTGTCTGGCGAGGAAAAGGCGGTGGACGCGTCTGGGAAGAGCGGAAGGGGAACATCCCTCTCGGCAAGAAGAAGCTCCTGCTGTACTGCACCATCATCAAGGGGCTGCAAATCACAGACGCCATCGACTGGCTGTCGTCGCTGTGCCTACACCGAGTGAACTACTTGCTGAATCTGCTCAACGCGACGCGGAAGAAGATCCATGAACAGGGGGGAGACATCTCCCGCGTCTACGTCGAAAGCTACATGCTGAACATCCAAGGCCAAATCAAGCGGCCGCAGTTCCGTCTGCGCATGGTGAACTTGATCAAAACCTGGAAATTCGCCGTCGTCCTCCGGTTCCGCGAGTACCCCATGGACGAGTTCTTCCACAAACTCTTCATCCTCAAACACGTGCCCAGAAGCCTCACCACCGACATGCGTCTCGCCCTCGTCGGCCAGCGCGTCAACCCGCAAACGGTCCGGGAGTGGTACCCTCTCCTCGACAGCAAAACGCGATTCTGGCATAGAAAGGTAAAAACGCCACGGAAGAAGAGGAGGAGCAGAAAACTTCTCGCGTTTTCAGCGGCGGAGAGACCGAGAAAAAGAGAGCGAGAGAAGTGGCGATGGGCGCGCGCGCGCAAACAACTCGACGTGGGGAAAGGGTGTAGCTACAGGCAGATCGCGATGCGCGTACACCCAGCACACAGACAGAGAGACACACACAGAGAGAGACACAGATGGAGAGAGATACACCTCCATTCCTTTTGGCGGGCGCATGCGTGTAGACGTGTGGATCCTGGAGAAGATGCGTGGGCATCCTCCACGCCTCAGTGAGTATTTGCATGGAGTTGAGGAAGTGCACCACGCCTGCTGCGTGTGTGTTCTTTCTGCATTTCAGAGACTGAAGTGGCTAGATCGGACGCGTCAATTCGATTACTGCCTCGCGAGACGAGTCTTCAAAAGCAAATATGAAGAGAACTGTCGCCGTCGAAAGATTCAAGTGCTCCAGGCGAGAGGCGCGTCGGACGCTGTCATCGCCGAAGAAAACCTCTGAGGCTCGAAACTGAATTCACGAGGAATTCTTTTCTGCCAAGAATTCAAACGGCGACTCAGCCTCCCATCAACATACAAACGCATATGTATATATATATATATATGTGCATGGCATGTAAACCTACACGGGTGAGTTACATACACAGAAGAAAGCGCGTACGTCCGTCTCTGTATATGTTTGTATGTTTTGCGGCCTTGTGGAGTTATCCTCTTTATGGGGTTTTCCAAATTCCGCGCGTATTTGTGAGCGAGTCGGCGCGAGGGCCGTGTGTGTAAACAGCATTTCTGAGGGCTCCTCGAGCGGCGCGCCGCGTCGCGGGGTGCTAAGCACACGGCGGGAACTTTAAGACTTCCGCTTCGGATTAACTGCACGCCGCACGTTGCGTCGGACTCCCGGTTTCTTCTGCCTTTTTTTCTGGCGACCGCGAGGAACAAAACGGTGCGTGAAACCGTCGCCTGGTACTCCAGAGTTTCTACCGCACGAGTTTCTACCGGCTCATTTCTTTTTGTAGATCGACACAGTTCTGTTTTTTCTTCTCGCTGGCCGCCTCCGGGGTGTCCTGTCAGCTACTGCATCTGGACTTGCGTATGTAAATCTGTGGCTTTCTTTCCTTTCGAAAAGCGTCGGCGCTTGCTTTTTCCGGCGATCTTCCTCTTCTACGCTCCCCACGTTTTGTGAATTTCCCTCGATGCTGTGCGGTAGACAACCGCTTTTCACCAAAACGACAGAGGCTGCTGGGACTTCCGTGGCGCTCAAGAGTCGTGGACGGAGGCACGGCGCGCCGAAGGCGCCTTTTGGGGCTGTCAGCCGAAGTGTCTCCTGTTTTCAAATTCGCATTTTTAACCGGAACGGCGAGGCAACTCCTCTAGAAAGCGGCTTCTCTGACAAAAAAAGGATTCGCCTCCGCAGCACGGGCTGGGCGGCGTACGGTGTCCGGTTTTCTAGCGAGTTTTGCGACACAGTTTCGTGAAAAGAAAAAAGCGAGGCAACTGAGGAAAACTGAGGATTTGCTGGCGGCAAAGGGAACCGGGTTCTCTCAGACACGGCTGAAAGAAAGTCGAGAGGTGGGCTGAGAAAGGCGGCGGACTCAACCAGTCCTCGCACTTTTTGAGACCAGGCTCCAGCGAGAAGGAAGCGCCTGTCAAAAAGAACAGAAAAAGCGGAACTCGAGAGTGTACGAGAAAGGGAGACACACGAGGGGAGGACAGAAGGTCCACACTTTCAAGTGTCTCGGATATGACCTTGCGCCTGGTTTTTTGCCTCTGTTCTTTCTCACTTTTACACGCGACACGGTAAATTCCACGGGACAGCCTGCTCACAGCCGCTCCAAGTCTAGATGCGCTCTGTCGCGATACGAACCAAGTCCCGGTTTCTCTCCAGAGAGAAAGATCCTTTCTTCTTCCTCAGGGGAAACCTCTTTACGGACTGGTTCGGAAGTTTGCATGTGAATGAATCCCAGCACTGCGCGGTGTCGCTGCTCAGCTCGACGCAGCCTTTTTCCTGAAGAAAAAACGATATCGCGTGCCTCAATTCCCTCTCTCCAGCGGAAACGAAGATACAGGGACGAGGCTGAAAGACACGCGAGAAACCTGCATCTCCTAAAAAACTGCATCTCTCGAGGTACTGTCTCTTGTCTGTGTCTGCGTGTTCTAACTCCGGTTCAACTCTTGATGTGCGTGGACCGCCAGCGGATGCAAGATGGCGAGTGCGTCACCTTTCTCACCGCGAAAAGATCGCGGGAAAACAGTGGAAAGGCGCCGGGGAAGGCGCGCCGCGCCTTCCCCGGCCTGTTCTCGAAGGTGATTGTCATGGAGAGAAGCGAGAGGCGAGGAAAAAAAGTGTTTTTCAGGACGGACCGGACCCGCTCGCGAGCAGAGAGAGCTCGACCGCCGTTCGCGTCGAAAAAGAGGCTCGGACGACAGCGCATGCAGGCCTTTCTTGAGGGCGACGGGAACGAAGGAGAGGCGGCCTGCGCGTTCTCTTCGATTTTGCTGTCCCCTCTTTGGGCGCCGCTCTCACACAAAAAAGGGTGAGGAAATCGGTTTTCTTTTCCTTGCTCTATCGGCCGATGTTTCTCCCAACGGCCTCCCCGCTGCAATTGAAGGACCAGAGCAATTCGCGGGTCCAAAACCTTTCGGCCTCGGAGCTCGCCCGTGTGGGGTTGTTGAGGGCCGAGCTCGGGGAAGAAGCGAAAACGCGTGTTCCCTGCCTCTCCCTCTTTGATTTTCGTCTTCGCCGATTTACAGGGAGACGGCCGTCCTTCAGTGAACCGCAGGTTCACGTGAAAGGCCTGTGTTTTGGCGGTCTTTTTGAAAATCTTTGCAGAGACCAGCCGCGCATGCGCCACGTGCTTTGAGGCCCTCAACCGCTCAGCTTTTTGCTGTTCCTCAGCTCGTGTTTCTCCCGCTTCCTCTCTCTCCTTCTGCCGCTCTCTTTTCTTTCCACACTGTGTCTTCTTCTCTTCCCGCTTTTTCTAGCCTATTGCGGGGCAAGACAGAAACGCGCATGAACGCGGGGAAAGAACGGACGAAGAAAGACGAGTCACTCGAACCTGTAAAAGACCAAGGACTGACGCGCCGCCTTGGTCTTCTTCCCTCCCTTCCAGGTTTTTCTTCTCATTCAAAGACAACATGGAGGCTGGAACCTTCTGCAAGCTCAAGGTAAGAACGGTCGTGCGGCTGTCCCCTCCTCCCTCTTTTCCCCGCCGCTCTTTCCTCTCCTCTTTCTCCCTCTCGTGTTCCCTTCCATACTTTTCATCTTCGTGTCTCTCAGGGTTGTGTCTTTCTTTTGTGGTGTGTGTCGGAACCGACCTTTGGCATGCAGCGTGCGCTGGAGCTGTGCAAGATTCGTTTCGCTTGTTACTTTTTAAAGTCGGGAAACGCCGTTTTCGGCGGGGAATTTGAATTCCGCGACCGTCCAACACTTCGCAAGCGCTCTGCAGCGAACAGATCGTCTCTCTAGTTCGCCTCTTCCCTCTGCGCTGTCTCTCAAGGAACCAGTATGGGTCTCTCCCCGGACGGTCTGTTTCGCGCGGTTGCGGTTTTAGAGTGAAAGTTAAAACACTTCTATTTCCTAATCTCTCAAAACCCAACATTTTATTCTCCTCTCTGTCTCCTACGCCCCTTCGTCAAGCTGTGTGTCGTCCACGGCGACTGCGTCTCTCCAGGCGTCTCGCTGTGTCGGTCTCGTGCTTCTTATTCTTCTCTTCCTTCCTCTTCCTTCCCTTCCTTTCTCGTCCTTCTCTTCCTTTCTCGTCCTTCTCCTCCTTTCTCTTCCCTTCTCTCCCTTTCCTGCTTGTCTCCACACTCCTCGGCCATCTCTCTCCTCCGCACCACCTCACACGGCCGCGCGTGGTTCGCGTTTTCCGCTTTTCGCCTTTCGTTTTTCTCACAAGATCTTTCCGGCAGGTGTTTCGACTCGGAGGCTGGACTGTTTTCGGCTATCGGCTCTGCTTACGTTCTCAAGATTTTCTGATTCCGAGATACATAGGTTCGATTCCTCGCGTGGGCTCTGAACAGCATCCGTTGCCCCGCGCGCCTTTCTCAGCGCTTTTACGTCCACATCCAGCATGTCTGCGCGCGTGCGACCGCTCGAGTCTCAGCGCCCTGGCGTGCGCCTCGTCGCTTGAGAAATTCGTCCCTTGAAACATCCGTCGTTTGCGTGTGGTTTGCAGGAGATTCCGCCGGTGCTGACGGCGTCCAGTTTGATTGACGTCTGTCTATCCAAGACGCAGCGAAAGACGCCCACGGAAATCCACCGAAAAAGCGCGCTGGCAGCCATAAAAAAGTTCTACATGCGAAAAATCAAGTTCGGCTCTCAGACCTTTGTAGAAAAACTCAAGGAAATTGTGGATGGATTCCCCAAACTCGATGTAAGTCGCTCGACGAACCACCCAGATGGTACTTTTGCCTGACTCCTCAGGTGTGCAGGAATCTACAAAATGCACAAAGGAAAACGCGTTTCTCGCTTCGGAAACAACACCCTGGAGAGATGAATGCATGTCGAGCAGCTCCATGATCATATATATATATATATATATATATATATGATATATATATATATATGATATATATATATATATATATAGATATGTGTTTGCGTATATGCTTGTGCATGTGTTCCGATTCACCTCTTTGTGTAAAGATGGACGGCATGCCTGGGTGCATCTGCATGTGCATCTGCATGTTTTCTGGAGTCGTGAGGATTGCCTTTTCGAGCGTTTTTGCGTTGTGTGTGTTTCAGAGCATCCATCCGTTTTATTCGGATTTGCTGAACATTCTGTACGACCGAGACCACTACAAACTTGCGTTGGGGATGCTGTCGACGACGGTGCGCCGCATCGAGAAGATCGCCAAGGAGTATGTCACCCTCGCGAAATACGCGGACGGTCTGTACAAATGCAAAAGCCTGAAGGTTGCAGCCCTCGGTCGCATGTGCACGCTCGTAAGTCCAGACAAAGAAAACAGAGAATAAGACAAAGAAATTAGAGAGAAACAGACAGGGAAGCAGAGAGGCGGAGAGAGAGAGCATTAAGGAGCGGAGATAGTGAAACGGGGTTTCGCGGGCCGTTTGCGTGTGGATGCTGTCTGCTTCTCTCCGAAGAAATGTGTTCGCCGGTTCGGAAGTCGTTTTCCCAAGAACGAACGCGATCTCCGTCTCTCTCACTTGACCCGCAAAAAAATGGGCGAGGCGCCTGCGCTGTGTGTCCCGTTTCCCCCGATCTGCCTTTGGTTTCTTTTCGCTTGCTTCCTTTGCTCTTCCGCAGGTTAAGAAACTCGCGCAGCCGCTTCAGTACCTGGAGGAAGTTCGCCAGCACATGTCTCGACTGCCTTCCATCAACCCAGTCACGCGAACACTTCTTCTTACGGGTACGTTGTCGGAAGGACGCGTGGTTCCAAGGGAAACAGAAGCAGCTGCATGCACATGTATGTGCTAATTATATATGCATTTAAAGTTTGGTCTATTATGGGTCAAGCTGTACGTGTCTCGGCGCGCGTGTGCGTGTATGTAAGCTCAGACCGTGTAAATGTGTGGCGGTGTCGGCGCGTGGAAAAAACGCACTGGAGTTTAGCTTGCACCGAAAGTCTCTCTCGTCGTCACGCTCGTGCAGCCCTTTCCACGTTTTCTCCAGTTTGCGGGTTTTTCGTTGCGCATGGTTTCCCCTTCATGTGCGTCTCGGCGACAGGCTACCCGAATGTAGGGAAAAGCTCTTTCATCAACAGCGTCTCGAACGCGAATGTCGACGTCCAACCGTTCGCCTTCACCACCAAGTCGCTCTTTGTCGGCCACTTTGACTTCCTCTACAACCGCTGGCAGGTGAGCATTTTCGCGGGAAAACTGCAGAGGAGAGAACGATCCAGACACGCAGAAGGCACAGCTGCTTCGTCGCGGGCGCATCCAGGTGTAAACGCTAAACCGTAAATGTGCATGCGCGTCTTTCTTCGTCTGGCGTGCAAACGTCGAGACGCTTTTCTCGGGCCCTCGGCGTCTTTCACGTCGATCGGCACACGCTTGCGTGAATATTCTCTGTTTACATGTATTGTCTGAGGAGGGATCATTTTAGAGAGGCACACATCTAAATGGGTCTGCGTCGCGTATCTTCGTAGCGCGACTGGCAGGGTGTGCTTTGCCCGAAACTCCGAGCAGGTTTCGTGTCCGGGGGAGAAAGGCGACGAGTGTGCACGCACGGACGCCTGTGGGTTGCCGTAAAAGTCGCAGTGTTTTGCTTCGCCCTCTCCGTTTCCTGGCTTTGCTGGGACTGTCGCTTCCTTTTGTCGTTTTTGCTGACTTCCTCAGATCATCGACACTCCGGGAATTCTCGATCATCCCCTGGACGAGCGAAACTTGATTGAAATGCTGGCCATCACGGCGCTGACGCACATTCAGGTGAGAGTCGGTCCCCTTTTTTGCCGGACCGCGCGTCCACAGCGGAGTTCCGCTTCTCAAACTCGGTGTCCACTGTTGTTTCTGCCTTTGCGTTTCCGGCGCTTCGCGTTCCTCGTTCGTCATATCTCGTCGTCTGCGCTTCGTGTGGCCCATGTAAATACAAATTCTGTGATTCTGTGTACTCGGGAGATGCTGTAGCATATCGACGTCTCTTCTGGTTTCTCGGACATCCAGAAGCATGTGGGTTCCAATCTTACGTGGTTTCGGCGGAGTCTCTCCCGTCTTCTGTCGATGCTCGCTGTCCGTGCGGCCTGTGTGTCGCGCGTTTAACCCCGCACGCGCCTCGGCTTCACTCTGCATGCCCGTCGGTATGTCCAGTGCCGTTTCGTCTCGCGTTTCCTTCCACCAGAGCGTCGTCGTCTTCATGCTGGACATCAGCGAAGAGTGCGGCTACACGATCGAGAGCCAAGTGAGTCTCTTTCAGTCGCTCCTCGTGCTCTTCAAGAATAAGCCGATCCTCGTGGTGCTGAACAAAACCGACAAAATGCGGCTTGCCAACCTCTCGCCCGAGCACCGGGAACTCATTCGAACCATGGGAAAAGGTAAGAACTGGAGCGCGGGACTGCGGAGGCTGCCGTGCGGCCTGGCTCGGACGTGAGCGCCGAACGAGAAGGGCGGAGCAGACACGACAGGCGCGAAAGGACAGGCTTAGATTCTTCGTGTGTTTCGTCTCTCGATCCGCAGTCTGCGTTCCCACCTGTGTCTTTGAGACAGAGAAAAGGCGATGTGTTCTCCAGATCTCCGCCCACCTTCCCTGTGCGTCTCACCTCTCTCTTGGGCTCTCTTGTCTGCGTTCTGCGCAAACAGACCGCACCGTGGAGTTCGTTGAGGCGTCAACGCTCACTGGTGCGGGCGTCGACGACGCGAAGAATCGCGCGTGTGAACTGCTTTTGAAGCAGCGCGTCGAGCAGAAACAATTGGCTACTGGCCTCATTCCCGGCGGGTCCAGTTCGGCGTCCTCGCTGCAGCAACAGTTGGACAGCAAACTCTTTGTCACGAAAGTCGACAATCCCCGCCAGCCCTTTGTTCCTCAAAGTGTCCTGGATGCACAGAAAGAGAGAGAGGTAGGCCAGACAGAGAAGGCTCACAAACCAGCGAAGCAGCCACCGATGCCTTGCGTCGAGAAAAAAGTAAATTCGAAACGTGCACACGAGACGCACGATGTGTGGTGCGCTGGGTGATGGGAAAGCCGTGGGGGCGGCTTTTGAGGAGGAACTGCCGGTGGGTTCAGATTTCCACAGGCACCAACGCCGAGTCAAATACAGCAGGCTGAAGACCGTCATGCACGCGCATGCATGTTTATGCGTATATATGCGCATGAACGCGCTTCGAAGTGTATCTGTTCAGGTGTGAATCTCTGGACGCGCGGGCACGTGGATCTCTATACACGGTGTGTACCGGAGAAGTCTTCATGGGAAGGGAAGCGCATTTGCTTCGTCCTCGAGTCGTCTGGTTTTTTGCACCCAAAGAGTCGACTTTTCTGTTTCCTCCCGTTTTCAGCAGGATGAGGGTGACGTTGCTGTTCGGCAACCGAGGCGCGTCCTGGAGAGAGACTTGGAGGAAGAACAAGGAGGCAGCGGAGTATACAGTGTGGATCTACGAAGTAAGGCTTAGACGATTCTTTCCAGCCCCCCGGGCTGTCCCTCGTGGAGTTAACAAGATTTTCAGTGTCCTGCCGAGGTAGAGAAGTGGCGAGTTGAGATAGAAAATGGCCGTTCCGAACTTTGGTGAGTATTCCACTTCGTTCTGGCCGTTTTAGAGTCGCGTCCCATGCGAGACCCGGAACTTAGGATTTGCGTTGGAGACTGGTTTGCTGCTTCGCGAGGAACGCAGGTGTCTTTTGATGTCCTCGTGCTGCTGTGGTACAACGCAGAATCGCACATTTTGGCTAAGGAAGAGTGGCGATACGACGTGGTGCCGGAGTTTTTGAACGGGCAAAATGTCCGAGATTTCGTGGACGTCGACATCGAGGAGAAACTCAAACTCCTGGAAGAGGAGGAAGCTCTTCTTCTTCAACAACAAGAAATGGAGAGACCCGATTTAGAGGTACACCTCTGTTTTTCGCGTGAGGCGCATTCACAGGTTTTTATCTGTCATGTCTGAAATTGGCAATAACGCACACAAGCATGCACCACTTCCGTTGTACCAACGCGCGATTCCTCGGGTGTCGGTATGTGCGTGTGTGCATCTGCAGTTGTGGCCGTAGAGTCCGTAGAGTGTGTGTTGATGGTAGGTTTATGTCTATTTGGACGCTGAAAATAAAGTGCGCATGCCTTGTTTGTTTGTCAGGATCAGCTGGATAACTTGGCGTCTCTGAAGATGGAAATGGCCAAACTCCATTTGGGAATCAAGCGACAGCGGCTGATGAATTGCCTGAAGAAAAAGCGCAATGGACCGCGCCTGCTGAAGAAACCGGTAGGGCGACTCTTCCGTTTTTCTTTCCTTGAACGCCAGGGCTGACGGAGTGATTTTTTTGTCGCAGAACATACTGAATTGAACTGCGGCTGTCGCGCCTCTTCGATTCCGAAGAAAGTAACGAATGCCGAACAAATTAAGCGGAGAAAAAGGGATCACACAGCCCCGCACAAAACGTCTTCCCGCTGTCGCCTCTGTCCTTCGTTTCCCTCTGCCAGTCGCCCGTTCATCCATCGCGGTTCTTCCGGTGCTCCCCTGTACTACCTAGTGTGGTTCTCTCCCCGTTTTGGCATTTTCTCGGTCCCTGCCTGGGCTTCGATGACACATTTCCCCTGCTCTTTCCTTGCACTGTGTATCCCTGTTTTTCTTCAGAAGACAAAACTCCAGGAGATCCGCGAGAAGAGGCGCCTGGAGGCCGCTTCCAGCCTGGCAGGAGACGGCGCAAGCGTGACGGATGCGATGTCCGAAGCTCAGAGCACAGCTGCTTCGACGGATCGGGGCACAGAGGCGAGCTCCACAATCCGAGGAAGAACTCTTGAGAGTAAGATATTGTAGAATGGACATAGAGGGAAGCACAAGGCAACTGAAGGAATTGCGCATTCCTTGGTCACAATCGGTTGCGAGGGTGTGCGTCTCGGTTGCACGCTCGGATTCTGGAACGCTCACGCGTCGGGTGGCGGAGGCCCAGTGCTGAAGACAATTTTGTGGGCACTGCATCAAAAGTCAGCGAAGATACACATGGCCATGTACCGCAGGATTTCCCTTCCCTATCGGTCTGGGTTCCTCTCAGGCGGAACACAGAAATGTGGGGGTTGGGAAATATATGGATATTCACACGTTCCTAAACGAAGCCGCTTTCGGGCGTTGACGTAAAAGTTAGAACACCTGTTGGTGTCGATTTGAGTGTTTTTCGTCGCGACACCCACACCGTGCGCAATCTGGCTTTCGAGAACTGGAGACGAAGCGCCTGTTTTGTGTCGTTTACAGGGAGCGCGCGTCGCGGTCGATCGCCGTCTGCGGATGGTGCAGACGGAGACGAAGATGGTCACGGGAGACTGAAGAAGAAGATTCGGGCTATGAGCCGGTCTCGTTCCGTGCAGCCGACGGCCCGTCAGCGAGCGGCGAGCCGAGCGCGTTCAGCGAGTCGAACGGGAGAAGGTGAAGAAGAGGAACGCGAACAAGGGCCCGCAGCTCTTGGTCAGATTCGAAGACTTGGTGGTGTGGCTCAGAGAAAGGCAAGGAAAATGAAGATTGCAGCTGACCGTCCAATTCGAGGCCGAGCGGGAGAAGCCGACCGACACATCAGCGTTAAAATGCCCAAGCATCTGTTCTCTGGAAAGCGCAGCAATGGCAAAACTGACAGACGATGAAAAGCGCAGACACTTGCAGGAACGAAGGAAAACAAGAGCGGCTGTTACACAGATAATCGCTCGCCTGTTGGTATTGTGTATCTACACGTGCATGCATCTCCATGGCGGATGGAGATGTGCTGTGGGATTGCCTCTCTCATGTCACTAGCTGGGAACGTTTTCCCCGTAGTTGTTCTGTGTCACGGATTGCTTTGGTTTGCTGAGGCAACAGATGCCGGAACTGCCTCAGTGGCCAGCATTTGACGAAGACGAGATCAAGACTGATGATACGGATATTGCAGCCTCCCATGTCTGTGACTTGTCAGTTGAAGATTAGGTGGAGCAGTTCTTGTTTAACTGGTCCAGAGTGAGAAAAAAGCCCTGAATCGAAACCGCAGCGGAAACGCCTGCGCGGTAGTGTTACAATCCCACGTTTAGTGACGGCATCAATCTTATTTTTTCAAGTGCACTGAGTATACACGAGTTGCAAGCATTGAGCTACGCATCTTTCACTGTGGGCACCGCCAATCGGCAAAGGGCAAGGTGGCTGTGCACTGTGAACAGAGGCCACGTATCACGAATTGAACAGGTCATTGACATATGCAGAAAAACGAGTCTAGCCACGTCCAGTGAACGTATCGTAGTGGCGATGCCACATCCGATTTGGGCATCTTTTCAACAAAGTCCTCTAGAAGTTCGCTCCATGTTAATCCGCGTTCTTTCTTTACACGGCTTCCATTTATCGTACGTACATGGTCAGCACTCGGGAAAAGAACGGGAGTCCCGGAAGATTGATTGATCGCGTTTACGAATGTCGACTTTGCGACCCAGTAACAGAAGCATACATTCTTATTGTAAAGAATTGTCTGTTCCGACAGTTAGCAAGTGCCTTGATTTCCGTTGCTGTTTGAAGTGCCATCCGGTCGAGGAGGCCCGGCACTCACTCTCAGCACGCCTAAGCAATGGCCTATACGAATGAGCTATCGGGTGTATTCGGGTCATGCCTGCTGCATCCAATCAAAGTAGAATCTGTATGCTGCGTTTATATCAACACCATTTAGTAATATCATTTGACTTCTGAGCAAGTCCTCGCCAGATGATAGTTCTAGATGCCTTTCGGAGGGGTCTTCACGACTCCCTCAAAAACGAGAACACACCCTGAGATGGGTTGCACGAACACGCACTTGGCCAAGTAGTGAAGGTGTAGCAGTAGTGAAGGTGTAGCGTGTGGTGGGGAACCGCGGAAGGCGTTACTCCAGGCACACGCGGGAGCTGTTTGCGTAGTCGTGGAACAGTGACTCTCAGGGGGCTTCAGTCATTATATTTATGCCTTGCAACTGATCGCTTCCATGTCGGTATTTGGCGTTGCAGCATGTTTCCGTATCAGTGAAGAACTTGGCAAAACTCACTCGTCTGAGTGGTGGTTGTGCAACACTAGTTCCACCGAGTCCATTCTGGAAACACTCCCTGGTGCGTGACCACCGCGAAGCAGCTCGGGTCCTTAGTGAACATCTCTAGTGCCGCAACAGATGGATCGAACTGAGCCTGTTCGGCTGCATCTTATTTCCTCACGAGCACGCGATCAAGATTAACCCACATGGTTCAACATGCCTGCTAATGATGGTCCTCACCACTTTTTCACACTTCCTGTAAGGTAACAGATTCTCAATTTTTTACTGATTCTTCGGGATGTCCCAATTTCTACATGCATTTGTTTGCCATGCGCTCATAGGCACATTGCAAGTTAATCGTCCTTTGCGAACGAAATGGTTACGACGTGTACTAACAGAAACAAGTTGAGATTGGAATATGAATGGTGCCAAAAAAGAGCCTGCTTTGGAGTGAAGGAGATAGCTCAGGATGGGAGAGAGCGCCGCCAGTGCTCTTATACGGAGAAAAGGACTCTGTGCGTATCAGCGTAGCTCTCGGGAGTGGGGAGTGGAACGGAGTTCTCGAAAGTCCCCACCCTTTTTTGTAGTGTAGAGGGGTGTTTTGAGCCCGGCTGTATCCCTGTCTGCTCCTCGTTCCTCGAGTAGTCTGTGAGGTGGAAGGTTGATTCATAGGGAGGCTATTTGAAAAGCGTTCGGAAATATCGCACCTGGTGTATAAGGCAAGTGAGGGCGCTTGCGTCTTATCCCACTCTCTTTAGAACTCGTCTTTGGGCAGGTTTTCTTTCCCTGTTGTCCTGTTCCTCTAAGATTGGGAACGACACTCACGAGAAGAGGCAAATGTCAGTGAAGAGGTTTGTCGGCACTAGATTGGGTTTCTTCCCCCGGACAACTTTTGCGTTAAAGCTCTTCCCGTGTTCATTACTTGTCTAGGGCTACGTTGAGTGATTCGCCTCAAGTGATACTTCTTCACATATCAGGTGGTTCTCTGCACGCAAAGCCGACTGGTGAGCATGTTTTGTTGCCTCGCAAGCCGATTGGGCGATTAGAACATGTAAGAAGCTGAGGGAAATATATGGTGTTTTAGCACAGGTCTGGCGACGCGCGTCGTCTCTCTTGGATGGACATTTACCTTTCCCTTTGAATGACTGAAAGGAGCATGCCTTCTGACTTTTTTCTCCGCCTTGCAAGGTGCATAGAAGAGCCTCGGCGTCTCATGTTGTGGATTGCTCCCGCTGCTCTCTCCATGTTTTTTTCCGCCTCTCTCGTGACTGTGAATCGCTCGATCACTTGGACTGCTGCTGACTGACTTGTCATAGGTCGCTCAGCATTGCCCGGGAAAGACGTTTTTCGGCTTCCGCATCATTCCTACACAAGAAATCCGGGGCATATATGTGCATAGTTGGTATGTATGAATGTTTCTATGTGTGTAAGCATGTATGTGTAATGTATGCATGTATGTATGCTTGTCCTCTGATAGTCCTCGGCGCCGGCAACCGGCTGCGGAACCCCTTGCACCGGGAAGAGTCAAGTCGTGAGTGCATATAGATGCATATACATACAGGCATGTGCCTGTCTTCTTTTACCTCTTCGACGGGGGCTTTTATGAGATTTGGAGTGTTGTCAAACCCAGGGGGGGGATTGAGAAGAAAAGGTAACCGGACGAGACTTGAGCGCTCCTCTGAAGAGGCACCATACTTGCACACCGTCGTTTGGGCCAAGGGCCAATTTGAGTTATTTTTGGACAGCAGTGTTTTCACCGACAGCCTATTTTAGTCGGAAAGCTACTTGTGCAACGCGAGAAAATTCTGGCTTTCCGTCCGGAATGTCAATTCTGTGGCGCGGTGTGCCGCTCAAAGTGAAGAGGACCACTGAGGGTCCCAGAAAGCACCAGACATTTCAATGCAGTTTACTTCGCCCGAACACCATGAAGACGTCACAAAACAAGGCTCGAACTCCCTTTGTCCCCGGTGGTCCCACCAGTAGTTGGGAATGGAGTAGATTACTGCCGTTCCTAGCGGCTGCGCTGGTCGCGAGCTGTACCTGGTACCCTGACGCAACTGAGGCGCCCTCCATTCTAGTTCTAGGTTCAGCATTGCCATCCGTAAACGTTTTCGACCAGACAACAAGAGGGAGCGCCATTTTAAGAGAGTCAAGCAACAACAACGACGAAACTCAAGTGGCCTCTCTGGAATCTAACCATTCGCGGCCAGCAGGTGCTGGCCTTCAAAAAGCCGTTACGACAGCAAAGCAAACGTTGATGACCTCGGGTTCCCGGCAAGCGAGGTCTAAACAACAGAAACATCGAGAGACATCTTCCAGTCTCCTAAGTCATCAGAAAAGAAGTATGCAAGAAGAGAAGGCAACTCTACCTCTCCGGAGCTACGCGTATGGGAACATTCATCAAACAGCGTACTACTTTGCAGGTATGAGTCATTTGCTCAGTTGTAGGCCACGCCAGTCCTTCGGTTAAATCCTTTCACAGGCTGACCATGGAAACAGATGAAGGGCTCACAGCAGATGCATAATATATTACGTGGAAGGCCTGACTGCTATGCACCTCTGATCACCACACTTCGACAAGTACGTCCAACGCAGGTAGCTGGACAAACTACTCTTCTTGTGTCTACTTCAGTGTTCGGCTCTAAAGGACGATTTTACTTACTCCAGGATTCACTAAAAAGGAGTAAAAAACAGAGAACACCGAGAAAAGACCATTTTTATGGTCTTTTCCAGTATCGCCAGAGTTCACAGACTTTTAAACTGACGTCTCTTCTTGCCTGTTTAGATAGTTTGAGACACTTGGCAGGGAAGATTTCGACAACCCGGTCAATCTTTAGTAACGTTCCCTGGCCCATTATCCCAAATTTGAGCTCGTGGCGGCAATGAAAAAAGAAATGTGCGGGGCGCCTCCCATAAAACTGGAACATGTCATAATATGGAGTAGAATTCAGTCTATGGACAGTACAGTGCTCGAGGCATCTTCTGCAACTGTACGGACGTAACAAACCTCCAGGCAAAGAACTTGATATAAGTCATCTCAGCAATGAAGTGCATTCTCGTTTGCCTCACTTTCTATCTAAAATACAGCGTTTTTTGTATCCGTGTCCGTACGACGCTAAACCAACTACGTAACCGTGCTGTACTTGACAAGGGCGGCAAGCAGAGTGTAACATCAGATTTTGGCCCGGCATAGTTTGTCAAGAAATTGGAGGCCGTTCTATGCATCCATACGTATAGACCACTAAAAATCCATTGCAGTATTGACTGCATCGGTCCTCGTTAGCTCCACGTCAGACATATACAGATGCATGACGAAACGCTTGCAGATACATATATATATATATATATATATATATATATACGTGTCTCTCGTTTTCTGCTGTGTGCTAATACTCGCAGATGTGATCGTCGGCACTCCGGCGGTGCAGCGCCAAAGCCTTATCCTCGATACTGGCTCTTCTGTCCTCGCGTTCCCTTGCACGTCATGCAAGTAAGAAAAACAGATTAGAACACATTAGAACACCCTCGCTGTCCTTCTGCGACTGGGGATAAGGTATACCGCATATCACTTTCAGCGGGTGAAGTATCTTCGTTTATCGACATTACTAGTACATGCTTGACCGCGGTGGATGCAACACTTTGCATGTTGTGCATTACACGTGTGTGGCATGGTTGAAATGCTTGCACATAGTGTGTCGGAGGAAAATGAGAAAGCAACGAGTCAACAGGCCAGCGTCGGTGAAGAGGAGACGCGAGGACGACCGACTGCCCCTTAAAGTCGACCTCATTGACTTGTCGCATGCATCGAAGACACCCGTAAATCAGAGGCTCGTGTCGTCATTATCTGTCAGTTTGTACAGATGTACCATTCTGGACTCTCAAATCGTCTCTTGAATCGAAGCCTTCACCGGCATACCTCGTTATTTTTCGGTAGTGTGGTAGTGTAGTATCCCTAAGCAATAGCTTTAACTGGCATACTCTATGTCTGATTAGCAAGCAGCCGAAAATAATCCAAAAGCCTTTCTACGTCCACAGATTCACTTACGGTGTTTTATAAATTGCCGAAACCGTTTAGGTTGATGCCGCGATGCGGATTCAAGTGTTCGCTTTGGCCCCCGTCCAGGCCATACACCTGACTGGAACAAGCTGACTCTCGACTTGATTCCTGTGCGGGAAACAGAAGGCCCCGGCAATAAACACATTTCGAGGGTCCATTGTAACGCAGCTTTCTTCTGGAGTAATTTTGGCAGGTCTTGCGGTAGACACATGGACCCTCCATTCGACTGTTCGTCAAGCTCCACATGCCAAAGCCTGCCGTGCAGTGCGACCTGCACCCACTGTGATGCGAAACAGAAGAGGTAGGTACTTGCCGTCAACTATCGAAGCATTTACGAAGCGTTATTTTGGGACACAATCACAAGTTATACTTCGTATTTTCTTTTGCGTACGTTTAGCGAATCCGAATCTAAAGATGTGCGTATAACTCCCGAGATTGTTAGACGGGGATCGTGTGACCACTATGTCCATGAAGAGAAGAATTCTTTGAGTGACAGTCAAATGACTCCTGATTTGGAGGGACTTGCAGGAGTTAAAAACAGCGACCGTGGCCAAACCTCATTGTTTACAAACAATTCCAAAGGAACATCCCTAGTAGATCACGTTTGAAAACCCGCCTTTGTCGAAGACCGGAGTCCGCCCGTGCGCAGAATGACCGCTCCCTGATCACTCGGCTAGTGAACCGCCCTGCTCTCTCTCCAATTCCAGCTCTCAAACTGAACACCCGTCGATCTTACCTTGACAAACTACACTTTTCGGTAGCCAGTCAAAATCACATGAGAACTACGTTTATCCCTACTGGAAGACAACAAGCCTCTTAATGTGGAGCCTAAGCACCGAGTTACCACCTACCATGCTAACGCACTGATGTTGGCCGACGGAGAGGGATGAGTCAAAGAAGGTGCATGTATCTCAAAACAGAAAGTTTGCTTCTGGCCTTCAACCAAATAGATCTGCTGACTCTCAGCTACCAAGTACAGACCGACGGTAGAGGCGTTGCAGTCGCAAAACCTCAATAGTTGAAAAGCACACATGAGCAATAGGATGATGAAGACACTGATTCCGTTCGAGGTTTAATAAAATACGGTGCGAAAGGGGGAATGCAAGAAAGTCTTCATAACCGTATATCTTCAGTAGATGGTCTTGTCGTGTTGACTAAGAAGATCGAGAAAAAACAGCATTCCAGTAGAATATATATCGGCTTCAGCGAAGAAAGCATCTTACCACTGTACTCTTCTTTCATGTTGTTCTCTTTTATCGCGCAGGTGCGCTTACCGTGTGTCATACATGGAGGGCAGTAGTCTGCAGGGCTTTTGGCATGAAGATCAGTTCCGGCTTCTAGCTCCACCTCGGACGGTGACGCGAAACAGTCAGTCTTTTTACGATATCAAGAGTCAAGTTCTCCAAGCTCAAAGAAAGACGCATTCTTCAGACGAATCTGGACCTTCTTCACTCCTGACCCTGCCCATCAGAACGAACTTCGGTTGTCATGTACAGGAAACAGAACTGTTCGTCGATCAGAAGGCAAGCGGAATTTGGGGTCTAGAAATTTGGAGTCAATTCGGACCGGAAACATATATGACACGTACTTTGTTGAATTCAACGAACAAGAGCAGCGCTGTTGTCCCCTCAACCCTCCCTGACGGTGCGAGTTCCTTCGCTCTCTGTCTTGCGGAGCATGGTGGCGCCTTCTCCATCGGAGACGCAAATGGAGAGCTACACACTTCAGATACAGTAACGTCGAATTTTATTCCACACCAAGAGTCCTATTCGGTCTACCTCTCAGGTATCAGTGTTGGTGATAAGATCATATCTCTCGAAAACAGTAAAGGTGACAGAGCCGATCCGAGCAATGTGCCCCAGACTCTGCGGGGGAGCGCGCTTCAAAGTAGCAGTCCAGCCCGAGACGACCGCCCTAATCCTCCACATCACCTGCCCCATCCATCGACGAAATTCGAGGTGCTTCTCGACTCGGGTACCACGATGAGCTATTTCCCCACCAGAATTTATGACGAAATTGTTGGTGCTATTGAAGAGTATGCAGAGCTAAAGGGTGGCCGCCGAACCGGGAATCGTAGAAGAAGACTCGCAGGTGCTGGGGAGATTCCAACAGCAGCAATCAACGAGGCTCCTGGGACAAACAGCCTTGCCAGAGGGAAACTAATCAAGCTTCTTGGCCAGGAAGAAAGTGTTTCAGGTTCCGAATTTGTTTCGGACTCGATGTCAGCACAACACCGAATCACGGTACGAAGCTTGGCGGCCACGGCGCACTCAGGTGTTGAATATGATGTACTTTCAACTGGTACGGAAGGCCTTTCCGAGTTTCTTCCAGCCGGGAGCGCCGAGCAAGACGACGAGGTTATAATGAACTTGGTGGACAGGTTAACTAGTGATGCAAATCATGTGGACACTAGTGGAACGGTAAATACAGAAGGTATCAGGCGTGCCGCCCCTGGTGAGATCAGCATTTCTAACCCACAGCGCCGTCGTCAGGAGCGCCCAACTCCAAGTTTAGCAAAGACCCCGGCAACAAACGAAGCGAACCAGCATCTTGGCAGCTCACCATCATCCTCCGCTGCAGCAGGACATAATTCACAGACGCCGCACCCCCAGAGCGAGCATCTAGCGTCTGGCCGAGGTCGGAGACAGCAGCGTCGTCAAGCGAGGCGCGTGGAGCTCGGACAGGAGGTGCGAGACAGCGAAGCAGAAGCGATTGGCGAGATCATCACCACGTTAAGCGTCGATGACGAAGTTGCGTATGAGTTGTTGCCCCCCTCAGCTTCACCGAGGCAGAGTCAAGCGGTAAAGGTGGAGAGCACAGCTGGTGAACTTTGTTTCTACTTGCCTAAGGGCCGAGCCGATCTCTCATACTTCCCGGATATTTGGCTACACTTTGTACCACCCCATCAGAACAGTGGATCGGCAAGCTCTCTCCGCAGGGATGCTGCACTGCAGAATGGCCACGGTAATGAGACCACAGAAACTAAGGAAACAGGTTCTGGTTGGGTGCGCTGGCAACCCGCAAGCTACTTGTATACGAAAGGCAACGAGCATTATCGATGTGTAGCGATGAGTGACGATCCTCGTGCCGACAGCTCTGGCGTCTTGGGCAGTAGCTTCTTCATCGGTCACGATCTCATCTTCGATGTCCGCCATGAGATGATCGGTATTGCTGAGGCAAGCTGCCCAGGGATCAAGCTGAAGGATCGACCCAGGGACCTGCCCTTGTAAGTCAGTTGAGATACTGTGCCAAGATGACCATATTCTCGTTACAAACAGAAAAGTGACAGCAAAGAGAAGATGCTTATCTCCAGATGGCCAAGCTGTTTCTTTCTCTACTTAACCATTTTTAGTTTCCTTTCAGTTGCTGAGATGTCACAGGGAAGTAGTGCCGTTGTCCAGCTCAAACGAAACAAGAATCGCTCCACCAGTGATGGTTCTCCCAAAAGAAATCCTCAAAAGTTCAGTGCAGTCAAGCACCGCCGTCGAGTTTCGTGGCGTACAATTTTCAGTCGGTTTTCAATCGCCTTGTGGTGTAAAATTAATGGAAACACTCGAAAAATCGTAGAAATTTGCTGTGTGGCACTGGTCACACAAAGGATTCGCGTAGCTGTCGCAGAGCCTGGCCTCCACGACCGTCGCCAAACTTCGATTGTCAAAATAGTCAGGCACACATGCTCACGGCATGGATACCATTACTCGTCGCATGAGTTTCTGTATTAGCCACTGGTCATATCAGTATCAGTTACCAAGCCACGTACAGAAAGTTTCTCCGAAGCATCTATTTGACAATCTTAGAAAGTATGATCAAACATAATGACAGTACGTCTCGGCGTAAAAGCATCACGCAGGGAACCAGCTCCAAAGGGTCACCGTGTCACGGCCATTCAAGCTGTCTCTCAGTGCTCACCACCTCACGAATAAAGACGAAACGGCGAAGCAACATTGGTGGTAGCTGCTCGCGTCCTACGTAATTCAAAGAATCCACCAAACGTCTTGTCGCGCATACACACGACAACGAAAATAAACCTGCGTGGTCCCAGGAGACTGTGTCTGCGCTGTGTCTCTCGATCATAAATCTGACGAGGTCTGAGCCGTTGTTTCTCTCGCAACATTAACCCATTGTCGTACTCAGTCGCCGTACCACTCTGACACTCGGCAGAGTTTGGAATCAGTCCTCAACACAAAGGAAAAAATCATATTTCACGTGGTACTGAACGGTCGCTGTTCGCTGGCGTGATGAAGATTCAAGAAGAAAATCAAGAGGCCCGCTCCGACGACTCTCCCTGCTTTCTACTGAATTCCTCGAGCGCTTCATCATATAGCGTATCCAGATGATCGCATATGTTCGCCAGGTCGTCAAAGCTCTCTCGCAAGAGCTGCATAGCTGATTCACCTGCACGGACCGAGGATAGCAAAAGCGTTTTGCCCACCATTTCGGAGACAAAGAACCGGTGCAACAGTGCGGCTGTCACTCAAATAACAGTTTACGTGGGTATTCTTCCGCTTCCCTTGAAGCGCACAACATGTTTTTGTACAGTCCCCATGGCACAGCTACCAACATACCTGTTGTCTGGAGGCGAATGTTCATCTCTGGTTGAGTCGGATGGGGCACGGAATAGCCAGCAAACTCCACGCCGGGTTTCCGAACAAGGATAGATCTGATCGCGTTGCCCAACGTATGGTCTTCGCCAGTAAGTGTAAAGGTCAACTGGGCGGACTTGCAAGCCTCTTGCTCGTGGACGCCCGTTCTCCACGTTTTTCCAGACGGATTGGAGGAAGCTCCGTGAGGGCTTCCTCCCGCACCGCCATCCGCCATGAGAGCGCTGTCCCTGCCTTTCTCTAGCTGTCGCGCGACAGCTCTTCAAGTGTCGCCGGCCGTCACCTAGTCAAACGATATAGTTCGATTGGAGGACAGCAGCACGAAGTACTCGTCTGGCCAAAAGGTCCTGCAGCTTCAAATGTCGTTGTTGACTACCAAAGCTTGCTGCTATCACACATATCCTGCTGGAGATTTGCCTGCTTCCCTCTTTCCCCACGCTAGGCACAAGATCCGAAAACAACCAAGGTCCCACTCCCACTCAACAAAATAATATGCAGTGCTGAGATCACAAAAATTACTCCAACTCGAGACGGCACAGGGGGAATTTCCGACGGGCTTTCTTAACTCTGGCGTTTGGCATGCGCATGCAAAGAGTTCGCGTCCAGGTACCACGACACCCTTGGCATCAAACAGTACCCCAGCGTAGCTGAAGAAGGCTGACAAAATAAAATGTGAGAAAGCTACACTGATGCGACCAACGAGAGGTAAGAAATTACTATGTTGCCACATCGGGTTAATGCCCACTACTTCCTGACTTCCAAACAACGTCGGTTCTCATCCGCTGTAGTCTAGGTGGTTAGGATACGCGGCTCTCACCCGCGCGACCCGGGTTCAAGTCCCGGCGGCGGATTCTTTTTCCCGTGCTTTTTCGTTCTATTTATGGGTAGCACAACTACATCTAAATCCTTGCGATTCAAAGTTGCAAGCTCGAAGATTGAACTGGATGGTCGTTGTAGGAACCGGATAACACGAGCTCTCTGCATTGCACGCAAATGCAAACGGCCTGATCAAGCTAGCAGCCGCCCTTCGCCCTCTTGTTAATTTACGTTCCTCTTTTACGTACTCTAGGGTATTGTTTCATTATTGCCGTGAAGCTTATTACCATCTTAATGCGATATAGTCGCTATGTTAACCACATCAACCGGGAACCGCAGGCCGTTCTGTTCAGATGGAAGACCGGCCCGAAGATGTCCTGTGTTGAACCATTAACTGCCTGAGCAGCACCACGATACACTAGCCGTTCTGGTCGATAGAGAGAGACAATAGCAGTGTCTCTGACAATGAAATGAATGTGTTATGAGTGAGTTGGTCTCGCTAACAATTTTCGTAGCATCTTCTACTGCCAGTTTGGTAGCTACATTGCGGTACATCGAGCAGCTGCTCGGACTTCGATGTTATGGATGTCCTTCATCGTCTTCTAGTGTAGGGGGCCACACCGATATGAGTAGCTAAGGAGTCGGATTAGTTTCGCACCAAAACGTGCAGTACGTACACCGCCGACCGGAGGCACTGCAGCGGCATACCCTGCTTGAGTAAACGCTACGGTCTTTGTCGTATAAGCAAACGAATATCACGATGAGCATTGGAAGCGCCGCATATTGTGGTTTTGTAGTATTCAGATTACCGGCTACTCTTACGCATGTTGCAAACAATTTTTCTACATCGCTTTACGACCACTTAGCATTGGTTTCATTCCAAGCTCACAAGAGGCAGCTTGTGACTCAGACCACCGCCCCCTGCAGTGAAGTTCACGGCGCGTCCTCTGTAGTTCTTCTTCAGGACGAAAATGGGAACGCAGAAGGCTACCAAAGCTCCACCCCCGGACAGCAATGTTCCCGTCGGAGCGGAGTTAAACAACAACAGCAGGAAAAGGACCTACACTAAGAGCGGAGACAAACAAGAAAAAGTCAAGAAGCCGAGGCACAGCAATGAGAGTAGGAAGAATATGAGTCCACGCGAAGCTAACCCCACCACGCCGTTGGAACCAGGGAAAGTGATGTCAGACGAGCAAGTAGCAAAGAATCCTCGTAAAGGAAAGAATCCAGTCGTGCCCAGAGAGAAAACCAGAATGACAGAAGACAGCAGCAAAGGTACTTGCTCTAATGACAACCAGATGAACCCACACCTTTTAAGCAGTCCCCAAGAGCAAAACCCGACGGAGAAAGCCAGCGCCGATCACGTGCAGGAGCACGGCACATCCGACCACATTCTCGAACAGCTACCGACCTCAATCAATCTTCAAAGAGCTGGAGCCGAAGCCAAAGATTCTGCCTTGAAGATCGGTAATGGCTGTTCATCTAAGGATAAGCCCGTAACAAAAAACCGGCATGACACTGTTGGAGTAGCGGGTGACAAGCCGCCTCAATCAACGAAGACAAGGGGCAGGACCAAGGGGTCAACAAAAAAGCAAGAACCGCCAAATGTTGAGACATCTGATACTCGTTCAGAGAAACATAATTGTTCCAGGGGATCAACACCTGCAAGCAATAATATTCACGAACCACCACAGGGCGACGATTATCCGACAAAAATCGATCACCATGAACAAGAGAACGTGCGGGATGAAGATATGCCCATCATTTGTACGTTATCGTCACAGAACGAAGCATGTACAAATGCAGGGCCATCCTCCTGTGTGGCAGCTCCTCTATCCGTGTCCACAGCTGACAGCCATCGTCTGGCTGTATCTGGTCCTTCCGATGAAGGCACTACAATCAGTTCGACGAGAAAAATGTCTGCAGACGAAAGCCGGGAAACAGATGAAGAGGCTGCTTGTGGAATAGACGCTACTAAACAAAAACAGTTGTCGGTCGAACGTCGTCCCGAGCCGGAGAAGGCTGCAGGGGAAGGGGACAGAGTTATCACTACCACTGCAAAGAAGACACAGAAGGGCAATCGAGGAGCTGCAGTGAAGGGGCAGAAGACGGACAAGAACGAAAACATGAACCACGTAGTCCCACCGTCTGACCGAATCCTCTGCTACATGAAAGAGCAAAACCGTCCGTACAACGCCCAGATCGTAAGACTTGGTAAAAACGCCTGTTTTTGAGGAGATATTAGAGGGTTGAACAGATTTTTGATAACCTCCAAAAATCAATAAAAAAAGCAGATGTCGAAAGAATTCTCGACGAGTTGACGACGCAAGGCTCGCTGATTGTCAAAGATATCGGGAAAATGAAAGTAAGCGACTGTACGCCTGTTCTCCACAAAAGTGCAAGCATACAACATAACATAATCTAGGTTTACATGTACGAACAGTCTCAGTTTGGAGACAAGATGACGCCTGAGGAGATGAGTACAGCTGACGGGCAAATTAGTGGTAACACAACCGGATATGTGTCACCTGTAAACAACTGTTAAGACTTCCTGCAGCGCTTAGGGAGGAGATCCAACAACTCGAAGGTGAATACCGAACACTATAATAGCGTTTTCTTTTATCTCAGCCCGTACACGTGCAGCCGAGATGAAAGTGCTAAAGGCAACTCTAAGCAGGCGTGAAGCTGAAACTGCGGCGGTGGCACTAAGTGATTCCGTCCAGAATGAAATAGACGAGTGTAAGTTCACCTGCAGAAGAACGAGTTTGCTTGTATCACAGCCAACGGTCGCAGTGAAGCTGCTGCTGAAGAGTGCGGCTACAGGAGATCGGAGCACACTGCTCCTGACAGCCGATGAAATTAATAAAACGAAGGTGTCGCACCACGTGATGCACGCTGAATGGGCACGCCGAAAGAAGATCTGCATGGAGCTGCTGGGTCAGATCTCCGAGGCAACGGGGCACACTGTGGATGAACTAGTGGAGCGGTTAGGCGTAGAGATAGACGAGGATTACATCCCCGACGAAGCATATAAATGCTACTCATGAATGAATGCGTGGTTGTGCATTGTGCCTCTACAGGTGCCCACTCTGCTTCTGAAGTGGCGACTCGACCATCAGTGCCTAGCACACCCCGATGATGTAAACCGCCTTTCGTTTCTTCGCGGAAGACAATCTACGCATGCCAGTTTTTCCTAAGTTGCACGTTGCCCCGCCTTCGCTCGCGAGTACAATAGACACACGCGAATGGCATTCGGCCACGTGACGAAACATAGCGTGAGCCGTCAGCGAGTAGCGCGAAGAGATTCCTGCAGAGTCGGTCCTGAGACAGAAATCTGGTCTCTCCAGCAATACTTGACCGGCTTTTTTTCCTTCCCTTTCTGCACAACCAAAGCCCAGTATTGCCACACAACCTTTCCAGGAGGCACACTGGACGCTAGGAGACGAGGTCGGTTAGAGCAGCCCAGACTGCAAAGGTCTTCTCCAAGTAGCGTGGTGGTCAAATGAAGGACGACGGGATAGAGTGGAAATTGTTCGACGCGGATGAAGCTAAAGCGGTCATGCACTAGCCACCGCCTTGAACATAACTAGGGAGCCAGGTGGCATGATATCACATAAGTCTGGCTTCTCGTGACTAGGCTGCATCGCTCGCCGGTTCCGACCGGAAGGTGGAAACTACTCGTGGTGACTATCGGGTCACTAGAAGAACCCCAAAATACCACAAAACAGGAGCGACACGTCTCATTCCAAGCACGATAACGCTACACAAGCTTCAAGGTACCCAGGTACTTACAATTTTGCCTCCCTCACCAAAAAAGGAATTCGTGCGGGTGCTTCTCTACGACCGGACGGCAAGCATCATTTAAGATTATGATCCTGTCCTGTGGTGCCCTCATTCACTGCAACAAAAGCCCAGCTCAAAGTAAGTCCACTATGTGCAAAACGGCGTTAAAACAAGCACCACTATGTTCCGTACGACAACCTAAGAGCCACACGATACCCAGAGAAACAACAACAGTTGGAGCGCCTCTGGGGCACTTTAGCATCCAAAGAATACGATGGTTGAGATGTAGTGCAAGCCTCAGTTCAGGTCTCCTGGTTTCATCAATTTGACTCAGGTGCACAAACGTGCGGTTAGGTCCTCATTGCTTGCCTGTGACACTGTGGACACGATCATCATCTTACAGCGTCGATGGGAGCTGTCAGGGAATACAAACTGTTGCACATCACTTAGGTGCTCAGGTGAAACACGGAAGAAATCATCATCATGATGCTCCCTCGGTTTGTGATCAACGACGCTTAACTTCGAGGCACAACACAACCATTCAGTCCCGAACAAAGAATATCGGAAGACGAGAGCCACGAACGAGGCTTTCCACTTTCACAGGTTGCGGCGTGGTCCAGATCTCGCTGGTGGACGGTCTCGTCCAGCACACGCAAGTCTGAGACGAACACAGCCTCCTGCAGCGAAGTTGAATGGATGTGAAGAGCAATGGTGTTTCATGTCGACACGTTGCCAGCCCGCCTCCCTCACCAAATGGATTTCGTGCGGGTGCTTCTCTACGACCGGACGGCAAGCATCATTTAAGATTATGATCCTGTCCTGTGGTGCCCTCATTCACTGCAACAAAAGCCCAGCTCAAAGTAAGTCCACTATGTGCAAAACGGCGTTAAAACAAGCACCACTATGTTCCGTACGACAACCTAAGAGCCACACGATACCCAGAGAAACAACAACAGTTGGAGCGCCTCTGGGGCACTTTAGCATCCAAAGAATACGATGGTTGAGATGTAGTGCAAGCCTCAGTTCAGGTCTCCTGGTTTCATCAATTTGACTCAGGTGCACAAACGTGCGGTTAGGTCCTCATTGCTTGCCTGTGACACTGTGGACACGATCATCATCTTACAGCGTCGATGGGAGCTGTCAGGGAATACAAACTGTTGCACATCACTTAGGTGCTCAGGTGAAACACGGAAGAAATCATCATCATGATGCTCCCTCGGTTTGTGATCAACGACGCTTAACTTCGAGGCACAACACAACCATTCAGTCCCGAACAAAGAATATCGGAAGACGAGAGCCACGAACGAGGCTTTCCACTTTCACAGGTTGCGGCGTGGTCCAGATCTCGCTGGTGGACGGTCTCGTCCAGCACACGCAAGTCTGAGACGAACACAGCCTCCTGCAGCGAAGTTGAATGGATGTGAAGAGCAATGGTGTTTCATGTCGACACGTTGTCAGCCCGCCTCCCTCACCAAATGAAGTTCGTGAGGCGGTTCCTATCCGGTCGAACGGCAGAAGCCACTACAGTATACGCTGCAAATGGCAGAGTCTAACCTCGGTGGGTGATGCCGAGCTGACTCTGTGGCAAGTAGCAGCGAGCAAATGCCCAACATATGCAGGCTATTGGACAAGACCTGAAGTTAGCACGAATGTGACGCTAGGCAGTATTTCCAACTGACGCTGATATGTGGAACTACATGAAGCTTTACCGTGCTCCTACGGTGATGCACCACCTCACCTCCGTTTCGTGTATGTGCTATCAACGACAGAACTTCTGGAAAGCATAGTGGACCTGCAACACTCGCTCATACAAGGGCGGGAACATTGTAGGTGAAGCCACGTCCTGTACAAGCTCCGGTGAACGTTCGAGAGCAGTGCCGCAGAATTACCAATCAGCAAGCCGTTGTCTCGTCGGCTGCCTTCCAGCTAAAAACCTTGAATTCACAGAAGCAAGAGAAGTCTAACATAGGTCACAGCTGCAGTTCACACCTGGGACGTGTAGGCACACCACACAAGATGCACGCCGACAACCCCTTTCAGCCCGGACCCCCTTCCTTCTGTCATGTCAACACAGAGAGGATTCACGCGCAAGAGCAAACTGTCCTCAAGCCAGCTGAAGACCCATCTTCTTCTTCAGC
Source organism: Neospora caninum Liverpool (assembly GCF_000208865.1). Classification (NCBI taxonomy): domain Eukaryota; phylum Apicomplexa; class Conoidasida; order Eucoccidiorida; family Sarcocystidae; genus Neospora; species Neospora caninum. The sequence continues at coordinate 1,578,593 of NC_018394.1, read as the reverse complement.
TCGATGTTGATCAGCTTCTCCTTCTTCTGCTGCGCATGTTGCGACTTGATGCCGTTGATGCCACCGCCCCAGCGTCTGCGCACTTCGGAGTTGTCGTTGAACATGGCACGGTAGATTTCGCACTGTGCCTCCAACTCCGCTTGATCCTGCACGATGCAGCCCAGAGAAGAGAGAAAACACCTGATGTTACCCGACGACGAATGAGGATTCCGTCACGTACGCCTCAAGACGGTGCACTGACGAAAAGGAAGCGAGTACCACCCACGTGAAACAAAAAAAAAGATCACTCACGCCGCATAAACGTCACCGCGAAATCACGAGTTTGCAGCACCAGGACATCGGAGCAAAAACGATGGAGCAGTCGCCATATCATTCAGAAGGGCCTCAGTGAACTTTGAAGACAAACAACGTTCACCCATGTCCAGCAACAGCAGTCGCCTGTCGTGCGTCAAGGTGGGATCATCAAAGGCTCAACTTCTTTCGACACATACCAGAAAGCACAGCCTCGACAAAAAGTTCACAGCACACGGCACTGCCGCAGGATATACGGTGTGAAACTGCAAACCGCTTCACTTTTCTTGAAGTTCATGTGTCACGTCATAACTTGGGGATAATATAAAATACAGCTCCACCGGCCTACCTCCTTTCTGACGTTGTCAATAGCAAGGACAGGGCAGTTCTTCTGGTGGACCAACTGACCGAGCCTGCTCTTGCCCTTGACGATGCAGTAGGGAACCTGCGAAAGACAGAGGAAAACCATCGGGAGGGGCGAAATGTTCTGTCGATTTCCGGCGCCAAATACACGACCGTCCGCTTCGTTGGCATTTAGAACCACTTTTTCGTATCGCCAGCCTGTCAGTCCGTCGTTCAGTCAGAACATTCGTCATTGTCGTGGACGCAGTCTGCCTTGTGCCAAATGCGCGTCCCTTCGTCGACGGGTACCGACGACACCCTAAAACCTCTTTTGATCTTACCTCCTTCTTTCGGCAAAGCTGGGGGATGAAGCAGACAAGCTCGACAGGAGTGACGTCATGCGCGATGACAACAAGCTTCGCCTTCTTGATCTCAATCAGATCTGTCACGTGGTTGATTCCATATTTGATCATGACGGGTTTCTTTCCACCAGCCGCGCCACCAGCACTCTGTCTCTCGGCCTCCTGAAGCAGGCGCTGCTTCTTCTCAGCGCGAGTCTCCGGCTTGTACTTGGCGAGCAGGCGCATGAGCTGAGAGGTCTGGTTCTTGTCCAAAGTGTGTGTGAACTGGTTGATCGCAGGGGGGACCTTCAGTCGCTGCATCAACACCCTCCGCTGGCGCTGAAGCAGAATGTACTTCGGCCATTTGACGAATCTGTACACAAAAACATGTCGCAGCCGTTACCTCCTTTTTTCAGACGCGGCACCTACACCACACTGGTCTGAACGGGAGGCAACGCGAAAGCTCTGACTGCTGCTAGATCACAAGTTACCTGACCACATCGCCGGAGTCTCCATCCACCTAACTTACTCGACTCATGAACCAGTAACGGAGTTCGTAAACAACACCTTTCCGAAGACCAGCTTGCAGCATCGTGGGAGACAATAACGAAGGGCTCCTGTCGCCGACGAATAAAAGCTACGAATCTATCACTTAATGGAAAACTCGAGAACCAAATCGTCAAAGGAGGTACTTCTGACGGGCATGCGTATACGAAACGCTTCCTAAGAGAAGGGGTTACGAAAACGTGAAGAGCACAACACTCACCTGCTGAGGTCGCGTCGCGGCTGAATGTTTCCGCCGACACGGAAGTTCCTCGGCGTTTTCGCGAAGATCGGAGACTTCTGGACCTTCTTGCCCGACTTGCTGCTCAACGGCGCAGCTGGCAGCTTCTTCTTCCCTCCGCTGCTGCCCTTAGCGCTAGCCGATCCCTTCTTGGTAGACGCCTGAAGACGAACGTGCACACACACGTGTATAACGGGTGAAAATACGGCTCGCTTGTCGCCTGCTGCAGTCTCCCCATTTCCACTACGACATGCATTGTTCCAGATCTGCATAAACCTTCCAAGGACTGGAAGCTACACTGGGTGCAAACGAAACAGACGAGGGTTCAGCAACCCACACACATTATGGCCTGCATTTCGTCCAAACAGAACAGGTATCCCCTTGCTGTGCGAGCAACGCCTGCGGCGGTGTCCCACTGAGCATTTTGGGGCACGGTACGCTACAAAAGGCTGTAAACGCGCACAGGCGCAACACTCTCCTCAGCCACCGTCACTGACAGAAAAACAACGAATTCAACTGACTATGAAACAGTACTATGATCCAGCCCACCAAGAGCGGGCACTTCCCTAGGCGCTGGCTGCTGTGCGTCCACAGCGGCGCATGCTGGAATTGTAGACAGACAAAAAATCGTCTCAATGCATGACGCAGTCAATGCAGATGTTGCGAAAATAGCGTTGACGAATACACAGCTTGTGTTAATTTCCCCAATACATGTCGAGCTCAGTTTCCCCAAGTGCCTGACGCATGTAGCTGGTGTCCACCGCAATGGGGAGACTGCGCCGTAAGTTGCTGAGGATCTCTCCGCCTCATCACCCATGACGACAACGGACGCACGACACCACCCGAGATGCTTCTCAAAAGCATTCTCAGAGTCCTTCTAGCTGACCCATCCACGCATATTCTTCTTCCTAATTAAAATCATCCGTGGAAAACGTGGGGGATTCCAGGGTTCGCGTCAACATGCGCGAACACGAGCGCCACAACTACAGCACAAAAAACGCAAAAAAACGAAGTCGCATCCGACTTTTACTGTTTTACCGCCATGCTGAAATTTTTGTCCGATAAAACTGTCAATCAAACATTCAGCACAACGATTCAGTTAACAAGTTGAGCATGTGAGGGGAAAACCACCAGAAGTGATGCCCCCAGCGAACGTACCATTTCGATGAAGTCTCTCTTTCCTTCGTTCCCTCTCTCGTTTGACTGGAGAAAAAGTGGCGGCACAAGACCGCCGTAAGACGCACAAGAAGGGAAGGGACCTCCGTGTGGCCACGCAAAAACAGAAAAGGAAAAGAGAACGGGTTAAATGGGGATATCAACGACGCGGGTGAACAGCGCAGCCGCACCAGTCCGATGGTCTCTCTCTGCCGTTTTCTCCCCCCCACAGAACCCCCGCGTTTTCGGCGCAGCCCCTCAGCGGAGAATAATCCCTTGCATGTGCAGTCGAGAGAATCATCAGCTAGTATTAGAGTCTCGTCGCAAAGGCGCATCGTGTTAACCAGCGTCAGGACTGGCTGCATGCTCTCATTTCTCGGAGATAAAAATGTTCTGGGAGCGGAATATCTCGTGTGGTGGCTATCTACTTTTCCCTTGACAAAAACCCTTGTGGCGGATGGGGCTCAGTAGTTTTTTATAGAAAAGATTAACAGGCAAGGAAAGTATCTTGAGATGAAGTGACCGCAAATATTTGATCTGCATCAAAAACACGGTGTATGTACTCTCCACACTGGAAGCCCTAACGACAAATTGCCCAGGCTCCACATGCTCGTGCCTGAGTTAACTAACAAAAAGCATTTCACAGGATGGGACTGACTGTTCGGTAGATTTTTTTTGTTGTTTTTCCACAGCAGCCGCCCCTCACAGCACTTGTAGTGTAGAGGTGTTCAACTTTTGACCGGCCACAACACTACCGCGAAGCTGGCGAGTGAGCGCAGTATATCTTTCCATTTTCGTCCTCCAAATCGAAAAACATACTGGATAGCGTGTGGGGGTGACGGCGGATACCCCGGAGCCCTGAAGGTCCTTTTTGTCCCTGGATTTTGCTCGTAATCCAGTTTTTGAGTTGTCACGGTTCAATGCATATCAATTGGCAATACCCATGAGCGTGCTATCTAGGTGGTACCTCTGAGGTACGTTAGCCATCAACCGAGGAATTATGGTGTTCGGAGCGTTGTGGCGAATACGTAAGTTTGTAGCCCCTCAGGCAGGCAGAACTGGATACCATCTGTGCGCATGCCCAATATCGTCACCCCCCCCGGTATCGTAGAGCGTGGCCGAGGGGAAATGCGCCACGTTGAATGTAATCTTGGTCAGCAGCCGACGGTGTGCTCGTCAAGGCCCCTATGATTGGCCAAGTATAGCTACGAATTATTCTTGCACTCTCGTCTGTCGTCTCTTGCCCGGCTCATCATCAGCCAGGCAGCAGCGTATTTTCACGGCACTGAAAATCTGCCTTCCGCTTCTCGAAATGTGACAGTGGCAGCCATCTCCTCGTATCCCCCTGTTGCTTGCTAAACCTTTCACAACCAACTGCCAAGTCGTACAAGTCCATGAGCGTATATGGGGAGGCGATCTGGGTCATACGGTGTGAGACCTTTTTCCTATCAAGTGAGCCTTATTCTCGACTTATTTCATGGGTGTTGTGTGTCGAGCTGGCAAAAAATCGCCAGGTACCTACAAATGCAACTCCTTCCAGAAACGCTTCCGGAGCTTCCGGCGCGTCGGGTGACCAGTATTTTTATCAAACTTCGTCGACCTTGTTATCGATTTCCACTGAGAGTTGGCCTACCGACTCCTACCAGTGTAAAACCACCGAAAGCTGCACGCTCAATGATGAAGCTAACATCTTACGTTAACGGGCACGTGTGCCCTGGAGCCGGAGATGTCCTCCAAAGGCACCTGGCTACGTTCGAACGCGGACTGTAAAAGGTGGTAGTGTTCACTGGTGCGCCTTACTGCCGCCCGTCAGCCGCCGCTCTTCCACACAGGTGACTCCTAGGCCTGGCCACAGGAGTGTAGGCCACCGCGAACTCGACCGCTTTTCTAGCAACCAGGCGAAAAGCCGCATTAGCCGTAGTGGACAGGTGTCCTCTTTCTCAGCGGTGGACATCACGGGCAGCGCTTCCCGTGCATCAAATCCGGTTGTAGCACTGCACAGCAATCAACTACTCGGTTTTTGTGTCATGCATAAAAACGTGTTAGGCCTGGATTTTTCTTGCCCCAATGCAATGCATATTTGAATTGCCAGACTTCCTCCCCTCTCGTTTTGATAAACTGGTAAATGGCACTTGCCACCTTCGGCAGCAGCATACGAGTTGTTCTGCGTCCCTTCCAACATTTTGAACATCCGATTTCTACTCGGCAGCCATTCTGAGGCTCCGCCCCGCCCCCCTCCATGCAGATCCGAGCCGTGCCAATAGACAACAGGGATCTGCACGAAACTGCAACGGACGGCGCTTTGCTTGACTGCACGAGCAGAGAACTGGGAAGACAAATACATTGGAGTGCCGCCCTTTCCCCGCATAGAACCACGGGTGACGTCAGTGTCTACCGCAACCGAGCAGTAGCTACGAGACCAGACTGTCGTTCGTACCGGCTGAGGCGGAGAGCGAAACTGAAAAACTGCTTGCTCCGACATCTGGCATGCATCAGCATGCTTTTGCCACGTACGGGGTGGTCCTAATCCTTTTTGAACAAGGATTGTTCTACGGCACCAAAAGGAATGCACGCGTACTGTTGTACCTTCCTATGCCTGGTAGTTTTTTTAGAATCCTTCGGATACTTCTGTGGTTTGAATGTCGTGGCTTTGGAGTCTGCTATGCTATCTCTCAGCCAGAGACGAAGATTTGTATTCCAGAACATCAGCTGGCATCACCTGGCAACCGGTATCACACCACACGAGTAACGGGACGAGTTTGCTGTTGAAGAAACAATGTGGCGTACACTACAAGGCAACTGGATGGCTACGTTACGGATTCATTGAGGGTAGTGCGATATGCACGGATTTTTGTGGGCGATCACTGTGTGTCTTCAAATTGCGCGGTTCTGGCGCAGGCCCACAGATGGAAGCGGGGCTGCGACTGCTGGCTATGCGGGCCGATTGGAAAAAAAAAGCCAGGGGTGAACACATGTAATCGAGTTAAAAGACCGTCCACGGGACATCGCTTTGCGTCTAGGACGATAGAATGGAAGGTGTCGGTGCCCCGAATGCTGCACAAATGTCTCCGTCATTCCTTCATAGGAAAGGGTTCCAAGACGCTTACCGAATAAAGCAAAACATGGTAAGGTGTAGGCTGGGTGGCGACTCTCGTTGAACCTTTCGCTACCCTCGAGATTCACGGCACCAAACAGCAGCGCTTCAAAAACACATGCCGCTGAAGATTGAGATTGCTGCATCCCACCTCAGTTTCGTAGGGAGCGAAAAGTGTTTTAAGAGATATGCTGCCTACCCAATGGGATAGACACGACAGCGGGGTCAAAGTGGAACTTGCACACTTTTTTGTCGCGGTTAAACCTGCGAACGGGTGTTGACGATCGCAATCTCGTAAAGAGCCGAAAGGCTAACGAGACGCCCACAGGTGTGCAATCTGGCGTCTGTCACCACGTGGCGGGCTGCTTCTTTCCACCCCTCCCAACAAGGGGCGATTCCCCAGACACAACCACCTGTCCGGCGGAGCAACCACCAGCCCACCTGAAAAGGTTCCCTGTCGTAAGATAGCCACAGAAATCTATTCGGGCTCAGATATTTCTTTCAGAGCAAAGTCCGTGTACGGCCTCAAACACGATAGCAGATCTCCACAGAGACGCCACACACTGTCGCACCAGCACGCGTTTTCCCGTGTGTACCCGCAATTTTCACTCCGTGTGTCCAATTCCCCCTTCCTATTCAAGATGTCGGCCAAAGGTGCGGGAGGTCGCAAGAAGACCAGCAGCGGCAAGAAAGTGTCACGCTCTGCCAAAGCTGGTTTGCAGTTTCCCGTGTCCCGTATTGGAAGGTACCTGAAGAAGGGACGGTTCGCGAAACGCGTTGGAGTGGGCGCTCCCGTGTACCTGGCTGCGGTGTTGGAGTACCTCTGCGCTGAAATTCTGGAGTTGGCGGGCAACGCCGCACGTGACCACAAGAAGACCCGTATCATTCCCCGACACATTCAACTCGCTGTGCGCAATGATGAGGAACTGAGCAAGTTCCTCGGCGGTGTGACCATCGCAAGTGGAGGAGTGATGCCCCATGTGCACGCGGTTCTGCTCCCTAAGCACGGCAAGTCAAAGGGGAAACACGGTGTGTCTCAGGAGTTCTAAGCTGCCATAGATGTCACCGCAGCGCATCTACCCAGGAACTGACAAAAGAAACGCCAAAGTTTTCGTCAGGGGTACGTCAAGGACTTGCGCGTTTTCTCTGAGCCTGAGATGGTGACGAGTGTATTACTGCCACAGAAACGACATGGGACAAAGTGTACTGCACGACGACTGTCGTGGGCACACGATTGCTGTATAGCAACCTATCCCTGCTTTTAGGCTTCACTAGAAGCCACCAGGATGACTGATTTTCGTTTTCAACTCTTCCTCGAAACGCGCGCATCTCCAAGGGACAGGGGATGACATTCAGCGTGCGCTCCTATCTGCTTTGACATCTGCATTCGCGCCAGATTCGTTGGTTGGCATTAGATCATACGCCTAGGAGCTAGCCTGAAAGTGTGAAAGATGGTTTGAGGAGAACGTCACCTGTAAAACTACAAAACTTCATTGTCACAATGTCCGATTAGCGCCATTGTGTGACTATGGAAAACGACTGCACACCACGGGGAATAAAGCGAATCTGTAGAGGTCGCATCCCCTGCTGGGACCTTACGCACGAGGCTGCGTCCACAAGTTGGGGTAAACTTTGCAAAAACCCCGCGTGTGCAACTCACATATCAAAGCGAATATATCCCTTTCCCTAAAACATTCTGTCGCCCTAAGGCAAATGTGTAATATTTGTCGCATTTACTACAGGCTCGCCGAAATCACACGGCAGGGTTCTTGAGTCGATTCTGAAGCAGAAGAAGGGTGTCGTGGTGTTTGGCGCAGGGCGAAGAGCGTCCTTGCGACTCTTGCGAATCCCAAAATTCCGCCAAGTTCACTGCCGTCTGGCCCTGTGGAGAACGACACCACGCAAAAAACCGTCCTTAGAAAACCTCGCTTAGCTGTCGGCTTAAGATGATGGACCCGTCCAGTTGGATGACAAAGAAACGTAACACCCTAGTCACCCTTGCACAGCGACGGCGGGCAGTCAAATAGCGACATGCTAGTCACTGCACACCGGTGCCAACATGAAATGAACGCTCACAGAAAGGCTAGAAACCAACTACTAAATAGCCGCATATGCTCGTACATCCATACGCCTCCCGATGCACTTCCGACACGGAAACCGAATCCTTAGCCCTCATCCATATATCTACTGTAGGCTGCTCCTAGCCCCTAGAGGCGTCGCCGAGAGGGGGATGTTGGCGTATTGCATCCTGAGTTACACGGACTTACCTTCGCTGTGATATCTGGATCTGCGCCTGCCGCCAAAAGCAAATCGACAATTTCGGGGCAACCCCTGTAGACTGCCACATGCAGCGGCGTCATGCCATGCTGAACAGATACAGAGACAAAAGTTTCCAAAAGTGGAATGAAAACACAGAGTCCAGCCCTTATCACGGGTACCACGCAGCGAGGGGACAAGATTTCCTTTGTATGTATGCACATACATACATACATACATACATACATGAAGCCCATTTGGACCACCGGTGGGGGGGATATCTGCGCGACCCCGTGGTGTGAAAAAAACGTGCTGTTCTGCTCCAGTGCTCGAACAATATACTCTAACTACGTCGCCCAACAGGACGTTAGAAACTAGTAGGTTAAGTTAGACGCTGCTGAGAGTTATTTTCCTTTCTTTGTACAAACTTCCTCTCCTTCCTGTCTCCGTCTTCTCTCGATTCTACACTGATGCGTAATTTCTGGTTGCCGCATTTGGGCATTCCGCGACTCTGTGGAGTCCACAATGGAAACTGACAGTCCGATCTCATTGCCACAGTGGGACTACAGAGGTTTCCAGAGAACAGTAGCACGTCCTTGCTGCCGTTGGCCGCCGAGGACCAGGTGACTGACATCCGTATTTTGTTTGTTAATGTCTGCCTTCGCATCCGTGTCCAGCAGGAACTTGACAACGTCTGTGTGCCTGTGGAAAGCGGCAATATGGAGAGGCGTGTCGCCATTCTGAGCACAGAGGGACGAGAAAAAAGAATTCGACATTTGAACAAGGCCAACATACCTGTTCATTTACTCGTGGAACAGAAGGGCGAAAGAAAGGTGATACTTTGGGTATGTTATTTGCAAAGATACATGCTCACAAGGCGGCCCTGTCGTGAAGCCGTTTGGACTTCGCAGTCGATTCGTGCATGATTGTGCTGAAGTACATCCGGGCAACTTTCCAGATCTTCTTTTAAAATGCTGCGTGGACACGTGTCTCGAATTCACTAGCTGTCCCTCTGTTACCGGTTGGAAGCCGGGATACTGAGCACAGGGTGTCGACAAGACAACTCACATGGAAATGAGATGTGTACCCAAGCACACATCCTGCCACACGCTCAACATACCCACGACGTATGTGCACTCGCATGGATACCAGACATGCTCCCGCTGAGAGTGTCCCGTTTGCTGTCCTGCTATACGGCAAAACCGCCACCAAGGCAGCGACATCAGTGAAATAGCGTTGCTTTTGTCACCATCTGCATGCTTCGCTTGATTGTGTTCGCCGCACCGAAGGAGTGCAGCTTATCCGGGAAGTCGTGTACAAATTTCGCCTCACCGTTGCTGAACAGCGTGCGTCAGCTCCACTGTTCACGAGGAGCAGCAAGGCCTCGAAATTCCCCGACTGCGCCGCACGATGAAGTGGAGTGAAACCGTTCTGGAAAAAAAAGGCCTCGCGAGACACGTAACCGATGAGCAGTGAGCAGTGGTTTCTGTAAGGAAAACTGCCATGGATTCGACGCCTCTGTTCCCGCAACAGCACAAAATGCGACTCCTGTGTCCTTCACGATGCTTGGCAATTCGAGGCAAACACTTTCCTTCCACTGTGCGGACGTTGTGAAGCGTTTTCCTTGTCCCTTCTGCATCGAGATGAACTCGCGCCCACATAATCCGCGGTGAAACCTACCTCATCTGGTGTATTGACGCTGTTGCCGCTGCTCAGTTGCTGCATCATGCGAGGCAGATTGCCTGTGTACGCAGCATTGCCGAGGTCGCTCCAAACATCCTCGCCCGCGTTCTTTGCACCTCGCGAGCAACATATCACCATCTTTTTGACGGTAAAGATCTGGAACGCGTCGGCACGGGCTTGGGAGCAACAATAACTGGAGAAAAAGATCGGGAAATGAGCAACAGGAAGGAAGAAAACGACTCTAAAGGCACTCCCGAAACGAACCCGCTCTTGGGAACCCTGCGCTTCTCTTCTGCAGTAGACGCTCTGGGGAGAAAAATCCCGACCAGTTGTCACCAAGAAGGGGTGGACCCCCAGGGCACGAGTCGCCTGATAAACATCTGAAAGTGTGTAGCATCAACGAAAGAGTGGAAAATAGCCCCTCAGGCACAAAGCTAACCCCTGAAGAAAGGACAACACGATTTCGCATCCAGACAGATCGACTGAATGAATTCTAACACGCGCAGCAAGTTTCCGCCAGTCGTGCAGAGAGAGCCCTCTCATTTCACTCTGAAAGTAACGTGCTTGACTGATGATTTCCGACTGACGTGCCTACAGTGCACATGTGTCCTCAAGCTTGGAATCAAACAACCGATTCGGGACCGCTGGCCAACTTATTTCCAATTTTACGAGCTGTGGAGGCTGAGTTTTTGTCGACAAAAAGAGTGCAGCACGGAGAAGAGTAAGGCACCCAGCTAACCACATTGCATGCTGGACTTCACACTCGATCAGCATGCACGACGCTGTCACGTCCCTTCTCTCTGACTCACAAACAGCACACGAATCACTCCCGGGCGATGCTGTGTAAGTGCCGCGTGGGCAATTCGATTCGGAATGCGAGAAGCAAGCTTTGTTCTGATAACATGAATCGTTTCACAGTCTACATTCATCGGACGAGGACACACACGACGGGACAGGGACCATGATGTGCTGGATTGTGCTCGTACGGGAGACAGCTGTGGATGCTTCGCGGATGACAGGCTACGGGCCACAAACGAGAGCCGTATCACCCTTCAGCGGTTACGAAGGAGTTCGATTTGAAATAACTACAAGGAGGGCACCGATAGAGTAAAATGCCACACTTCCCTGATACGAGGTGCTCACAGTTCAAGCGCAGGCAGGTTGATTCGCGTGCGTGCAAATGGAGTTCTTGATCCGTACCTCGTCAGTGATTTACAGGTTTCATGCACACTACAAATCATGGGCACTCTCTCCTGCAGCCTACAGTGTCGTTGCACACCGTTTTTGACTTCAAGAGTCATGAAAGTGAAATCACTACATGCAGTCAGACTGAGGTTCATATTAACCAAGTTTCGAACCAACAAGGAAGATTGTGTGGACACAACACACGATTCTTTTACTGTACCGTGCATGGAACGGCCACGCAGTAGCGTTGAGTAAACGGGGGCGGTTCGCTGATGAGTGCGTCGGACCAGAACAGGTTCCTCTCCTGACGTCACGGGGTGGAGGCTGTCTCACCATTCTTTGCCATCTGTTTTCTATTCCAAATAACTACTGCAAGGTTTCACATCGACACTATTCCACCTGTTGCTTGTATGTTCTTGGATATCTTCGTAAGAGCACATTTATTTCTTTTGGCTCCAGCTCCTTCGATGTAGTTCGAGCTCACCTTATGTCTGCTCCGGGGCTCGGTACTAAAGAGGACGCTTAGGCTGCCAAATGAAGTGTGCTAGGGCAACAGCGAACGAATCTGATCTCTGGGTTCCGTTGATAGCAAATTCGCCCCGATGCCGGGCCCAGTTACTAGCTACCATGTCCTCCCCAATAGTTAGACTTTCGCCGTCTTTGTCATGATTTTGGAAAAAGAGTGTCCTGAGTCTTGGCTCTCGAGTATGTGGCTGTGTCAAGCATGTTATTTCTTTGCAGGTCCGCTGATGTTACATTTCTGAGGTTATTCCTGTCACTGACGCCGCCTATTGCTCTTTACCAAATGCAACATGCTCTCTGTACTGCTGACAGCCGCTCTGTCCATTTGGTCACTGGTTGGTTTTGCCTCTCTTGTACTGAGGTGGGATTCTTTTGGCAGCGTTGCCCACTGCTTCCGCCTATCTACCATCGTCCCCTGGGTGCATCGCATGCGCCAGTCACTGGCGTTTTTTGTTGCTGTGGGCCACATACGGTCTGGACAGGTGAAACGCTGTGCAGCCAAACTCTACGGCTCTGCTACTTTCTGGCCACATACAGTGGCAGGAGACGAGAACATGTCAATGCTTTGTTCTCGTTTCCAGTGGCGGGAACCCGCAATTCAACGTAAGAGGAGGCGAAAGAAAGGAGAGTGTACTTCTCTGTAGGAGTCTCGGTACGAATTCACGTGTAGTTCCACGACCTCACAAGGATTGGAGGCACGCAGTTTTCTATTTCTGTTCCAATGCAACAGAAATTCCCGCCCCTTCTGTTATCCACTGGAGCGCTCGCAAATATGTTTCCTTTTTGTACAAGCGCGCCCGGCGCTCCTCTCTCTGTCAAATAGGCTGAACCCCGAGTCAACGGCCGCTGGTTTTCTTGACTCGCTTGTTTTCGTGCAGGCGAGTACCCCCACCCCCCACCAAGAGCGAACTCGCGCAATCGAGCTAACTACGGCGGCTGCACGCACAAAAACCTCGGATCGAGTGCTCTAGTGGAGAGGCAACGGAGCTGTGGCTTTCTCGAGCCAACTCAGAGTTTCACCCGGAGTGGGAACTGAGATTCTTCTGCCTTCTCCCACAGTGATTGAGGTCACCGCCTTGTTTTTGGTTTCTTCTCGAAGACGAGGAGCCACCAGTGTCCATACTCGCTGGTGGTAATCGTTCAGCCACTGAATTTCCTGAGCCGCAGCAAACACAGGGAGCGCACGAAGCGACGAAGAGAAAGTTAGACAGGAAAGCACGTACGGCAAGAAGAAACAGAGGCGACTGAAGTTTTCTGAGAGGCTCAACAACGTCTCCGACAGGTTCATTAACTGCGTGGAGCTGCTGCTGCCACTTTCCACGCCTACGCTCTGATGTTGCTCCATTAAAAAGTCGACAGTTTCCCATTTTCACCCTACATTCGCCTGCCTGGGGAACGCTCCGGGGGCACTTGTTGTACACGGAGGAGAAAAGACTCGACTACCGTACTCGAGCACAGGGATCGGGCCGCGAAAGGATCTCGATCTCCTGAGACAAGTTGCCCCATCGCGCGCTCTTGGCACGCCGCCGCCGCTCCTGTCGCTACAGCCGGACAAGAGTGTGCTAAATATTTACCTCGTTTGTCAGGAGAGAAGGGAGAATCAGCTTTTTCTGGATGGGAACAACAGTAAGCTGGTCGAAACGGAGAAACTTCATGTCCTCGAAGTTCTCGGCCGGAGTGGCTCTGTGTACGAGATAGCGGATTCGCACAGGTCACGTCCCCGAATCACACTGACTGCTCTCCCACTTGTGTTCCGTGAAGCCGTGACTGATGAACGCCCCAAGTTTCTCGCACATGAACTCTCCGCATAACTGTATTTACGCGCGGCCATTTCAGCGTAAACATCAGTTCGCTGAGGAGTCTGTTGGGTGCTCGAGTGGCAAAAAACTGCCGTGCGAGTGGTGTGGTCTGCTCATCATGAAGCCTACTTTGTGACGTAGACAAGATTCTCTATGCGGATGCCAAGGCTGCCTTGCTCATAGAATCCGGGCTCCACCGACAGCACGTTCCCCTCCGCCAAATCAGTCTCGCCTGCTTGACACTTTCCACAGAAAAAACAGCGGACAAACAAGGAAAACAACGGAGTCCTGCCTCCCGGAACAGCCCGTCAAGTGGCGGTCTCGACTGACTGGTCCTCATTACAATTCTTCCTGACAAACACAGAAAATCATAGCTTTTTGCCTCAACTCGTGCCTGGCGCAGCAAACAAAGCGTGGCGCTGAGTTGAGATACATACACGTCATGAAATATATCAGTATACACACGTGCTTTGAAGTGGCGTACTTTCTTCTCTTTACTGCTGGGCGCCTGGTTTTCACTTTTCTTTGCTTTTGTTTGATCTGACGTGTCTCCTGGTTTCGCTGCTACATACACGAAGCGGTCTGTATCTACTTGTGAAGACGCGTTTCCCTCTTGCTTGGCCCATCCCGATCTAGGATGCCGATGCTTTCGCTCGGAGCGCCTGGCGTCCCGACACCCCACTCCCGCTGGCGCTGCGTACAAGAGCGGGGAAATGTGAAAACCTACATCGTAGTCGACCCCGTTTCACAAATACAACCCGTGAAGGCTCTTTGGATTTCCGTGAACGAAGTTACATTTTTGATTATCTTCGCACCCGTAGTCTGTAGTAAGTTAACAGTGAAACGCTGCGACATCAGGGACACTGCTGTGCTTTCCTAACCGACTCGTGGAAATTTCCAACCGCTGTACAAAACCGGAGGGGAGCGCGGGAACCACCTGGAAGAGACCGAATCGCCTCCACAGACTTGCACACGGGGTTGTCCCGCCCGGTCTGCGATGTTGAGCCTGGACTCTGTTTTCCATTCCAATTATCCTGGCAGACGAACCCTCGATCAGGACTCACCCCGGGGGGAATATCCGAGAAAAAGAGACGGGGAGCGAACAGCCAGACTGACTCCTCGTTTAAAATGAGAACGGGATTAAAGCCCCAGTGCGCACCGGTGGGCGACTACTTACAATGAGGCGGGGAGAAATACCGATCGGCCCTTCGTGGACGTTCAAATAGCTTCCAACACCGTGTCCCGTTCCTGACAGAAGGAAAAAACAGTGCACGTACGTGGATGAGAAAACACGTCATTTGTACGTCCTTTTTGCACGAATAACACAGACAGAGGGCTGTGGAGGAAAGACAGGAAGCGCGCAGTGCATCGCTTCTTTCTCGCCCTGGCACACTCTCGCGACAGAAAGTGGGGACTCCGAAAAAACTGTTTTCCACCATCTGCAGACTTTGCAGACTCGCCCACCACAGTGTCTCGCTGATCTTCGTTGCCGTCACTGCATGCGCAAAATTCCGTAGCGGCTGGGGGATAAGACGAAAACCCTCAACACTCCCCTTCGCAGTTGTGTGACGGGAATCTCACCATGCCGATAGTCCAGGCCAGAAGCCCACAAATACTGGCGCGCCAGCACGTCGAGCTGCGGCCCGCGCGTTCCCTGTGGAAACACCTGCCGAGACAGGCCTATAAACCCCTGGGAAACGGGAGACAGACACAAACGCAGGAAGCCTGACCGACGGCGAAGCAAGTTTTCCTTTGCGGCGGGAAGATACGACCCTATAAACGAGGGGCCGGAGAAAACACCTAGTCGGACGCTGGTATGATCAGTAGTACCATCGTACTGGGAGTAATCTATGAGACAGGATTTCCACACACGACCCGTGGATGCCACGACTGAGGCTCCGCAGAGAGCTCCTGAAGGGGACTTCCAGCACTCGACGGCAGCACCTTCTTTGGAAGACGTGACTCAGAAGAGAACGAGCGTGAAATGCACGTTACAAGGGGGGAAATCGTGGGTGATACGCTTCCTCTCTGTGGACTTTGGCTGAGCCGAAGTGCCTCTCTCGTGGAACTGAGAAGCCAGTCTCCTCGCTGGAGACGCGACTCTTCTGACCCCTTAGACACTTTCCTCGCACCTTGAGAACCAGCGTGAAATAGCGTCGTTGGAGTTCTGTTGGAGTCCCCGTGTGCACGGTTCGCGTGACATCTGTCGTCCCGCCGACGGCGTAGTGACCGCCGCTATCGAGGAGGAAGAGACACGAAGACGTGACCGGTGCACTGTCCTCCCGCGAGGGCCTACGCAAGAGAAGGAAAAATCTATCAAAAGGTGAAGATAAAAGGTTGCACGCAACGATCCCAATGCACGTCTTTGTTTACCGCCTCGCCCGAAGTCCTTCGGGCCTGAGCGCCATCAGGCGCCTCCTCGCCCCGCGTCTCCAGGAGCCCCGGAGTTTTTCCACGCTCCTCGTGTAAACCAAGTCTCTCACCGATAGTGGACGATGGCGGCGTTCGCGTCGGCAGAGGCGATGGTGGAAAAGGAGATTCCCCTGAAAGACGGCTGCGGCCAATGTCATCCGCGAAACGCGCCACAGCAGTGCACACAGGATACCCAAAGTGTGAGAGAGATGCATGCGACCGGACCGGATACTGAGCGGGCCATGACCAGTCTGCTTTCAAAACTGACCCATTACATTTTTTGCCTGTCCTTTCTTGGGCTACACGCGCTACGACGGGCGGCGAGGGGCGGAGAGCAGACCTGGAACGGTCGGTTTTGTGGCGTGAAGCCTCCAAGCAAAGCAAAAAAGTGTAAGAGACAAACACCAACAGTGCGCCGCGCGACCTACGGAGAGCGCTCGAAAACCGTCGACAACCTGGGCCACAAGCCACTCAGAGAACGGCTCAGGTTGCGGTTCCCCGCTCGTCCGCTCCAACCACGAGAAGAACTTGGCGAGAGCGACGCCGTCCTGCACGTGTGCCTCCTTCATTCCCTCAAGCTCCGCCGAGTTCTTCACTGCCTGGAGTGGCGCATCACCGGAGCAGATACGGCCACAGCGTCTTTCAAGGGCGAGGAAACAAGGAACAACCCTGTCGTTTGCAGCACGGACCCGCCACGCATACTCAGGATTTCGGGAAACGCACACCCGGCGAAGAGCCCAGCGGTTTGCTTGCCAAAGGACACACGAGGTTTTATTTCGGCGGGATGCCCCAACTCTGCAGTTGATTGCACGCCGAGGACGATCGGACGGTTCACCCCACAAGATCGACGAGTCGGTGGCAGCCTGCGGATCTCTCGCAAATGCTGCTCTTTTTCAACCCGTCTGCATGCGCTCGTTTTCAGTTTAAAAATTGCTCAACTCTGCGGCGCGTAGTAGGATCAGCCACTCCCGTTCGTCCCTGCAACAGACTCGGCCCGAAGTCCGTGACTTCAGGACGCTCCCGGACAGTGCGTGGAAAAACGAAACAGACAGCAGGCGACGCATCGAGCCTCCAGTGTCGAAAAACGTTCGAAAGCATAATTACAGAACTTTCATCGCTGAGGGACCGATGGATGCTTAGACGAACGGACCTTCTGCTTCGCAGCTGGGGTCACTGCCAGCGTCACGCGGGCGTCACACTCGTTCGCAGTTGCGAAAATGGATACGTTGGCGGTTGGATCAACCCAGAGCATTTGAGCACACGTTTTGCTCCTCTCTGATCCGTCGTCACTTTTCTGGTTGGAAGCGTCGGCGTTTTGGTTGTTGGAGCCGGCGGGGCGTTCCGCTTGGGAGATGAAGTCGATGAAGGACGGTTTGTTTCGGAGGACGTGCCGCAAATCATCGCACACGCTCCCGTAAGGACGAACGTGCACGCGGTATCTGGCTAGCGCCTCAGCAACGGCGCCTTTGATCCGCTCCTCGTTTGTATACAGACTGGAAAAACGCACACGTGGCATTCTTTCGAGGACATGCCGCACTCCAGCTGCCTCGAACAGGTGCACTCCGCAGGTGTGGAAGGCACAAGCAAACGAAGTGTACGTACACACAAAAATGCCCCGAGGCAGCAGCCAGCCACGGCACCTTATGGGTGCATGTGCCCCACCGCATTACTATTCCAACGGTTATAATCGTGACGTTATCGCGGCAAAACCCCGCGTAACCGATATGCGCTGGAACATGCGCCCATCCTGTAAATTGCAAGTTAGTTTGGAGAAGAGATTGTTGACGCTTCTGTCATCAGCTCTCGGTGTGAGGGCCCGGTATGAAGCCTACGCAGCATTGGGAGTAACTCTTTCGAGTACCGCAACAGAGGAATTCCTCTGTTGGTATGCGAAACGCCCATCCAACAAACACAGGGGAGAGTGAAACCTTGAGTTTAAGACCACTACGACAGACACCTAGCGTGACATCCAATTGGACTTGCGTAGAAGCACGCAGACTGGATGCTCCCCGTTCTCTTTTCCGGGGACACGTTCCTTCGTGTCTCGCATTTGGCTGACTGCTTTCGTAGTGAATCTGCCCGCGCGACACCCTTCACGACAAGCAGTTTAAAGGTTTCCGCGACGTAGCATGCGCGAAGGAGGGACCAACCCGCGTACACAATCAGAGCTGACGAGCCGTCTTGCACTGAAGAGTCGCCGTTTTCAGCTGGGTGGAGCGCCGAAGCCGTGTTGACGATCAAGCAGTAGGAGAGGAAGACAGGAGAACAAGGAGCATCTGCGCCTCGAAGATTCAGAAACCACGCCACGTCGTCTAGGGCCTGCGTGCGTATGGACAAAGAATCCGCATGTAACAGGCTCTTTCAGAACTCCCTTTCCCGGAAAAAAGGCGTGCCGCGCACTACCCACCTCGAAAATACATGGCTTTTTCCCAGAGAGCTAAAGAAACACACACAGTGAAGGGAAGTTTGCGTTGGAACGAAGTCGGCCCCGCACGAAACGGTCGGGGAGGGAGCATCCTCGGCAGGGTTCGCAGGCCTCCAAACGAGATACAGATATGTAAGCCCCGCAGCTTTTGCCCAGAAAGAGGCTTATGCTCCAGGTTCCTTTGCTTTTTCAGTGTTCACTAGGAATGGACGGTGATCCGGTTTACGTCTCTGGAACGGCAAGTTCCACTCAGAGATGTGCATTCGTCGAGTTTCACGGCGGGGCCTTTTCTTATTCCCAAAACTGAACTCGACTCCCCCTGTCCAGGGTATATACTTTTCGTGCTTACCGACAGGAGGAGGACATCGCACCGCGCTGCGGCCATCTGTTGAAGCATCTGCGCGGCCTTCTGTCGCGTGTCGGCGCCTGGAAATCGCACAAGCAGGCAGCGCCTGAAGGGTCGGCAGTGCGGCGTGAGACAATGCTTGTGAGAAGCCGTCGAGACATGAACCTCAGCTGCGCGTGGCCAAACACGGGAGGCGTCTGACCCTTTTATATTGCATAGCACGAAAACGCAGACTTGCCTGCATATGAAAGGGGATGAACAAGAATATCTGCGGATGGAGCTGGGGGCCGAGCCGCACCCCACACCTGGTCCACGAGGTTTTCAGAAAGGATGACGAGTTCCTTCGCGTTTCCAGCGTCTACGGGTCCGCCACTGCCGTTGCTTTTCAGGGACAGGTCGCCTGCGGCGCCGAGGGAAGGGGCGGAAGACGACGGCGAGGGGACGAAGCCGGCGTGGAGCAGCTGTCGATACTCCGAGATCAGCGTGGAGTGACCGTCGACGCCTACACGTTTCACTGCAATTCGCATCACAGGAGGCGTTCCACAACAACTTCCAAGAGCGGGCTCCAAGCGCAACGGCTTGAGATGTGGGGGCTAGCAACAAGTGCACAGTCATGCATACGCGATACGGAACGCGTGGCGGGTTGCCCCCCCCCCCCCCCCCCCTTGAGCCGACAACTGCGCCCCCGGATGCGATCACGCAGCACCAGGAAACGTGGAAGTTTAGAGGTCCGACTCGCAAGCGACAGATCCACGACAACGGTCCACACACGCCGCAGTCTGGAGATGGAGAGCTCCCTCTGCACCAGTCACCGGGGGGGAGCGACCCTTTGCCCAGTCTGCGCGACACAGCAGTGGCGTCCGGGCAGACGGGACGTGGAGGCGAGGCAGCGAGAGAGGGTACACAGTGTTGGTTCGGGGTTATCTTTTTCCGTCAGATTCTCGACCAAAGCACCCGTGCGTTTCTCTCCGGGGAGCGGTAGGGGGGGAGGGGGTAACGCTGAGACATGAAAGTTCGAATGTTGTGGTAGGCAGCAAAGGAAAAACGGGCGCTACAGTTTTCGTTTTTGCTGGAACCGAGCAAAGTGAGGCATTGCGCCAGTAGGATCGGCATTCCCGCCTGCCACACACCTTTTGCATTGTTGAAAAGCCAGCCCTGGACTTTCGGAGTCCCCGGCGTGTTTTGTTTCATGAGAGTCCACAGAGAAGCGTCCAGCTGCTGTTCGGCCTGGACGAAATATCTTCCGTCAGTCCACAGTAGCGCCTCGTCAGCGGTGACGACGGCCACGCCATTGCTGCCGTCGAAGCCGGTGAGGAACTGGCGTCTTTCGTCGCACGGGGCCGGAATTTCACTGCCATGTGCGTCCCCGCTGTAGACAATGAACGCGTCTAGTTGGCGGTCTTTCATAAGCTTGCGCAGCTGGGAGAGCTTCTCCCCTGCCGACAGCCCGGAATCCCCACCCTTGCCATCTCGCGCCATGCTCGATGACCAGCTGCGCAGGGGTAACTTCTGTGGACCGTGGTAAACGCTGCCCGCGAATACCTGCGACGGAGTCACCCCGCTGAAGGGAGAGCGATCGCTGCTGCTTGGGCGGCTCGGCTGGAGGCCGGATCGGCGAGGACTGAAGTACACACCTCGTCTCGAAATTGTCAGGAGGCTGAAGACTGCCGACAGAGCGCCGAGCCACCAGGGGCAACAGCCGGCGGCCACGGAGGACACGCAGACGGAGAGGTACGAAGCTACCCCGCGAGTTACTGGATTCAGGGCTGCGAAACTCGGCTTCTCTGGGCGGATTACACTTTTTGAAAAAAGCGCGGAGGCCGCTCCACACGGGGAAGCCGGCGCATGCAAGGCCTGGCACCCCTCCAAAAACCCTCGTCTTGGAGAAGGCCGCACGTGACCACGGCAGAGGCGGTCCTGCGAGAGGAGAAACTTCCCTCCACCGGTCTGGCGAAGGCGGAGGAAAGATAGTGGAATCATTCGAGAATGCAAAGACCTAATGCAAAGAAACCGCACACACACTGTACGCCGGAGTTCTGGCCATCGCTGGCCGAGTCAGCACACGCGTACCAACAGGCACGAGGAACGCGACCAGACTTGATCAGTTTGAGGGCTCGTGGACTTCAAAAACAACGAACCCACCGGGGAAAAACCTCTTTCCACAACATGGTGCAAGCGCGGGATGAAGAAGAAAGGATCTTCTACAACGCAGACGGCAACTACCGTTGCAAGACCTGAAGGCGGCAACTGTGCGCTGGAGGGTTCTGGAAAGCCGCGCGGCGGACTGTTCACACGCGCAGGTCACTGAACCCGAATTCGTTTGTGCTTTTGCGTTCTCGGGCACCAGCAGGTGAGATGCCACCAGAAGATCCCAAACTCCTTATAACACGCAGTTTGTTCGAGCATGTTTTATCGAGATGGGTGGCCTTTGCTCGGTACAAGTTCTGCGTTGAGAGCTGCGGGCACACTACCTGGACGGGTAAGACACTGCGGTGTGTAGCACGGAAACACAGAATGTAACGCAAGAGCGGTACGGTTGAGCTGGGAAAAACTCATTGCACAGAGAAAGAACACCCTTTCCTGGAGCCTGAATACTGGCGCTTTGAGTGTGCTGTGGCAGACGGGAGAGAATCAGAATGCTTATCGCCACAAATCCAGCAGACCAAAGCGGCATATACGTATGCCGCGCTGTCTACCGTGAAGGGAGGAAAAGCGGAACGGCACCTGAATACTGGCGCAGAACCTGCCTGTCAATGCGCAAGAACTGTTCAAAGCATTTAAGTCAACCGATCTCTCCAGAAACGGGCTGCACGGTAGTCCTTTGTGCAACCGAAGCACCGGGTCACCGAAGCTTTCCCAACGAGAACTGGAGTCCTATTCAGTACCCTAGATACTAGAATGTCTCGTTTATTCGATTGGAATTATACAGTTCTGGATCACGGATCTTTGCCTCTAGCTGCGTCTTTTTTACTTTGGCACATATCGTTCTAAAGCTGAAGTGTTTGTAGTATCGCCGTAATCATACTCGGATGGACCAGATACGGTCGTTCCTCTCGAGAGCATGGACAGCGAGTGCACAGCCCAGAAGGGCTGTGAATCCCGAACCTAACGAGTTCGTGAGTGCGGACGGCAAGCTAACAAGCGCCCACCAGAGAACTTGTTCGCGGTCTTGAAGAGTGGCGCATTTCTTTCCATGAGTCCAGCAGAGGGACAAATCACTTCATCCCTCACTGACGCTATTCCTTCGTGATCCTCCTCATACCGCGAGACTACACAACAGGCAAGGTGCACTGAACCTGTGGCGTCCGGGCCGAATTTGGATCTGAGATGTGCGATGACAAACTAAAAATTAGCTATCTCCCGTCTCTGTTCTGTTTTTAAGAGACACAAATTTACCTTGTGATATTCTCACTGTAAGAGAGTGGAGAAGAGTTCACATGCTCCGAAAGGTCCATCTCAGACGGAGACGGCATGGCGCGGCCAACATTTCATGGTTTTTTGGTCAGGTTGACTGTCATGCCCTATTCGAGGAGGTGGTTTCGCTATTTCGATACTGGACACGCTCGGCTGTTTCCAGCGCCTCCAAAACGACTTCGAAACACTTTAGCGGTGGCTGCCGGCTGACGAGGCATGAGAACCAGAAACAGACGTGGCCTGTAGAGTACCGCCGTAGTCCCTCATCCTTCACCCAGCGATCAGTTTTGGGAGGGCAGGCATATGATTTTTAATGGTTTCGTGTGCTGCCGGTCTTTCTGTGCTAAAGGCACACCTTTTTTGTCTCGCAGACCAGATCAGTACGTGCGGCCTGCTCGGTGTTACGCCACAGATACTCGACTCTTTTAACCGCTGCTGCTGGGATTGTATATTATGAACTTATGGTATTGCTATCAAGCCTCTTCTTCTAGATAAATTTCATTAGCCGACTTGGCCACTGTATCTACTGGGGCCACAGACAATACAAGGCGGAATTCTGGTCTACGTGGAAAGAGGACAGCACTCTCTGTCTATCCCCGACTATACATTTTAGACAAGACTTTCCCGGCTTAGCTTCCCGTTTAAGCACATTCAAACCCACGCGCACCGACGAAACTGGGACGCCTCGGTTCCAAGTGTTTTCGGTCACCGCCTGAGAGGGGATATCTTTCGTCCCAGTTGGGGCCACATACAGCTGCGATTGAGGTCAGCTCTGTTTTTGTGGAGCCCACATGATACGCACACAGATACTTCCATTTTTGAAACAGTTTCAGATAAACGACATGTGAAGAGGGAAAGCCTGTCCACACATTAGAGCCAAGCCCTCGTTGTCTTATAGCGTTGTCCCTGGTCAGCATAAATGAATAGCAGTGGCGCGGCGTGGTGACTGCGCGAACCTGCTTTCCTGACTCAACCCTCAACCCCAGTCAGAGAATATTTCCGCGCTCCATCTGGTCCCTGGAAGGCGTGGCGGCTGAACACGTCCCCTCCAGAAGTGCAGACGAAGCGTGAGCTAGCGGCTGCATTTGGTCGAGGACAGTCGCAGGAACTTCTTCCTGGTAAAGCAACCTGCACAGCGCCAGCGCCTGAAACCAGAACAACACACAGAACGGAAGACAAAAGGCAGAGGCAATACGACTGGGGCTTACGACGTTGGCGACAGAAAGCCTTGCGGTGCCGCGTGGATCTCTTTGCAAATCAGCACACAGGCGCTTCTGTCTATCTCCCTAGGTTCACAGCGCGCTGGAGCTGTCACTGGAGAACGTGACTCGCCGGTGATTGTTAGAAAGGCCCGCGTTCCGGGAGCTCGCCACGAGAAGCAACCGTGTTTGAAGCGGACCACAACGACAGAAACAGACAACCAGTACACCTGGCTAACCTTGTGTGCAGAGCAGAAATCGTCTTCTCTCGTGTAGCGCCACGCTCAGCAACTAGCCACGCAGCGGCACCCCCTTCCATTCAAGTCTCACTTTGCTGCTGATCGCTTGCGGCCGAGCAGTCCCCGTGTTAACGGCGGAGACACGTCCTTGTTCTCGTCGGGCGAGGCGGCCCTCGCGACGTTTGCGTTTCGCCCCATCGCGCCGTATCCCGCCGGACTCCCGGTCTTCACTTGCCGAGTGTCTGTCCTCATCTCCTGTTTCGTCGCCAGCCGGTCGGTTTTGTCTTTGTGGCGTCTGGAGCAATCTGCCGCTGTTCTCGTCGTCCCCCGTCCCTCGGTTGCAGGATCCCGTTCCGCGTTTTCCTTGGTCTGAGTGCGCCGCCGCGGCTAACGCTGCGCGGAGGCGGCGGTCGTCGGGATGCGCCGCGAGAAGTCGAGCAAATGCTGCGGGGTGACCGCAGGCTTTGGCAATGTGAGCAGCGCCGCGTTTTCCGAGGAACGGCAAGACACTCAATTGCCTACAAAAAACCTCCTGCACCGTATACTTTGCACTTTGGCGGTTCGTCTCCAGCCAGGCTGACCACGAGAGAAGTTCCACGACTTCTGTCGTCCCGGAGGCGCCCCAAGGACTCATCCCGAACGTGCCGCCTACTCCCGACAAGCCTCCTGCTTGCTCCATTCTTTTGCGCCGGAGAAACAGCTGCGTCACCTTTCCAAGATCCTTGCTCGCTGATGCAACTGACATCTCTGTCTCGACGCCAGGCGTCTGAACGTCGCGACGACCTTCTCGGAACTCGGCCTCAGCAGCGCCACGAGCTCCTAAGGCGGCCTCAGCTCCCCGTCGTGAGATTCCTTCGGAGCAGATCTGGTCTCCCGTTTCCACCGGGATGACGGCATCTGAAGCGAACTGTCGGACTAGCCGTCTGTGAATTCGAGTCAGCATGGCGACAGTGTGCGCTGGACAGGTGGTGTTGAGAAGCAAGAAACCATTGACAAGTTGCGTCTTGACTTGCGCCGTCCGTACAGCGGCAATCTCGGCCGCCGTAGTAGCAGCCGATGTCGACAGCGGCCCGCCGAGAAACGTTCGACCGCCTCCTTGGGCGTTTGGCCCAGGAGATCCGCCGAGAATCCCTGGACGTTGCGAGCCGGGAACACGATGGGGACTTGGCGTCGTCCCTGCAGGGTTGCGCTTCGGCGCAGCAAAGGTGGCGGCAGAGAGAGGGATCGCGGGACACTGCGATGCCTCGAGCAAGCCCTCAACGAGGTACAGAACTCGCGTGACGCCCGCGCAACGCATCAGCCGATATTTCTGGTCTTCGTAGCGGCCATCGCGGATGGACGAACTCAGATCTCGCAGTGTCTTGCGCTCCACAATGATGGGCAACACAAATTCCACCGGCGGGGAGGACGCAGCACCTTTCTTGCACGGCGACGCTCCCTCTGAACCAGCCCCGTGGCCTTCCCTGTCTTCTACCGGCTTTGAACTCGACCCTGCAGTGGAACCGACCTCAGGAGTCCTTTCTCGGGTGGGGTGGGGGCTCGGCGCAGACTCAGCCGGAACTGAGCGCAACTGAGCAACCCACAGGGCGTCTCCAACTGGAAGCGGCCGCAACTCCACGGGGACACCGTTCCGTCGCAGCTGGGAAGAGAGGAACTCGGCTCGGTTCATCCCGCCGCCCCACCCGCCCCCGCCATGTTCGACGCGCTCGCGGTTGTCGAGCACCAGGCGAACCTGAAAAGTGTGGCCAACGGGGCTCCACTCCCGGGCGGCGACAGCGTTTCTGCGAGACTCCTTCGCGTCGTGGTCGACCGGAAACCCCGCAGGCACAGAAGGTGACTCCGCCGGTGTGAGAGGTCGCCTGTTGTCTGCGCGTCGGCGCACCGGTGTGGCGGCTCCAACGCATGCAGTTGGAGAGCCGAGGGGAGGGGTACCCCTACAACTCGTCCCTTGTCGCTCGAGCGCGCCGCAGGCGTTCGACTCCTCGTCCTCTTCATCCAAGACAACAACTGGTGCTCTACTCTTCCCAGACGCTCTGCAAAGCCTTCGCGAACCTTCTGTGCTGCTGGGGGTAGCAGACGCCGCGTCCTCTCCAAGGCTGCCTTCCGACGAGAGGCCGTCGCCGACCTGCCGCCAGCGACCTTTTGGCGTCGCCTGGGGCTCGTGGAAACATGCTCCATGAGAGTGGGAAGGTGACGCGTCTTTGCTTTCTGACTCCTGCGGTCTTCGTTTCCGCAGGGGTAGCCAAGAAAAGGGGTGCGGATAGAGCTCCGGGTCTTCGCCTCTCTTGCAGTTTGCGTCAGACTCAGCGCTCGAGCTTTCCACCGAGACATCCCCCTCGTCGAGGGACGACGGCGAATGCTTTTCGCGTAATCTGAGCTTACTTGGCCCTTCAGTGAACCCATGCGCACCTGTGTTCCCCCTGCTGCTGGCCTCGCTTCCTGCGGTTTCCTTCAAACTCCGGGATTTCCCTTGGTCCCCAGAAAGATCTTGAGCCTGTTCTTTCTCGAGGTGAGGCGGCAATGCCTCCACGTCCACGCAAGAGTTTGCGTCTGTGGAGGAGCGCTTTAGTTCGGGCACTTCCTCCACCAGACGCTTGGCCACTTCTTCCCCTTCTGGGGTCAGAAAAAGGAGCTCGAGGTGATCGTGACAACACTTCTTCAGCAGCCGGAGTTTCAGGGTTTCCCTTTCATCCGCTCTTCGCTGGCGCGGTGCTTTCTGGGCAAGACAACGACCCGAGTCCGCACTGGCCTCTCGGCCTTCGCCAGCCCGTGAGTCCTCTCCTTTCTGCAGTGTCGCGAGACACCTTTGCAGCGCGGTCTCGCCAGCAAAACTGTCGCCATTCAGGACTCCTGCTTGCAGAGGTTCGCCGGCAGGTTCACTCACGGCCTGGTTCGCAGAGGACAACTCCCGCGGGGCACCACCAGGCACGCGAGCAGAGATCAGTTTTTGCTCAGCCAGAGTCGCAGAAGCCGCGCGAACGGCGGCAGGACACGGCCGGCGGACCGCTATAAGCTGGTCGACTCGAAGGCTCTCCAAGACGCTCCCTGAGACACCGCTACAGGGATAGACCTGGAACAGGCGCGTAAATAGGCAAAACACATTCACGGCACCAAAGACCACTCAAACGGAATACGGAATACAGACAAGCATGTGTACTGGGAGCAGCCCGTAACTGTTGATTTTGCACATCTACGCTACAGTACAGAAGACACTTGACTGACCATAGTTACTCTCTATCGGAGGTTCTCCACGCACTGACAACGAATCGAACCTCAGCCACATACAGGGTCGAGCCGCCCGTGCCGCGTGTGTGCGCCGCAGCGTTTCATGGGAAGAGCGCCGCGCTAACCGCAGAACAGACGCTTGGAAACACATTATGCTTGACCGCTTTCTTCCTCTGCCATGCACACGCATGCTTTCACCTTGCCAAACGATTGGAGGTATCGCTTGTTTTCGAAGCCACACGCCGATGCGCGGGTGGATCCTGCAACGCACTGGATGTCTCAGGCGCACGGAGGCTTGGGAAAGACGCTCTCGTCGGAGGTTCGACTCCTCTCAGTTCTTACCTTTGAGAGATCTTCTTGTTCCTGCTTGATTTGCATGCGACTGACGCCTCTCGGACCGAAAGCCTTAAGTCTGTAGAGACACACCAGCCCGGTCCAGGCACTTGAACCCTTTCGAAAGTCCTTCTGCCGGCGCTCGACACCTTTCGTTTCCAGCGGGTGAACGCATTCAGTTTGATTTTCGCTGCTCGAAAGGTCCGCCTGGAAGAGACTGCCGGAAACGCCCGCTTTCGCGGGGTCCTTGTGTGGTGCATCCCGTCTGTCTTCTTCGAGCTCCGCTTGCTCCCCGCCGGCTCTCTCCGAAACTGCAACGTCATGTGTCCGCCGCGATCCTTCCTCGTTGGCTCCAGAGCTTTCGCGAACTTCGTAAACCTCTCCTCCTCTCCCGGGGCCCGGGCATCTTTCGAAGCCCTCCCGCCCTGGCACCGGGTGACTTTGTGGATCCTTGTGCCTCTTCAGGAAAAACGCAGCCAGGCGCTCGGCTGCGCGCCGTTGTCGCTGTAGATACACCTCGAGGGCTGTCGAAGGCCCGCATGAAGAGGGAGAGCGACAACCCGCCTCCGTGGTAGCCGCTGCTTCAGCGGAGAGTTCACGGCATTCTTCTGGAGACCCAGCCTCGAGGCTGTCGTCGCCACCGATGCTGGCGACCCAAGATGAAGACGGAGGAGGCGCAGGGTCGCTCGTGACGGCGCCACCGTGACACGGTGCATCGGCACGATTGAGGATAACTCTGCAGGAAACAGACAAACTCTTTGAAGACGAGTGGGGGGCGGAAAACACGGGAGGCGGAGACGCCGAGACAGCCGTTTGTGCTCCGGAGCTGTTAGATCTTCCCAGGAGTTGCGGTGTAATTGCCGCGAAATCGGGCCTCTCCAGTGCGCGGTGGAAACCTGGCGCATCCGCCTCGGTCGCATGTTTGCTACGCTTGCGCCTCTACCTAGTGGAGTGGACAAGGGCGTTTTTCGATGGCAACGGCGTCGACGATTTCACAACCCAAAAGGGCCCTAAAGTCTGTGTGAACAGAGTAAACGCTCGACGGCAACTGCCACGTGACTCGCGTAGGGACGTCACTTACCGGCCGAAGAAGCCCGCGAGGTAGTCACCGACGCCGTCCAGCTGCGCTGCCTCCTGCGGGGTCGAGACAGGAAGCGGGTACGACTGCAGAGCCCGAAGAACCTGCAAAACCGTTTTGAAAAGGAGACACACGCACCGCCAAGACTGGAATCCCCGTGAGCGCTATCAGGACTGTTGTCTCTGGGGTCTCCACTGGAGGGGCGTGGGCTGTGGCGCACGTGTCGCCTCCCAAGCTGGGACAGTGATCCAGATGGACTTCGGGGACGGTCTGATCTGGATAAGCCACTGCGCCGAAGACCATGTGGAAATGAAAAGCAAACAGGACATCGTGGAGAGCGGGCGTTTCGGTCTGACATGCGTTTCGCCCACGAATCACGCAAAGAGGCGTTCATCTGCGGGAGAAAACGCTATTCTAGGCACGAGCGGAACGCCAGAATCCAGACCGAGAGCGAGGCAAGGCACACATATCGGGTGTGGGTTGCCTGAAGACATCAGCGACACCGCGTAGAGGTTCTCGTGACGCTTTTGGTTCCGCGAGGCCAGAAGATCCACTGCCGAATCTCGCCAGTCTCTTCGAGACGGAACCGAAAACGTCCTTCAGCCGAAGCGTCCAGTGACAGGAAAACTGCTTGGTCGCGCTACACGCTGCAGTCTCTGCTGGCTGCGGGGGATCTCGCGTTTGGCTTAAAGCGGGTGCGACTTCGGACGACTTCGGATACCCTCTGACAGTCTTTGCCTGGAAGTCCCGCCCCAGAGGAACTCACTCGAGAGTACGTTTCGAACTGGCGTTCAGTGGATGCTTTTCCCCGTGCCTCCAGAAAGGCGTCGAAAAATTTCCTGTTCTCCGGATGCACCTGCAGCTTCCACCGGTCCAATGCATGCGCGCCGTCCCGAGTTTTCCTTTTCTGCCGTTGGAACTGTCGAAAAGAGCTCGTCGCGGCAATCCCTTCTTCCGCGAGCCGCTCCATAACGCTTGCATGCAACCCTCGAGGATGCGCGCCCTGTCTTGAGGCACTTTGCCCAAAAGAACCGCAAAAAAAGAGGGAAAGTTCGGTGCGGTTGTGGCGGATAGCGCAGGATGTTTTCTGCGCCTTGGCAGCGACATGCTCGGCCGCTGGGGAAAGAGGCAAAACTGTTCTCGAAGCAAGGCAAAAGCCGGGAGTACGAAACAAATATGTCCACGTTGCTTTCTACGAAAGGATCCCTACGCTGCCACCAAGAGTCTGACGGCGGAACCTAGAGCGATCGTCTGGGGATTTCAGCTGCATAGGCTACATTTGTGTTACCGACCTTCGGGGACAGGGCTAATCTCGCGTCTCCTTCATGCAAAAAAAATTTGAAGTGGAAAACGTTGGGGCCACTGAGGCGCCGGTACATCGCCGGGGGCGGAGGCATTTTGCCTCTGGAAACCTGGACGGCACTGTGACGAGACCACGGAGGCAGGATGGCCGGAATCAAGTGAACAGAAGAAGCAGACAAAGGCCGAAATCAAGGCTGAACAGCGGTAAGCGAAGACAACGCGACGCGCCGCTCCGTCCTCGCGAAACAGCAGGTCCAATGACGTCGCACTCGAGCGCTGAGCCGTCTCCCGTATAAGGCTTGGGCCCCGGCCCCGCCCCAGTGCAGAACAACCGTTGACATGCAAATCTTCAGCCCAGAAAAGAGACACAAACAGGAGATCTGCCAGACGTGCGGAGGGCAAACGAGAGAGAAAAGACACTCCCAGAGAAGAAAACTGTCCTCTCAGCTCTCGTGGGAGGGTTTTGCGCCCAGCAGGTTCTGACACGGCGCATGCCGAGAATTGCGTGTCTGGGTATAGCACTGACCGTTGTCTGAGCAAAAGCTGGCTGCTCGGTGTGAGAGAGGATCGACAAAAGCGAGGATTGTCGGTAGTCGGAGCGACAGAGATTCACACTTGAAGACACCCTTCTCAAGGGGGGCCGGGGACTCGAGTGTGCCTGCAGTGTCTTGCAAAAACTGCATGCGCATGCCGACGGAAAAGCGCAGAACCTCAAGAAACAGACAGGCTTTTCCCTGTTGCTCCTCCCACCAAATCTGGACGAGCTGTCACGTTCTATGACAACCTTCGTTGTCTTCAAGACTTCTTTCTTCGCGACATTCTGGAGTGGAGACCCCATTGAAGGACGTGACAGAAGTCCTTTTTTCCATGTCTACAATCGCTGCGACATCGCTCTGAAGATGGGTTCATGCCCTTTTCTTGCTCCATAGCCGAGTAATCAGTTAAGAAACCGCGACACTGCAGAGAAACGTGTCTCCTGTGCTGCCGCATGGAACGACATTCGATCCCAATGCCAGCAAATGAGCGACCTCACTTCCAGGCTCCGGCGGTTCTGGCGTGTGTAGAGCTGCAGGAAGTCGCATCTTGAGTTTTCCCTCGTCTATTTTTTTTATGTCCTCAGATAAGCCCCCCATGTTTTCCACACTTTTGCTGTCCACGCCTGTTACAAAATTCTGCTTCCTTCCCTTCCAGTCTCTCCGTCCCCTCTGACGTGTGGTGCCAGTGTTTGGATGTGCTTGCCGTCGCGGTCGTGTGTGTGTCGCTGGTCTCCCGTTTTGTTTTGCATCTCGGCACCGTCCCCTCGGTTGCGCTCCTCGCCTCGCCAGCCCCCCACCATGAACGGCTTCTCGCCTTGCAGAGGCGTCCAAAAAGAAAGACTCAGTGCACTTGATGGGTTCTCGCGATGCTTTTGGGTCTCCAAGACTTACTGACTACTCTGCTTTTGTTCGTGCCGTGTCGGCCGCCTCGCATTCAGTTTCCGATGTGTTTCCCGTACGTCAAGACGGCAACCTTTGTCTTTCGTGTGACCTCACATAAGCAAGATTAAGCAAGACCCAGATGTTAGTCTAGTTCGCTTTTCATCGTGACGTCCACGCTGCGTTCGTTTCCTTCGATCTTCCCCTGGCCGCCCGCGGTTCGCAGAAGACCTCTCACCCACCGGCCTTCGCAGCTGGAGCGAGAGGCCAGGCAAGAGGCAGGAACTCCCGCCTCGGTTCCGGCGCTCCCAGCATGTCATCAAAGTTCGCTTGCTGTCAAGATGTTCCCGGCGACTTCAGACAGCCGAAGCCGCAGCCGAAGCCCCGGCGGCTCGGAAAGTTTTGCTGCCTCGGCGCACTCCTCACGGAGAAGGGATGACAGAGCTTTCTTGGATCAAGGCTTCAGTGGGGGGGCGGCTTCGTCGGCAGGGCGCCTCGAGCCCGAACTGCGCGCGGTTATCAAGAGACACGTGATCCAAGTCGACGCCCACAACCGCTACCTTGAGAAGCGACAGATGTGGAGTCAACATGAGAAAGATGAGGAGGAGCGTGCGAGGAAAAAGAGAGAAAGTCGTGAGTGGCAACGAAAGGCGACGCGTGTTTCCCTACAAACACATGTCCAGTCGTCAAGAGGCTTGTCACTGCGGCACGCTCTCAGTTTGCCGAACGTTTTCTGTGAAGGAGTGTACCGGGTTCTCTAGGATAGGAATGTTTATGTCCATGGGGGCCCATCTCTTTCAAAGCTGGCGTGTACCCTAGACGTACCACGTTCATTCCCAACGCCCCAGACTGGTACTTCTCTTGGGCACGTTCCAGGACTTTCTCATCTCCGTTGCATGCGCCCTGAGATCCCTTTGGGCAGCGACACGGCACCCTGTGGAGGCTCGGAAAGCCGTCTCTGGGACCGGAGTTTGTGCAACTCGTGAAGGAAGCAGAAGGCTTAATGTCTTGTGTAGATGCGCTCTTCTGGACTGAATTGACTTGTGCGCAGATGGGATTTTCGCGCGTGACTATGATGGTGACAGCGAGGATTTGAGAATGCCGCATCGAAAGCAGCCGCGACCTACACGAAGCTTCAAGGAGGTGAGGAGGAGCTTTGAGAATGCAGGGTTTTGCCAAGGATTGTAGGGACCAACTTGAGCCGATTGTTTTGTTGCGCGAGGGATGCACTTTGTAGCAAATATCGGGCTTTTCGGCACGGTGCCAACGTGGAGACTCTGAGATCGTGGTGGACTGCTTTTCAGCTCCGCCAATTCAACTAAATGTCCTCACTCGCCTGCGGTTGTTCCAAAGTGTGTACCTGGTGACTTCGCCGTTACTCATGCTCGTGGAAGCGCTCTGTTGATCCGTGCGTGTGAAGGACGAGGGACTGCAAGGCAGGCCTGGAGGCGCTTCCATGAGCCTATTCGATGTCCACGCAGCCGAACGACTTCTGAACGCAAGGGAGAAAGAAAAGAAGCGGCTAAAACAGATAACAGGGGAAGATGGCGACCACTGGAGGCCGGACAAGTTCTACACCGACGAACTGCAGACAGTAAGCAATCAAAGGGTTTGACTGGAAGAGGCTTCCGCTATATACCTCTGAGTCCAAACGCAGCGGCTTCAGCGCATTTTCGAAGGCCCCACTGGTCGTCGCGGGGCGAACCTTGATTTAGCGGATAGTGCGTCGTGGCTCAGCTGCGTGAAGCTCAAGAATAACGACACAATGGACAAGGATCCGAAATCGTGCCAGATCCTGTAGTTTTGACTGGTTTCTGCAAACGCGTTTCTGTCGTGGTGACTGATGCAACAGCGGGCAGCGCTCTCCATCGAAGTGCTCGTTTTTTTCCGCAGTCGCGCGTGCCTCTCATCGCACATGTGCAGCTGCTGTGCCGAAGTGATCCTTGAGTGGCGTGAGGACACTGTCCACAATGCTGGTGCAGTGTCATTAACGCAACGGCAGGGGAGGCTCTTCCTTGCTGTCTGGTGCCCTCAGGAAAAGCCGTGGATCAATCCGTACGACGTCATGGCCCGAAATTTGTTAATCCAGCCAAGCGAAGGAGAGTAAGCAAACGATCGAAGCGATTCTCAACCATTCGCTTGTTTATGAGCAACCAGCTGCCGTTCGTAGATGAGAGCGTGGAGATTTGACGATCTCGACATGCGGAACATCATCCTTTGTTATGTCAGTGGAGACCTCGTGGCAGAGGGCATAGGCCAGAAGGGCTGCAACTGCGAGTGGTTTTGCTGCTCGAGCACACTGGAAGCATCCTTCTGCATGCCACGCAGATAGCTAAAGTGAGCATCACATATATGAGGAAAAGTGGCCGTGTCACGTTCAGCAGCTCTTTTGCTCTCCTTGAGACGTTCAGGCTAACGCCCAAGGCGGATTCAACGTCCAGTTCGTCAGCAAGTCGCAAGCGCGATAAAGCGAAGAAGAAGTCCAAGAAGAAGTTGAATAAGGAGAAAAAAAAGTTGAAAAAGAAACTCAAGAAGCTAAAGTCATGAGTTTTCCTAGTCTTTCCGCTTATAGGTGCAGAGTGCCGTGGGGGGGGGATTTATGGAAAGGAGCGAAAGCTTGCTCTGCTGTGTTCAGGAAGCCCGTGGCAGATCGGGCAAGTGGCATGTTGAGAATGCAGGCCCGCGACAAGAGGGTGTGTTGCTTTCACTTGAGTTCTTGCCATTTTTGTTCGCGCCCCCTTTTTTAGGGGTTTGCCGTGCATGCTACTTCTGCGCTGCGGTTTCAAGTTATCTCTGGCACTGGCCGATTACCTACAACAGCTGAACGTCGGTCAAATGTTGTATGTGATGCGCAAACGGAATGCTCTGTTCGAACGGCGGCGGTCCACCGCAGGTCTGTGTGTGATTGGCTTTGCAAGCCGTCTGTGTTTACAAGTGTTCTGAAGCACATTGAGTGAATACAGAATAGGTGAGTGTCTGCCTCCGCGGAGCCTCATTCTGATGCGTGTTTTTCTTGTGTCCGCCGGCTTGTTCATTCGATGGAGCATTTGACGGGAAATGTACCCTTCAATTCATAGAAATCGAACGTTCCCCTCTTTGCACGATTCTTAGAATAATCGAATCAAAATTCTCGACGCTTCCCTTGGTGCCGTACCATACAAAAATGCTTTCACAGAAGACTACGCAGTACTGGAAGTACAACTGTCCAAACGAAGCTAACCACTTTTCGTCTCGTCCCAAGTTGGCTGTCATTAACCTTTCCAGAACCAGCAGCTGTGCTGCGGTAAATACTTTCCTTCATGCGTTATGTCACTTGTGGCAATTAAAAAGCTGGCACTTGCGCGTACAACAAGAGCAGCAGGGACGTCGGCTACGTTGTTTTTGTTACCTGGCCACGGGGAAGCGATTGCATTAAACGGGCAGTGTTTTTACGAAAAAACGCCACGGCAAAATGGAGGCTACGTTGGCACGAGTTTGTGCAAAAGTCAAGGTTTCACAGTATGGCGTGAGTTGGTCTGCGTAAACTCCTGAGAACCCGTTGTCGTGCCCGACAAAAGAAGCAACTCGTCAGAGACTACGTACGACACTGACAAACTCAAAACATCTGTTGACGTTGCTCCAATGAAGAACAGCCACAGGTGCGTGCCGCTAACAGTTCCCTTGCACAGCACGAAGAGTCGAACGTTGTCGTCTGCAAGAATGGGGTGTGAACCGTTTGGCACACGCTAGTGTGCTCTCATATCCAGTATTTTATCGGGATTTTTCAGCTCCGAACAGTTGGGTATTTGAAGCATCTTTGATGATCCAGGAGAACATGTGTCGTATCCGGAAGGGATAGCATCGCGCAGAAGTGTGACCCCCTCTTGCCGATTCTGAAGTAAGCTTCAACTGTATTACAAGAAGTGTTGCTAACAAACACCAACCGTACTTCTTGCAGACGAACTCTGTCAAATTCTCCTCTGCTTGCTTGGAGTGTCTTCCGTCTACTTCTATCCATGGGACGTACTCGTAGCCAACAGTCTTAGAGTATGCACTGACAGCCTTCCTGATCGTTCTAGGGGTAATGTTCATCGCTTCAGCCACTTGGCCTGCAAACTGCTTACATTAATTGGACACCTTTAACGGAGGTGACGCAGTCTGCAGACAGCAACTGGTGATGCACGTCGTTAAGATGGAATAAGAAGCCACCGTTTACCTTGTATCGCTGCTTTCTTATCACCGGCTTCAGTCAGGCATTGCCTCCATTCGGTATCGGGACTTCCTTTGATGCTCTCAAGACTGACAAATTTATTGCGCATGTGCAAAAAAGCAGCTGACTCCCTTAGCCTACCATGTGAGAACGTTCGTGATCTGCGAAGGATCCGTGTGCAGTTCCCTGATTGCACACGCTGACACCTTATTCCTACAAATGTCCTAGTCTCCACCCAGGCTCTGCAACTGAAAGCAGTTTCGTCATACAGGTGACACTCCTCAGGGCCATGTTGACATTCGATCTGGTCGCCGTGTTCGACTGCGTTGCCTAAGGCGTTTCGAGAATGCCACTTACCAGAGTCTCGAAATATGCGGAGGCAGTGATGCTTACCATACGGATACAGACGTAGATCGATGTAGTCAGCAAGATCACTCTTCATAATGTGTGGCAGTTGCTTAGTTAGAAGCTGTGCCGTCTAATTAACAACAGAACAACGCCGGCTGGTGGACAGAAAGCTTACTCTCTGACAGAAAGGACACATGGACTCATACCTAATTGCGCACATGCCGAATTTGAGAAGCACCCTTGTTGTTGTGTAAAATTCAGAACACCTTACATGATGTCAACCTTTATTTTGTCGTTTTTCTGACTGTCAAATCGGGTTTGGGCTTGTCGAGGCACGCTTTTCACCGACGCTGCGAAGACTCCAATGAAGGAGCCCGCCGCCGCAGCCAAACCCAGAAGCCAAGAGAGTTTCATGGTTCTCGTCGAATTCAGGCAGAGTTTCCCCGTCAAAACCGGTATCGGCAGAGATCAGGTGTGACGCTCTTGTTAATCATCTCAACCACCTGTGACGGATGCACTGTCATTACAGCCTTCTATATGCATGCGATGTTGTGTATATTTCGCATGGTACTATCACTTTATGCGTCATACCAGATGTCTGCGCCCACGTTGCGTTGAAAACGTTTTCTGCAAGCAGCGTAAGTCCTAGGCACACATTTTCCGTCAGAGCTTTGAACCGCTGGATCTTTCCGGGGAGGACATCGAGGAAAACGGCGTTTCTACCCCCCACATGACGAAGCCTGGTGCGTGGTGCCTTGAGGCATGAGTGGAGCCACATCGGTGGAAGCAGCAAGCAGCCTCATGGGAAACTGAATACTAGGAGAAGCAGCCTAGTTCAGGGATGCAATATTTGTTTATTTCGAGCATGTGGTGAGCACAGATGACTCTGGTGTGCTATCCCAGGAGCCCGGCTGCTGAACTGCCGTGGGACAATTTTTTTTATGATCGCCTTGATTGACGCATGCACAAAAACCGGCCTCTGGCAGACCCATTCCCGAACATGACAAATGACCGGGATACTGTACGCCACGGGAGACAGAAAAG
This sequence comes from Neospora caninum Liverpool, assembly GCF_000208865.1. NCBI lineage: Eukaryota > Apicomplexa > Conoidasida > Eucoccidiorida > Sarcocystidae > Neospora > Neospora caninum. Next base: position 1,542,172 of record NC_018394.1, on the reverse strand, counting down.
TCGTGATGTTTTGTTACGTTTCTGCATCCGAGTCACTAGAAGCGCCCTGCAGCGCAGGGCGGCGAGCACCTCATTGTTCTCGAGGACCACAATCGGCAGGCGAGAGCTTACGTAGCCCATGCCGAAGAGTTTGTTAAGATACTTCCACCATTACGTGTGCGCTAGGGTCTCTTCCTATCCGGAGACCGAGGAGGAACATCGGATTTGACAACCGTGTGATCGTGCGCATGTGCAAGGGTGTATCTGCTTGCAATTTCAATCGCACTCTCGTAACCTAGCGGACCCACACTGCATGCGTACGAAATCTAATCGGAAGCTGCTGTAGAATCGAAGGAGCTGCGGCAGGTTACGATTGACTGACGCGGTAACTAGTCCCCCGTCATGATCCGCATTCGCATTGGATGTACCGTCACAAGGGGTCCTGTAGGTAGCATGCGCAGTTCAGCAATTCTAGTATGTTCCCATACAAGCAGCTATTCTTGTTCTGGCGGGAATCGGCTGTCGACGTGACAGCCTGTCCTACAGCTCACTGTTCAGTCCCTCAAGGTGGGGGCTCGTTATTGGTTTGCATGTTTTCCGCTTCTACTGCAGGGCCTCTTTCCCCGATCACATAAGAGAAACCGCCGAACTAACTGACGCACCTGGGAGTCAACTCGATTTGATAGAAGCATTAACGAAATGCTGTCTGATTTTGCGCCACCTAATAGAAGGGACATGGAGGGCTTCGTTGCCTAAATTCCTACTGGCCAAGCACAACACACAGCAACCGATCTGTGTTTTCACGATGGGGAAAAAATCGAACAAACATGCGGGATCCTCCCGCAAGGGAGATGGAGCTCCTTCAGACTGCAACCAAGCACAAGCTCTAATGGATGTGGAACTGTTCGAGACAAACACGAGCTACCGAGCTAGCCGTTACGACACGTTTGGTAGGGAGAGGCACCGGCGAAAAATGCAGGCATTTCCTCTCCAACCAGTCACGCTTTTTTCTGTGACCAAAGGAGGGGGGCGGGCGGAAGATGACGACTTTCTGTTCACGTCTTTATTCCTGGTCATGACAAGGATTAAGGCCTAGCACCCCGAAAACATATTTTTCTGTCACTCTTCCCATTAAACTGGAAGGTCACTCATGGGAGGCTGCCTAATTGTGGAGTCCTCTTCTTGTCTGCAGAATTTTCGTCTAAGGTGACATGCTTCGCCTTCTCTAGGGACGCGCCCCTGCTTGCAGTCGGGGTCGAGATTGGAGGTGTCTACCTTTTTGACCTCACACAGCCGGAGGCTTCAGTGGCTGCGCCATCCGAGCTAATCGGTAAGAACCAAAATGAGAAACAGTCCGCGACGCGTAGCAGTTTGCGTTGTTGACAGAAGCCGCCCTTACTCAGCAAATTTTAAACGCCTGGCTCAAGGACATTGACGAGAACTAGCGAGAACAGCGGCGGGTGGGCAAAGATTGACGTGTGAGCATCACCTTACCTCGCTTTTTCTTGTAAGGGCCGAACAGGATCATCCTTCGTATGCTTTTCCGGTTCGCTACAGGCATAGTCAGGACGATGTATTTCGGACCACAGAACGGATTCGGAGAGCAAATTCTCTATGGCGCATTCGATGTAGGTATGGAGACATGTGCAGGGTGCACCTTTGCTCAGTCTCTGCATTTTCTGGTAGCAAACACATCATATGTTTCCTTGCGGCTTTTGACGTTTTGTACCACGACTAGAACTAATGGGGGTCATGGATTCTGTGTTGTACTTCCAGGATGGACATCTACGTCGATGGCTCATTCGCAACTTGTCGGAGATGGTCCAAATTGACTGCCGTGAGCCGGTTGATCGAGACTAGCGTAAACCGCACCCCTGTGCCGGACTCGATTCTTCATGGACCGGCCGCTTCTTGACCCGCCCACAGAATCATAAAAGGGTGTTCAAAACACAATTTCCGATGTCGTAACACACACTGTTAGCGGGTTGTAGTCCTTTGGTAGTATGGGCGTTTGTACCTCCTGTACCATTGTTGGCTGTTAGTTGTTTGCTCTGCCAGAGATACAAAGTGTATAAGGTAAATCCTCCTTCCCACCGTACAGCCCGTAGGCTTAATGTGGGAAGCTCCATGAAACAGTCCAGGTTTTTTTTTCTCCACTTCATCTACTGCTTCCTTACGACTCCACAACAGCTGCCCCTCCCAAAGGCAGTGACGCACGACCGCTTTTGCTGATCATGGAATGCAGTGTATTTCGGGCAAGAAGTACGAAATCTGCTCGTAAGCGGTGGAGGACGCTCTGCCATGGCCATCGGTGAGCGAGAATGACAATCACTAGTACTGCCAACGCATCTCATGTAACTTCCTGAAATCCCTAGGACAGCCTTGTAGCAAGACGGGCGCGAAGGATTCCAAAAAACCGCAGAAGATAAATGAGAGAACGTGTAACCGAAATGCCATGTATCTGCGAGTGCTGTGTGTGTGCCTATAGGCAAACAAAGCCGCCTGGCGGTGTGGAGTGCCCTTTACGATAATTGCTTCTCCTATCTGACCGTCCCATGGCTCTCAGAGGTTCAAGCCCCGCTTGACGATGCTATCCTCCTTCCAGATATACTGTTGCACCCAAGGGCCCCTCCAAACGCTGACGTGTTCCATGTTGCAGCAGCTTCACCAACAGAAGGAATTATGATTTTCAATGTGATCGTGGTCGAGCCGCAGTACACCCATCACTTCGACGTATCTGTTCATCCAGTCCGAGCGCTGCCCGGAGCGTTCAGCACACTGGCCGCCACTCCACAGCACATAAATGACCAGCAAGTGATTATCCTTGCTGCAACCTCCGCTGACACAAAAAACCAAATTGCCCTTATAAACCTCCAGCCAGATGCAGAGAATTATCCTGGATGCCAAGTACATGCCACGCTGATGGAACTGGGTGTGAAACCTGAGGATGCGATCACGTCTGTTCACTGGATCAGTCCTCCTGAAGAAGCACGACTAAGCACCACCGACGAAGACAGTAGTCACGATCCTGCTTCTGTTCCGCCACCGTCTCTGCTGCCCTGTATGGATGGAGTCAGTCAAGATATCCCCTACAGAAGAATGATTCTATGCGTGGGGACGGACAGAGGCAGCATTCTGTTCCTCGAGTGTATCCACGTTCCAGACAAAACAGACAGTAAACAACAGAGGCTGCGCGTTCGCCTCGTGTACGACCTGGACGGCAACAGAGGCCCAGTGAGGATTCAGGAAGTCCCTTCAGAAGTTGTAATGGGGCGGCCTATCTTCGCCAGCTGTTGCAATGATACAATGTGTCACCTCTGGGAACTGCAAGAAGCGAAGGCACCGACCACTGCCGATGTTGCAGCCGCTCATGCGTCCCAGCGATGCGCTTACCTGGAAATGCTGCGGCACCGCTGTATGCCGGACGGTAGTTGGCCGAGCTGGGACCTCCCATTTTCCTACTTAGCAGATCCTGGTTGGCCAGTAGAACCGAGAATTGGCGCACCTGACTACGAGCACCCGCCTTACCCTCCGTTGCACACCCGAAATGTGACTGAAGGCCCGCCTCCTTTCAGTCACAACAGACACGAAGGAAAAACTGACTGTATGCACCGGAGTCTCAAACAAACTGCGGGCGACCGCCAACGACAGCAGGTCGTAAAGACAGGCGTCGATGCAGTCGTGGACGAGGTGCTAGATCGCGTATGCAAGGATATATCCATGTGGGAGAAGCAAAAGCGAGAAGGCAAACCGCTCAGCCACTGTCACCGGCAGCTCACAGGTAGCGGCTCTTGTCAGAGGGAGAGGCCTGTACGAACCCACAGCGACCGGCGGGAAAACAGTTTCTTTAACGACCGTCCCCCATGGAATGACCGATTCCATGTAAAGTGACGAAAATATGGTGAAAAGTGTTTAGCGACTTGCACAAAAAGCACACTCACCTGGCTGAAATGTCTGCGTCTTTCTTGATGTCATTTGCTACCGAGTGACACACGGCGCACACCCAATACAAGAACTTCCCCCTGCTTCTGCACAAGAAAGAAATGTTGGTGAACAGCTGGACTTATCGACGAATGTAGAAGCCGGCCCTTTTGCTGTGGACGCTCATGCAAAGTTAAGGAAAATCATTTCCTTGTGCCAACTCGGGTATACCATATTCATGGTTCCCTGGATATTCAATGGCCCACAATTACCAGTTTACCCTCGTGAGCCTGGTCGATAAGCGTCACTCGCTCAACGCAAGACAACTCTGCTCTTGATGCAGTATTCCAAACACAAGTGGCTTTGAGTGTGTAAACATGGCCAAATCAACAACAGACCAGCGCTCTTGGAGCCTTCCGCATCTTCACGTGTCCCACTTCCCACTGCTACACCTGCTCTTGAGGAGGCAGGCTATCCTACCTTCCGGTTCTACCCCGCACATTCAAACTTTGCTTGTCACTACTTCTGGAATGCCAATGAAACTATAAGGTGGCTCACCAAAAGAACGCTTTGGCGCGAGCGAGTTGGTTAGGTCATTTGTCCGTGGCACTCCAGCCAAGCTCTCGACAGTACCTCCATGGTGGACTGACACACAACTCGAGCTGTCCTGTTACAACGCAGTCACCGGTAAGGGATTTGTCACAAGCATCCTCGTAGCCTTGCCGGGAGATCTTCCTCGCGTGGTTAGCGGGACAGAGGAGCTCTGCAGTATACGGTGAAAGCACAGGGCCTTGTGGAACAACCAAGGGAAAGTGTAGCTGCCCAGGGCAGAACGCAAAAAAAGAGTTTTGTGGTTAGCGCTCTGTATAAACTGAACTGCACTTTTCCTTGCGGCCACAATAGGATTACGAGAGACTCTGGTCTGCACAGGTGAGAAGTCATCACACCCACGGGGAATACAGAAGCTTGGCAGCATCACCAACTATGGAAGAGAGAAGATAAGTGAAAATAATAAACTAGGACGGACGAGCTGCTCAAGCATAAGCTTTCCAGATGCATTGACAGATATGTTCGGCACTCAGACAAGGCTCAGCTTCCCCCTGTTTCCTTTTCGCATCGCCGACGAAAGGACTGAATGCGGATTGCCCCGCGTGGCTTGAGCGATCTGTGGTTTTCTTTAATAGCTGAAAGATTCTCTACCTGCGAAGCATGAAGCAATTTCACTCCGCCTTCTGAGCTCTTACCTGGAATCCACGTGTACCTCATTACCACCATCCACCTATCCAGTGGCACTTCCGTCCCACGCTACAGAGGCTGGAGGCATCCCAAACGTTGGGGTTACCACAACACTTCCAACCTCAGCCCTAGTATTGTACAGAACAAAACTGTCCATGACTCTCTGAAGAAGACATAGATAGATGACAAGCTTTACAGTGTGTCGCCTTCGCCTGAGAAGACGCTCTACTTTAACTCTGACCGTACAGCGAATTAGTTCGTTTTACCAGAGGGACCTCCTTTCGCCGCGACAGTTTCAGGCGCATGTACGGCTGTACTTTGTTTTTTGGTAACTACCTCTCCGGATAGTGTGTACAGCAGATCCGATGTGCAAGAGTGCCATATCCATGCGTTCACATCGAGAGTCAGCCTCACTCCCGGTCCCGCCCCTCTGACGACGCGCCACATTCTCAGGCACTCGCGGGCCTTTCGTCACTGCCGATCGTTCTAGGCGCGCTCGTGCCTCTCATTCTGTGTGAGACGAAACTGAGGCCACAGTGCTGTCGAAGTACCGGGCATAGACTTGCCTTTGAGCTGTGGTGACCCAGTTGACAGGCCTGGCCATCAATAGTCAAGTACAGTCGATTGTTATCTGCCACTCTTTACGCGTGCACCCGCTGATTTTCGGACTGTGCTGCTCATCAAGCTGCTGCACTCGTGGTGTCTCCAGCGTCGTGACCAGCGGGGAGCTACCTCAGGGCGGAACGACCAAAACACGCGTGATGCGTGTGTACCGCGGCGAGACATTGGGTTGGTATCACCTAAACACGAGATCGTCAAAGCAGACGCTTCAATTTCCTCAATTTGCCTCCGCGGCCGCTACAAGGTTTCGACGCCGCAATTGCGCAGTGGACATCGACACTGCTACTCCCTCAGATTTGCCAGTACCTCGCCCCGCAGCTGTCTCCGTGCCAACGCTCACCCCCGGCGATCGTGCGGGAGAGACGTGACAAAATCACCCCCACAAAAACAACAGCACACGGGGTTTTTGTTCCACGCTCGTTCGCGTTTGTGGAATCTTAGCACTACCAATCAGCTGACGGGTTGCCTCATTACAATCGGTGTGAGCGCTCATCCTGTCTCGAGCTGTGCCTCCCACGGGGCGAAAAGAACCGTGGCGCTAGAGTCGCTTTGAGGATTTGCTGGTCTATTTGCAGTCATTCTTGTTCTCAAGGTACACAATGACGCGAGCTTTTGTTTGTCAACGGCTCGTCCTTTCGCTGGCTCTTGTGGCGGCTTTATATACCATCGCGTTTCCCACGCTGGCAGACACAAGTGAGTCTCTGACAGCCTGCTGTTGTGTGTCGAGGGGTGAGGTCAGAGGAATACTCAAAGTGGGAGTCGACTACGGAGCCTGAGGCACCGCGGTACCTTCGCCCTCTAGCAGTCGCGTCTATCGACTCCTTTCTCCACAAGCGAGACGGCTTGCCGCTGAGGCAAGTGTTGAGTCGCTAGTAGCCACCGGTTGTCTATGGTTCTTAGAATTGTTGCTTGAGCTTGCAGCAGTCCAGACGGGGAACGTCTCGTCTCTGGGCAGGCTCAAAAACGTGTTCGCGGCAACAGCTGTGGAGTTTCCGAGAAACATGGCGTGCAGCCAGGGGTACAACGTCAAGGCGAACCACGTGACAGCGTAGCAGGATGTAGACCGTTGGGTTGGGCCGAACCACGTGGCGGTCGTGATGTAGTAATACAGGCTTCACTTGGACTATCAAGAGGCAGAGTTATGCTGGCCTGGTGATATGCTGGGTGTGATGTTTTCAGACACGGCCAGCAACCGTGAACCAGCAAACCCAACCCCCGTTGTGCGGAGAAGCCTATGGGGGAGATTAACATCCTCCCCCAAAGGGGTCTGGAAGAAAGTCACAGTGAGTCCTTCGCTGAAAAATTCGACACGCGAGATAGTGAAGCTCGGAGAGGGTAAACATCTCCACGGGTGGAAGCACTAAAGTTGAGATGTGACTTTGTTGGTGGACAGAAGCGCAATGGAAACAAGGAGTGGCGAAACGGCATATGATGTCCATCATCAGTTACACTTCTGGAAGGCGATTGGTATATGCTTCATGTTAGCTAGTCGTGAGAGTGATAAGAGCTCGCGGGTGCACCAAGCACCGGTGGTGGTTGCGCGCGTCGCCATTCTATTCTGTCCGATATAGCGGCTGTTAGGCAACTCGCTGTAATTTCGAGGTTGGCGGCACTGTTTTTGGATTTGTGGGGCAGGACTGGTTATACTGCGAGCCCCCCTCTCTTAGCAGAGAACAGGAAACAGACGATGATCAACCAGTGCGTAGCGCCTTGCAGACGGAGCGGGGGCCTCGGCATGGACGTCATACTGGCGGCGTTGTAAAGAGTAGAGAAGCGCCAGATACCGCCAAGCAGGAAGCTGCGCCCGAAGCAGACATACAGAAAACGGAGAAGGAGGATTCCACGCACAAGGAAGAAGGCTTCACGTTGCCGCAGCCAGTACCGCAAAAAGGTAATCGGAATCTCCGTAGAGGCGGCACGCGTCCTGTGGCAGTAGCGGAATCCGAAAAGGAAACAGTTGCTTCATCTACAACTAGTTCGACCACGACGACCGCTGCGCCAGTGGAGACGCCGGGGGGGAAGTGGGTGAAGTACCTTTTAGTGCCGCCTGGCACGGCAGTTCCACCTACTGTTCCATATCCACCGACAATAGATGACACTGCGCCTCGCCGAAGCGAGCCACGGGAGCCCGCAAAAGAAGCTCAGAGAGACGAGGCTGATGCCTTGCCCTCAAAGGAAGGTGGCACCTTGCCGCAGCAAGAGTTACCCGGAGAAGTTCCAGCAACCAAGGAAGGCGTCGAATCACCCGGCGCTCAACCTTTCCCTGCAAGTCGTCCTCCAAGGATTGCCGTCGCACTTGGTCTTCGCCGATACCCTTCAGGACGAAGGTACCAGTTTGGTACAGGGGCGCTTCATCTGCCACCCCTCCCTGGAGGTTTGGAGATACACTCCGGCGGCGGGGACTTTGCGGAGGGGAATCCAAAGTCACTGGACTCCATCGACACCAGACGGGAAGTATCGACGCTGCCGGTGGACGGGGGGCATAGCCATCAGGAGAATCCAAAACCTAGAAGGCTTCTACAGCAGGTGCCTGTTGGGGGTACCGAAGCCATGCCTCCCGACGAAGGTACGCATCATGGTGGCTCAGCACCTCAACAGAGCGATCAGGAGGGACGCGTAAGTCGGAACAAGATGTTGGATGCTGGAGAGCCGGCAGGAGTTCCTGAAGGGGAACAACAACCCGAGAGCTGTGGAATCAGTGGAAGGCAGTGCCGCCCTGCCTCTCCTGCTGTTGGAGTGGACAGACAACATGACGAAGAGCAGGCTCATGAGGGCCGTATCGCAGCAGGTCCGTGGCGGTTTTTTATTGCGGAGGACGACTAAAGATGAGCCGACTGTGAGGCTGTCTGCCCTGAGAACGCATCCCCAACTTTGTCTGCCTTGTGCGAGTGTGGCACAGGCGGGAGAGATCGCTTGGTTGTGGGCGGCAGAGCGTATTTGCCTGCGATACTGTGCCAGTCTTCGTGTAATCCCGCAAAAGGGAGGCACAAGAAGATAACGAAACTTACTTTTCGATTGTTTATTCCGGATCCTCTGCAGCAACAGGCTGGCGTCCAGCCCGCTGTGGGGGGAAGTGCAACTTCCAGCAAATGAAATAAAATGTGGCTTTGTACAGTCAGCTGCTTTCTTGCGCCACTGGACTTCCGGTGCCGCTGATTCCTTCAGCGTTGTCAGGAGGACGACAGTTTACTCACGAGTAATGAGAGGGACTGGCTGCCGCACCATGAAGAAGGCGGTGAGTCAGGGAGTTCGAAAGGTGCTAAGCGTTTGGGCGGGCCCCCTGCTGTCTGCGTATTCGTCTCCAGGTGTATGTTCTTCAGGGCACTTGATGTGGCCCTTTCAAAGCAACAGAAAGCACAAAGCCGTCGCAGTGCCAGGATGCAACATCTACACCTGTCAACAATTCGTACACCCCACCAACAGAAGTTGCTGATAGACAGTGTACAGCGTATAGTACTGTGAGCGTTTAACGATCTGATGGCGATGCTGTACATTGAGTGCTGTTTTTTTTTGTTTGGTGCTAAAACATCTACTGTCTACTTCAATTATAAACAAGACCTTCTCACTATCCTCAAGGTCTAAATTTCCGAGCACGATACTTACAGACGGTGTTCCTTCCCCCCGGATGGGCAGAATTTTCAGAAGTGGTTGCTCGGTATCAGCGTCAAAAGTAAATTGACCGGCTGCACAAAATATAGCAAGAGCGCGGTAGCGGACAGAATCATGACACACGTTGGAACATGAGACTAGCGCATGTAGTGCTGCTGGCTGGGAAGACGCAGACGGATTACGGTGTGGGAACTGGACGTTCATGTATTCAAGTTAGAAACCAATGCTCGTGGTAAGTCGAAGTAGGTTGCAACTGAGCAAAAGGTTTAACGATCGTTCAGCAAGCGACGCGCTCTTGGGGTACCCGGGCCCTATTCCGCGACGAGACAATGTGTCGCTAACACACACGGCTACACTGTTGGTGAGTCAAACTTGCAGAGCTAAAAAAGGACTCATTGATCACAGAACATCTCGGATGTGCAACATTACAATCTCCACTGGGTCCCCCAACCAAAAACCATAGCTTTCGCGCGACCGAAGAGCGACCGATTTCCATCATATGTCACCCCCTGGATCGTCAAAACCGTTGGCCTGCAATTCTGTCGTTCCTCACCCCGGGGCATGTGCAGTTGCATGCGACTGCATCTTGCGAATGTTTTACCTGGCACTCGCATCTTTGTTGGAAAGCCGTGCCAAATAAAATACGGAACCAGCATGCTCAGTTTCTTTCCTGAGTCACCTTTTTCTTGACCCTGTATGGAGGGGTTTCGAAAAAGATCAATGCAATCTGTTGTCCATCGCCAGGGGAGACACCGTTCACGTGCATCCCCCTGTCTCGTTACTCGATAACAACTCTGGATCTCACGGAGCAACTACCGGCAACATCCTTTTCCAGGGTGATGGCCCTAGAGCGACTTTTTTTCGCCTTCGATGCCGTTTACCGGACAGGAATTCCGGCGGGCACTAATGATGTGATCCAAAGTCTCCGTTTTTTCACGTCAAAGCCTCGCTGGCCACCATCTTGTCAAGCGAGCGCGCATGTATTCTTCTTTCGGGCCCGTGAGTGAGAATTAAAGCTCTGCGTTTTCCAGCTTCCAGTGTTTTCGCTCCACAAAAACATTAAAACGATCCTTTGTATCACATTTTATATTGCCTTTTATAGGTTGTATTATATACAAACCTCCTTTCTCCAATACCATATTTGGTACCTTGGCTATTTGGAGGATACAGTTCACTCTCTCTTCTCTCCTCTGTCACGTTGGTCTTCATCGGCGACGAGGGTATTCTGTTATATCCTGGCTTGGCGCGTCGGTATTGTGGAGCAACTGCGGCCCTCGCTGGATGTTGTAACCTGCGGAGAGAAATCTCGGTAAGACAGTTCTCAGTCTGCTGCGTCCATCATCTCTGATGGAGGGCATGCGATCAGCACAAGAGCGGACGCCGACAGCCCGTAGAGGACAAACAGAATGCAGCAGGCCTACACCAGCTGTGAGTGGGTCTCGTGAGACCGGCCGCGCCAGGTTGGATGATGCTGCCGTTAGGGATGAAGACAAGGAAAAGGGGAGTATCAAATTCCTCGGCTCGAAACGCTGCGGGCATCGCCCGATCCCTCCATCAGCGCCTTCGTTGTTGACCACCCGATCGTCTGCTTCGCTCTGTCAGAGCAAGTCATCGTCGTCGCGCGCCGTGCGGCTGGATTCTGCTCCCCTACCCTCACCAATTTCTCTTTTCTCACGAAGATGGAGTTCGTTCACGAGGAAACATCGGACAGGAACAAGCGACTCTTTAATTCCTTCGTCCGCGCTCCCTTCACCAGCAGGCACACCCTTGTTAGTGGAACCATCTTCTCGCGGCGCGACAGTTGGGTCTTCTACGACCTGTCTTTCCGCCGTCACAGGAGGGAAGACAAGTGAGTGTAAAGGGAAGGCTCAGGAACACGACGTTCGGAAGCAGCTTTGCATAGCCGCCCGGGGACTCTCTCTGTTGTCGAGGCAAATTGATTTCTCTGATTTCACAAGAGCCACAAGTTTCGAGGTTCTCGTCCAGTCTCTTGCTCACGCACTTCTCAAGTTGAGCCTGCCTCCACGTGAAGCACAATGCCGTGACCCGTTCTTCAGAGTTCCTGCCATCTGCAGCTGTCGTCATGAAGCTGCCTTTCCACAAAATGAAGCAAGCAATGACGGAGATGGAGGGTCACTTCAGTTTGCGCCGTGCAGCTGTAGAGAGCCGCTCGGAGAGTCGGCTTCGCGTGCGCGTGGCGTGCTTCCCATCCGCGTACGACCTCAGCCTCCCTTGATTTGCTCCCAACTAGTTCCTGCGCCTTTTCATCTTCAGCTTAGAACTCAGGGCAGCACCGAGGCCACAAGCCTTCTTGGTGGCCTCTTTGGCTCTCCAGCAGCGAAGAAAGCAGCTTTCCCACGATCCTTTGGTGTTGAACAACACCTCGCATTGAGGTGTACGTACACGTTAGACGGCTCGGGTGGACGTTCGCCTGGAGAAACAACTGCGACGCGCCGCGTTTCAGCAAATGGGTTCTATCTCAGCGACTCCGCCGCCTGTAACTGCAACGAGACCACGTTCCTTCAGAAGCGGCGTGACGCGTCCTCCTCGTCTCTCACTGGGCACTTCCCAGGCACCGAAAATGAAGTGCATTCACCAGGAGGGCAAGCACCAGAGTTAGGTGAAGGCTACAGCAGGAAACGATGGGAAGCAAGACGCCAGGCCCAGGCAGCTGAAGTGCGCCGTGAGTGTGCTGTGTCGTTTCCTAGCCGTTGTACACCCATTCGCCGACTCTTTGGTGGTAAGCCTTGACTGTAGTCTCTCCCAGCAGATATGATGCATTTTGGAGAGGCCACACGCACCTTCTCATACTGCTGAACACAAAGTGTGCAGGGATCCACGAAGAAGACCTGGCATTTCACTCTTTTCCAATCGATATGGGTTCCGTTGCCTTCACGCTAATGGGCAAGTTCTTTGCGTTGGTCCTATGTGCGGTTCTGTGGACGGAAAACAGTTGCTAAAAAGCGACTTCGCTGGTAACGCAACCCTAGGGCATCATGAACAACCTACCGGTCCTTTTGCAGGCTTCTTTCAGTACTTGATATCAGTTCATGTCATTCGTTTTCTCTTCCGTACTTCGGAATCCGCATTCCTCACATATCGTATGCTCATGCCTCCCAGCGGTCTACCACTTTCATGTCGCAAGTAGTGCTTACACGTTCTGCACTGCAGCTAACTGCTCCTTGAGCATGTCACCTTTCTCAGCGTCTCTGTGCTCTCGTGGGTGAGGCTTCGCGAACGTCTGACTTGCTTCTGCCTGCCTCGCAACGCACTTCGCCATGCAATCCCTGTGACGAGCAGCGCTTGTGTCTGTGTCTACATTACCCCAGTTGGCGAGTACTTGACCATTGAGGCCGTGAGGGTGTATGGGGAGTCAACTCGTGCGCGAAACGACGAAAGAGAAGCCTTTTCACCGTCTCATAGCGCACCGGCGGGTGCGCCATGTGAGTCCGTGCCGCTCACACGAACCAGTGCGGGAATGCTTCGGAACGCCCTGTCTCTCGCGGTAGTTGAACTGCAGCAACAGGGAAGTCACAAACTCCTGGAAGCGCGGCACAAAAGACTCCTGCGTAAACTGTCTGGTGACAGGACAGCTAAGAGATTTCCCGGCGGCGGCGATGTCGGACGCCAGGGTCCAGGCTTTGCCTCTTCGTATAACGGCGCTGGTCAAGAGGGCTGTCGTTCCGCTGCCGGAGGAGAGCAGCTGCTTTCCCGGGGACTCCCGGTCTTCGCAGTGGTAGATGCGGATCAAGAATTGTTTCTCGGGTCTTACGTCGCTTGGCCACCAACATCGACGCAAGAGACCGTCCAGTCGGCCGCCCAGGTTTCGCCCTCAAGCAACGCGTGCAAAGCCCTCCGCGAGAATCTGAGTGGAATCGATGGAAACCCAGGAGAGCAGTGGCGGTCTGACTGTGTCCCGTGCAACGAGAAAGACGAACAGTGCTCACGAGCGAGGGAAGAACAGGAGAGTCGTGCCCTATCGGGGAAACGCGGAATTCCCGTGACAGGGACAGCTATCAGTGCACCTCGGCTGCTTCCTGCAGATGTCACGCAATCCGAGTTTTTCGCATTCAATGTCGTGAGGAGAGAGAACCAAGACGTTGGCCTCACAGGTTCGTCAGCAAGACGCACGCGCGCGCGGATGAAGGGGGGTTGTAAATAGGCGTTCTGTCAGTGACTCCGGTCGGTGTTTCCTCCCACTCTGCTCCACGGAAGGCTAACAAGAATATGCTGCAAACCCTGCAGAATAGCAGTTCTTCCAGACCTCCCAGTTCCCAATAGCCCCTTCTACCAGCGTGTTTCAGAAAACAGTTCTGCGCAGCCGAGGTTTCCTCTCTGCGTGGAGATTTCAAATTTGCTGACGTACGACATTGAGTGTGTTTTTCTCTAATTGCTGCGGCTGAAGCGGAACGCGCACAAAAAGTAATCCTGGAAACTGAGGCTCTGCCCAGAATATCTGTTTGTCACTCCTTTCCCTAGTTGCTTGTGTGAGCTTCTGGCTTCTTGTAGGTTTTTTCAACTATTTCGCGTGTACTTTGGGCATCGGCACTCCTCCGGCGCTCCTTTCCCCCTCGGACCACCAACGGCAAGCTTCACTGGTGCGTACCCTTCAAGAGCAAACGTACGTGTCTCTTCGTTTCACCTACTTCGTCGCGGAACTTCCAAGTCCTCCCATACGCCCTGCGCCTCTTTCTCGTCCCAGCTTCTTCACAGAGGATGCAGCTGAAGACCGCGGCCTGACGGAAGAGCCGCGGACGGGTCGCGGTCTGTTGACCGAACACGGCGGAGACGACTGCTCGATATGGGGGGGCGGAGTCGAAGAGCCCTGGCAGTCAGCGAACCTCATGGAGAGTAGGGAGTGGGACGGTTTCGCTCTCGGCCCCAGCGGAGAGACAGAAGACTCCGATGACTCCAGCGACGGGCGAGAGCAGGCCCAGGACGGAGACGAGTGGCTGACCGCCAATGAAGGGGAACCAAGCGAGACGGGGGACCGAGAGGGCGAGGAGTGCTTTACCGACATCCCTGCTCTCTCCCCACAAGCTGGCGGCACTCGAGAAGGCCTCCGCAAGGATCTCCTTCTTCTGCTTGCAGTATCCGCACCGGACCCCTATGATTCTCTCCATTTCTGCCGCTCCTGGCCCTTTCTGCCTCTTCTCGCCTACCGCAATACAGGAAGTTCAGGCCGCAGCTGTTTCACAGGAGTCTTCAGCGCGTGGCAGGGACCGGTGGAGGCTCCGGATGCGACCCCGGTCGCCTCCACACTTCGGCTCACCGCTCACCGAACTCTTCTCAAGCGTCTTCGCTGCATGCACCGCGTGCTGCTGCAGGATGGACGCGCTGTCACCCGTGGCGCTGCCTGTTTCCCGTCGCCAAGTGAGGAGACACTGCGGATGCCGGAAGCGAACGTACGTCGAGATGGGTCAGAGAGCCCCGCCGAGTTCGCTCGGTGGCCTGGGCCCGACGGTGATAGGCACTTGCGCGGCCCAGAGGACCCGGACAACGCGAAAGCAAGAAGGGACGCTTTCCAGAGGAAGCAAGCGGTGTACGATCAACACCAGTTCAAGACGCGCCTCGAGTCCTTTGCCGTCCTTGCGCCTCTTCTGTCGCGTCTTCCGCCACCCTCCGATCCTGCCGAGCTCTTTCCGTTCGCACGACCGGCCCCTGTGGCGTCGCCCGCAGCCAAAGCAGACCTCAGTCGGTCGCTCCTCAGCGCGCTCGACCCGCAGAGACACTCAGGCGCCCTTCCGTTCCCTCTCACAGCGAGGCTGTTTGGCCTCAGCCGTCTCTTCGGACAGGCCCTAGAAGCGAGTGGAAGGTTTTCCGGCGAAGAGGAGGAAAGGTGCTCCTCAATTCCGAGGCAGCGGCGCCGGGAACGGCCCTTGCTCGATGACACTTTCTCACCGCCGCCTGCCTCGAACCAGCGTGAGGTTGCGCAGCGCGCCAAGTCCGGCGGTCAGCCTCCGTGTGCTGTTTCACCCACAAGTGCGCAGGAGGCGCCTGGGGGCGAAGCCACTTTGGGCACCTCTTTGGTTGAAGGGTCGGTCGCGGAGCAAGAGAGGGAGTTGCTTTCTGTCGACGCGCTCGCTGCGAAGCTGCGCCCCGACTCGGGCCACGCCTCGCTGCACGGACAGGAGACAGATTCGCACTTGCACTCACCTTTCCGCGAACCCGGAGGAACAGAGACACACCGGCATGCCCCGAGCGCACGCCGCAGATCCCTGTGGAACGAAGGAAACGTGCCCACCAGCTTGAGTGGCGACCTACGGGCCCAGGCTTCTGCGCCAGAAAATTGCCGGCAGTCTCTGGCTGAGGGTGCCGCATCGGTCTCAGCGGGTGGTCTGGGGTCGCCGCCTCAGAGTTCTGGTCAGGCTGCTGTTCTCCCTGAGAGGCGCCCGAGCAGCAGTCGCTCACGCGAGCGGAGAAGTGGGTCCGTTTCGCGTGAGAATGCGCCGGTCGGAGTCGCGGGACGGGGAGAAGAAGCGCCTCGAGGACAGGTCGAGGCGTGGGAGTCGGGGGCGAGTGGTGCGAGAGAAACAGGGGAGAACGCGAGACACGGGACGCCGGCGGCGGCTAAGACCGTTTTGGCGTCGTCCGCGTGGGACATCGCTTCGCCCTTCCAGACAGCCGACTCTCCAGGGGGCCGAGAAGCTCCATTTTGGGCCGGGGGCGAGATCGCCTCCGGGGCGTTGGAGATAGGCGAGAGACGCCAAGACGCGGTCGCTGGCAACGAAGAAATGTGCATGCGGCGTGCTGTCGAACAACTGCTGCGACCCTCGCCTCCGGAAGAGCACAAAGCCCATTTGCTGCGACAGTCCCGGAAATTGGCCATTCTCGCTACTCTCGACCGCAGGGACGAGGCCGCTCTCTCAGATGCCTCTCGGTCAGCAGCCGTGCCGAAGCTGAATGGCGCTTCGCGGAACGCTTCCTCGCGTTCTTCCGCGAGTGCCGCCTTCCTGGCGTTTTCCCTTCTCGTCCGCGGCGCACCTGCGAACTGTCTTCTCTCTGAGCTTGCGCTGGCAGTCGCGGGTCTCCCTTCGCTGCATCACGTCCAGCGTTTCTGGAGTCTCTTTGTCGTCGCTCTCCGAGAGGCCTGGGAGTCGCGCAGGCTTCTCCCCCGTCTCTCGACGGCCGCGCATCCTTCGCCTTTGCACTCCTTTGGAGGAGGCGAGACGGCTCGCGGGGACAGAACCCCGCCACTGGAGTCCACAGACAGGCCCGTGCATGCGCCGAACGAGAAAGACCAACGGTTCACGGGGACGCCTCCCGAGGAACAAGCGGACTTCGGCGAGAGGGAAGGGAAACACCAGAATGACGGTGGTTCCGCAAGACACAGCTCAGAAACCTCCAAGGGCAAGTCACACTGGTGGCAGTGTTCGCCCTCCTCCCTGGCCAGATCTGTGGTTTCTTCTCGACTCACGAGAAAGCAGGGCGGAGGTCATCCGTCAGCTGCCTCGAGTTCCTCTGTCTCTGCCTCGTCTTCAGATCGTGCTGCAACCCGCGCGCTTCTTTCCCCATCTGCCTTCTTTTTCGACTCCTCCGCCTTGTCCTCTCCGTCGTTCGCCTCCCGTTTCCCTTCTCCCGGGAGCGCAGCCAAGTTCGCCGCCGCGACGGCGGTCGCGGCGGGGGCGTCCTGGGCCCCTGACGGGCCCGTTGGGCTCCCAGATTTCCGGGGGTGTCTCCTTCTTCAGCACCTTCAGCAGCTTAACTGCGCGATTCAGCAGCTGCGCGTGGTGGCCTGGGTGGATGAGACAGAGGCGGCGCGCGTTCCTGTCGTTCGAGGCAGGAGCTCGGGAGGGGAGAACTGTGGCGTGAGTCGTGGTAGTCAAGAACAGCAAGACGGCGGACGTGTCCCGAATTCCGGGGACACGTCCTCTTCCATCAGGTCAACGAAGCGAACGGGGCCGTTCGAGAGCCACAGGTTTCTCAGCTGGACTCCCCGAGGCAGACGACGCTTGGGAAGCGAAGGCCGATCGCGAAACCCGCGGGGGACTGGAGGGTTGCCTGTCATCATGCCCGGGATGCCGCCAGTCACAGAGCTCACACTGTCCCTCCATCGAGCACGCCTCGATGCCCAGCTCTTGACGCGCACCGGACGAAACGGAGAGAAACGAGATGGTTCGGATGGCGTCTTCGATTACCTCAGAGCCTGTCGAGGCGCCTTCGAGAGTGCTCGGGCGGCAGGCCGGAGTGAACTGCAGAGAGGCGCGCTGCTGGCGCACGATTCTCATCTGAGCAGTCCGTCGTCAGCGTCGAAACGCTCGCCGTCCTTCAGTGAATGGTGCCTGCGAGCGCTCGGTCCTTTTCTTCTTCCTCGCTGCGACATTCCGGCCCTGCTGGACGGCCAGGAGCTTCTCTTGGGCGTGCGCCGCGCGGCCTTGACTGCGGCGAGACAGGCAGCAGCGCGTCTTTCCCCTTCCCTCTCTGCATGGCCCCGTGAGGAAGAAGACCTGGCGGCAGGAGTCGAGTCGGGGGGGTTCTCCTCACTGAGCGGCCGTTCCCGCGGCACACGAGCCTCGAGAAGCCGAGCGCGGAACGTTTGCAGCGAAGAGGACGCAGGCAAGGAAGTGGCTGGCGCCGCCGCAGCTGCGGCAGAGGCTGCTGCTCGCCACGGCCTAAGGCCGGACAAGGAAGAAGTGCGGAAAGAAGAACGGGACAGGCGACGGTGTGCTGAGAGACTGTGGAGCGACGAGGACAGACACGGAAAAGAGAATCTCTCGCCCAACCAGAGGTTTTTCGATGCTGTGGTAAGCAGTGCGTCTTCCCGTTCCCTGCAGCAAAGTGGAAACAGTAGAGTCCTTTTCCAGTGGAGCCCGGCTTTGGGGAAGACCGCCGAGGTCGTCGCACCTCAACGATGATCTCGGAAAAACGTTTCGACGTGTGTCGTGTCAAACGCCCTCTGGGAGACCCTTCTGGAAGAAGTGTGCTTAGTGCATTTTTCGTCGTCTTTTATAGGACGGTAGGGACACGAGTGACACACCGAAGCTAGGAGGCGACCTACGGGAGACCCCAGATTGCATGCAGTTGAAATCGTACACCGAAAACCGCAGGGTATGTGCGTGCATACGTCACACCAGGTGCCGATACAGGAAGGGATTTGTCCGCGATGCTACATATATATATGTATATATATGTATATATATCATTAACTTGTACGTCGTGCTGCAGATCATCGGGATGGTGTGCACCTGAGTTCCTGATGGGAATCATCCTGCGACTGCGAAAACGGTCGTGCGTTCGCCTTGAACGGTCTCTTCCACTGGGACGCATAGCTTGTTGAGCGAGGACGTAGGATGGTAAATACCGTTGGGGTACCTTCTTCCGGAAAGGGGGACACACGGCACTGACGCGGGTCTGAAGAAGGGCGGATCCAGGGCGTGCTTCGCTGTATGGTGGGGTGCTGTTCCCCACAGTCTGTGCCCCGTTTTCGAGGGAACCGTCGGAACAGTCTGGAGGCAAGAAAAACGAAATCGCGGGTCTGTCGAGCAATGTTCTGACAGAAAGGGCTGAAAACGTACGGGCGTGCGTCCCCTTCATTTCTCTTCTTACGCGGATGCGATTCTTCTTCCCTGGCATTTTCAGGTCGAAGGCGAGATGGCGCTGCACTACCTGGAAAGCATCAGCGCGGTCGATCTCCTTCAGCAGCTGCTCTGTTGTCTCCTGACAGGCGCCGTCGAGGCTTGGACGACTGCATGCGCCTGTTCCCTTTTGGATGCCGCGGTGGGCACCTCAAGCCTGTCGGCCGAACGGTGCGCTTCGACGGCAGCTGCTCGAGACCTCGCGTGTCTCGCTGGCTGTCGCCATTTCCTCTCACCCGATTCCCCCCGCGGGCTTCCGTCGCCGACCTCTTCTCCGTGCACCGGCTTGCCGTGCGGGCTGCCGGCGCTTCGCAGTTCAGTCGTGGAGCTGCAGCGCCAAGCAGTTCTTCAAGTCGCCTTAGCGGCTTCCAGTTCGGGCGACGCCTCTTCGGGGCTCGCGGGGGCCTCCCGCGGGACCGAACCTGCGCCCGACACAGGTGGAGACGCGTCTCCGTGCGCGTTCTTGCCGTCCCCGTCTCTCTTCGGTGCGTTTCTCTGGTGCGAGGTAACAGCGGCGCGCGCAGCCTCCCTGTTGCAGAAACTCGACCGCTTCGCAGAAAATCTTCCACGCGCGTCGCTCGTCAGAGGGTTGCCCCGCAGCACTCCGAGCCTTCTCGGAGAGGCCGCTCTTCGGCTCTCCAACCGCGTCCTGGACCACCACGTGGTGGAGCGAGAAGCGCTCCGGGCGTCGGCAGTCGGCGCATGCACCCGAAGAAACGGGCCGGACGGAGACCCAGCTGCAGCCGAGCTCGACGCGTTTGGAGAAGATGTTGAAGTGCCAGTCGACAAGGACGAAGAACGCGCGGTCCTCGCGTATGTGCAGGATTGTCAGAAGGCCTCGAACCGGGCCTGCGCGGACCGCGCACGGGACGATGAGGACTCGCGTGTGCACGCGTGGGGCGACGCAGACGCAGGAAAACCTTTCGCCGTCGAATACATCTTCCAAACGGAGTCTCCACGGGTTTCGCAACCCCCCCTTGTGGAGATGAAGAAGGCCGTTCGGCGCCTGTCTTCGGTCTCCTCTCCCCCTGCTTCTTACCAGTCGATGTCTATACAGTCCGAAAGCGCCTCTCCTGCGTCGCCGGCTCAGCCTGCTTCCGCGATGGAAGCTCCAAGCGAGTTGCACTTGCCGCGCTCTGCCGCCGTGCTGCGGGGCCGGGACTTCCCCCCTTCTTCCAGTCGCGCCGGAGAGACAGACTCCGTCTCGTCAGCCGACAAAGGCGGCGGCGAGAATTCGGAGCCCATGCAGAAGACCTCGCCACGCAGGGCGAAGAACAGGGCCTCAAGCCCCAAGCGAGACACACGCGGGTGGAAGCGCGGCAGCCGTCTGGCGAGTCTCTGTGCGTCGCTCGACGTGCGACCTCGCCGCATTTCTCTCAGTTCGGTGGACGAAACGCAGCGCAGGAAGGAGAGAACAGGCCAAGAGGGAAGAGACGCGCCAGTGGAGACCGTTGACCACGAAGAGGCCGGAGGGACGGCTAGGGAAGAAGAAAGCTCAAACAAGCAAGAAGCATCTGCCGCCTTTCTCCCTGCTCGGCTGTACGCCATAGAGCGGGAGGCACAGTGTCTCTTTGCAGGCATGGTGACCACCAGGCTCGGCTAGAGCGAGGGGCTACGTGCAGAGAAGGGAAAGTTCGTCTGCCTGTCTGTGGTTCAACTTTCCGTGAAACACGCACACGCAGAAGGCGCCTACACACTGCGCTCGCCTAGCTTCGTACTGCCCCCCGTGTTCGTTGGATGAGTCGAGCTTTCTTCCGTAGCACTATCGTTGTCATTCCTGTCCCAGTTTTCCGCCTCTCCTCACTCCACAGGGTGCACGGTTTTCGAGAGGTGTTGTCGATTGCGAGGGAGGCAGTTCCGTCTCCGTTCAAAAATTTGTTAAAACGCGACGGTAAAAAACTCTGATTCACTACACTACGCGCTGCTCGCACGGCAGGTAAGAACTCCAGGGAATGCGTAGCTTGTCCTTTCCTCTCTGCGCAGGGTCCAGGATGCGCAGCCCTGAAAACGCCCCTGTGTTTTCAGCTGTTCTTCTCGTGCGAGAGGAGAGCAACGTGCACATAAGGCGGGACGTTTCGTGTAAATGATCTTTTCACTCACGCACACTCGAAGTTTTGCTCCAAAATGGGCAACTCATGTGGTCTCGCTAGCACCTGTGTCCAGCGGTCTCTTTTCTAAAGCAAATGCCAAGCAAAACGTTTCAGATTCCTCCGAGCTTGAGTTCAGAGTTTAGGGCGGTTCATAGCTCTCGAGCGTCGGTGCGTGGAACGCGCCACGCTTGTGGACGGCAGGGATGGACAAGATTTCGAGGAGTTTGCGACCAGCTAGATACGTGTATGGTATCTTGTTCTTATCTCGATAAAGGCCAAGTCAGAGCGCGCTTGCGAGGGCGTACTCAAATCAGAAACCAGGCAGTCAAAGGGCAGAACAAAGTGAGGAAGGGCGTTGCTCGGACAACGGACGCGTCGGAGAGGAATGCAGACAGAAGAGAGCAGGACGGAATCAGGAACGTTTTTGACAATGGATTTGACACAAACGAACTGCTGATATTCGCGAACGCCCCGAGAGTTGCCAAACGTTGGTGGGAAGAAGCGACAGCGAGGCGGATTCCCGCGTTGTCTTCTTTGATGCTCTCTTGCATCCCGACGTCACGCGCCAGGCTTCTCTTCGGGGGATGGCATCTCATCTCGCCAGTCGTGCATCTGAGATCGCAAACAAACACAGAGGCTCTCAGCGCCAGGGTGGCGGTTCCAGAGAATCCCTTTTCGTCTACACAAACGCGTACCGTCAGGGGCCTTGTGCGAAGGGCCCGTGGTTTCCTCAGTCAAGGTTAGCGACAAGAAAAAGGAAGAGTCCAGAGAGCCTTTGCCTGAGTGGAGACACCGAAGAACTTACTGCCGTCACCAGCCGCATGAATGCCAAGAGCTGCACCATGTCGTCCGTTGGACTGGGCAGCGCGTCTTGCTGCCAGTAGCTGCACAACGGAGCACCCGAGAAAGAAAGTCCAGAAAGCATCAGAGACAGGAGAAAAACTTCCAACCTGCGCACGTAACCACTCTGCTCTCAACGTAGCATAAAATGAAGAAACGCTCGCAGCACAACTGAACGAGGCTGTCACGCGACATCGCCGCAGAGGTCTGTTCGGCGGGAGTCCGCACAGTGGAACTGAAGACACCTTGGCAGCATGCGGTTTCGAAAAGGGCGGAGATCTGTGCAGAACGGGATCAACGGCGTCTGCTAGCAGCCTTGGTCGCCGCATTTCAAGACGGGGTGACAACGGAGGACAATCGATCTCGGAATCCCCGGGAGTCGCGCGCACGCCGTTGCGATATTCGGGGGCAAGAGATCTGCCTGTCTTCCGCGGAAACTGTGAGGGCTACAGCGCTTCTTTCAGACACTCTGTGTGGTCAGTGGAATGCACGTCTCTCAAGGCTCTCGCGGGCAACTGCGGATACGCGCTTCCCGCGCAGCCCCCCCTTCAGGTCACGAATGAGGCAGGTCCTACCAGAGGTGACTGAGGGCGCCGAGAGGGACGAGTTCCTTTCTCGGGGCGAAAGGCGGAGTTTTGTCAGCGGCTTTCAGGGCGTCGGCCTTGGCGTGTTCTTTGCGCATTGCTGGGGCGTCTTCACAGGCATCGTCTTCGATTTCCACTCCCTCGTCGGGTTCCTGTCGCTGCGCAACTGCCACCACGTAGCCTTCACATCCCTCTGTCAAGAACCATCCCTTCTCGTTTGAGGCGTCCTTCGAAGAGCTCGTCTGTCCTTCCGGTTTGCCTCGCGTTTTGGAACCAAAGGACACGCGAGAAAGCGGGAGAGACAGACCACGAAGAAGGCGGCCATGAAGAAGGGCTTCGAGGACCACCGGCGCCGTGTCGCTCAGCGCAGGTGTCTGTACAGCTGCCTTTTCAGCGTCTCTCGCGGTGTCTGTCTTCTTTGTGCGCAAAGACGCAGCGGGGCTCGCCGCACAGTCCGGGCCGAGGGTCCCTTTCGACTGCGAGACAGGAGGGACATTTTCGGTGTCACGGGAGTCTTCAGCCCCGGAAGCAGAGGCCGTCGCCGACCCTTCGTTGCCCGCCTCCCCCCCTTCGGCTGGGGCATGTGCCTCCGGCGTCTGTGCTTCGTCCTCGTCTGGGACTGCATAGGCGACCTGAGGCCGGAAGTGTCTCCTGACAGGCGCATCTCCGGTGAAGGAAATCTTGCAGGGAAGCACGTGCGCAGTGGAGATTCCGCCCAGCCGGTCGTCTCCAGGGAGTTCCCGCACCTCAGTGCCAAAGACGCGGGAGGAGACAGAGGCAGACTCTGAACAGGGAACCACGCATTGCCGTCTTCGCCACTGAGACGCAGCAGCGGCCCAGAACGCGGCAGCAGTCTCAGCGTCAGCAGTCGAGGCAGCAGAAAGCTTTCGTTTCCTTGCGGCCGAGGCGCCGGAACAGGCTGCTCCGGACGCGCTACTCTCTCGGCCATCTTCCTCGGGGGGCGGGCATTTCCCCCTGGAGGCAGTCCGTTTTTTGGAGGGCGACGCGCGCTGACTGGACCGCGTAGAGACACCGAAAGCTCCAGAGGACGCCTCGGCAGACGACGAGCACTCGTCCCACCAGGAGGAATCTGCAAACAGAGTGGCCGCCTCGCCGGCGGCGGTCTTTCCAGCGGAGCCCTCGTCGGCGGCGGTCTTTCCAGCGGAGCCCTCGTCGGCGGCGGTCTTTCCAGCGGAGCCCTCGTCGGCGGCGGTCTTTCCAGCGGAGCCCTCGTCGGCGGTGGCTTCCATTGTGAGTTTCTGTCTTGCGCAGAGAGAGCGAAGCGATAGGAGAGAAAAGCGCCAAGGCAGAGATGTATGTGGGGGAGTTGGAGGTCTAACGGCGAGTAGCAGGCTGTGAAGCGGCGACGAAAAACGATCAGAGCACACAGTGCCGAGGAGGTCCTCACTCGGGGAGAGAGACAGCAAGACGTGCCCAAGGGTGTAGGTGGACGGGTTTATACTGAAAGAAAACCAAGCGGGGGACTTCCGGGAACAGACGGCTTTTGATCCTGGGCGAGGCAACCGGCGAGAAGCCGCGCGCGTCTCGAGGTCTCCCCAAAGGGGACGCGATATCCGAAATTTGGGCAAGTGAGGCAGTGAGGCGCACAATGCTCTCGGAGATTCAATGAAACAACGAACAAATAGCGACGTTTTCTCAGAGGAACCCTCTATTGTCTGAAAAAGGAAGCACGGGGAAGGAAATTCGCCGTGCACACCGCGGAGAGCCGTGAGTGTGCAGGCAGGGATCGAGAAGCGAGGAGTGGAAATCGAATGTTCCCAGCCGCCCTATGCATGTGCTGGGCCTTCACCTTTCCTCTTTGCTTCTGGAGAACAAAGCACACGTTGAAGGACGCGTAAACATAACCCATCCTTCTTTTGCTTCCAGATTCACATTTTAGAGGGAGTCCAGAATCTCTACTTTCCCAAGGAGACACACACAGTGAGGTGATCATGCGCCTTGCCTGATCTCCCTCCCACCGACCGTTTTTCTGGTCGGGTCCCTTGCGAAAGGAAGGGACAAGACAAACGCTTTCCGAATAGCGACAGCTGTCGCGCCCCGCTGCCGGGAATGACTCCCTGGCATTTAGATCGAAAGAAAGCATTTTTACGTCCTCGAAAAGCAAAAGAAAAGACATGAGTGGATCGAACAGTTCCGGCGACAGCTGAAATGTCTTTTTTGAGTGGAGGGAAGTGGAGAAGAGGCGCCCAAAACAGGAACTGAACGTAATTTCCTTCTCTGAGCATGCAAACGAAACGTGGAGGGCCAAATAAAACAGCGTTGCATACAGAGGGCCGGAGCAACGGACGTGATGACAGGCTAAAAATCTCACCACCCTTGTAGGAGCACAAGATTCATCGTGAGTGTAGCCTTTTGCCTGTTGAACAGAAATGGACAGAAAGGGATTTCGTCTCGATGCTCGTGTCGTGTGTCAATAGTTCCACTCTACACCAAACTATCGACGCCACTTCAGCGGCGACCCTAATCCGAGCAGCCGCGTAGGAAGCACATTTTTTTACTTCCGAAACAAGTAAGCACTCGCGGACGTATTACACGCTATACTTTATGTACGCGAAGACCCATTCTGAAGCTTCCAAAATATTCAAGGCCAAGTGGAATGCAGTACTGTATATACTTCCCTCTCCAAAATGGACCGCTGAAGACAGGCACACGGTGCGAGCTGTGTCGAGTACGGGTAGCTGGTAAAACCAAATCTACGGAAAGGCGCAGTATACGGCTTTGAGCGGGCTAGATTTCGAGTGTGTAGTTCACGTGGTATGAGGGAGGGCTCTAGGAGGCCTTTTCTGTCTGACTGTTCGACACGAACCCGGGATATTCTTGTCACAAAATGCCAAACAGGGAGTGGAAACGGAGACGACGATGAAACGAATGCCTGGAAGGTACAGTATTTCCGTGAAAACTCAATTGTCTCCTTTGCTTAAACCCAGCGGCCTTTCGCGACCCTTCGTCCGAACCCGACCACGAGTATTTTCACATTCCAGGCCACCGGCTGTGAAGGAGTTTTCTCTCTCTCCGATCAGAGCTGCGTTCGCAGGGCAGTGCAGTCAATAAACGAGCGATTCGCTTTGAGAGGAAAGCACTCTTTATGTGACCGACAAGAGATGCTCCGAGTGAAAATGTTGTGCTTTGATATACACCCATGGGGCTTACACAGACAACCGAGCTAGTGGGCATGGAAGAGCGGTGACGGTTGTCCGAAAGCGATTCTGCTGCTATATACGCAGATCCACGAAATATCAAGTGTTTAGCGAACCAAAACGTCGGGGTTTGCTGACGAATTGCTCTTGTCTCACCGAGGATTTCTGCTTTCAGTCCATTACCTTGGTCGTGCTCCCATAGTGATTGTCTCGCTTTGCTTGCACGAGCCGACTACAACCGGTTTTCCCGCAGTACCTTTCTTCTGCCACTGCATTCACACGCGAGAAGACTGGCATCCTCAGATTCGCCCGCGACGACGGTAGACACCGCCGTCGATGCCAACGTCGTTGTGGGCAATACGCTCCTTGTCACGTGCTTTCGGAGGCCGGGATGCCTCGCATGAGCGATGCATTCGCGACGATGCCTACTTTAGTTGCCCCTAGTTGAAACTCGATCAAATACACGCACTCGTGGCTTTCCCTACGTGGTGCTCTGACGCTTTCTACGCTTGCCCGTGTTGCGCTCGCACTCACACGCCACAAGCTGGTAGGGAACAAAACCGCATATGGACTAGAAAACCCAATGCTGGCCTGTAGCCCCTTTTTGGTCCGGAAATTGCGACACACGCGGGCACCGATGTGAATCGTGATTCCTCAGCTGGGAAGTGCACGAGTTGCACTGGACGACGGCTGAAGAAACGTTGGACCATGCAAGCAAGGCTACTGAAGCCGCTTACTCGAGGAAGGCCACCGTTTTGCGCCAACCACCGAACACACCTGGCTGACACAGAGAGGAAGAAACAGATGAGTTAACGCGTTTACGCGAATGATTGTAACACTAAAGTCCGACTGCACCGGCTGTAAAATCTGATATGCCGACGCAGGAGATCACTCCGTGAGTGCAGCGTTTCGATCACTCGTCAATGCCCTAGCATTTGATCCTACCCCGCAGTATCGCCCATTGGAGAGCACACCTCTGCTCCGTGATTCGAAAGTTTCCGTCGCCAGCACTTTTTTATTTGGACCGACGAACATCCTGCGGCTGTCGCTCAAGCTGTAGTCGTTTCGTGCTGGTTTGACCCGTGTGCGTTTGGCGCTATGTTGCAGCGGAGCAAGGCACCCGTTCTTTTCGCTGTTTCTTTTGTCCCCATATTTTGTGATTTCCTGTGCATTCCCTTCGCTGCAGGACAACAGTGAGAGCAGAGCTAGTTGGCTCTAGCAAATGATCTTCTCTGCTGGAAGACGAGGTGACCGCAGGCAGTGTAGTCAAGAGGGAACGAAGGTCACCTGGCGCACGGCCTCCGGACTTGTGTGTTTTTCCCGTAGGGCGCGCTACCTGGGAGGCGGCTGCTTTGTGAAGGAATTGCAGATTTCGATGACTGGGGAAGAACGAGGCGCGTCGGGGCAGCCAGCTCGTGCGGTATACGGGTGAGCAATGGAAACCCCACACAAAAAGGAAGGTGTTAGCGCCTGAACTTACAGTACGTTAACCCGGTCATTTCCGCACTGTTCACTGTCATCGGCTTCTTCATAGCTTACTTCTTAGCCCCAGCGACATAGCCAGCAATACGTTGCGCTCGTCACTGCCTCGAGCGGACAAGGGTCGGCAGGTGTGTGCTGTTTTTTTGATTCAACACCAGTCCGGAAAGGCCCAAAAGGCCGATGTGCCGTGAATAGTTTTTCCGCCGGCAGGCAGGTCTGCAGGTGCTTGGCCTGCGACAAGGCAGTTGGGTATTCCGCGAGACGGAGCGCAGCCGATCCGGCTACATCGCAGACCCTGTGCTTTGAACGACACCACTGGACGGCCTTTTTGCAAATTAATATTCGTCAGGTGCCGATGCGCCGTCATCGCGCGAGAATCTCTCGACTCCACGCTGTCTCAGGGTTGGGGGGAAGTGGTGGGTGGTGGGTGGTGTAAAAAACGAGGATTTTGCGAGAATAGGGTCTTCCAACGCGACCTGTTCTTGAAAAAATCTCCTTTTCCGTAGTGTTTCTTCCTCTTCTTTCCGGTGTGTCTGCGCGAAACCAAGTGTCGTCCTTCGTGACTCTCCGCGTTGACACCGTCCGCTCCACGGCACGTCAGCTGCCTTCTCTCGTCGGCTGCTCTCTCTCCTCCCGTCGGAGGCAAACCTAGCGAGCGGCACACAGCCACGCCGAAAAAACGTGGCTTCTTTGCTGCTTCGCGTCAACTTCGGAGCCTGTACATTTCTCATAAGACACACAGAAGCCGATCCGCGAATCATTTCCACGGCTTTCTGCCGCGTCGGACGGCCCTCCGCGAACTCGAGATACACGACCGGCCGTCCACGTGCCCAGGAACTGAGGACCGGCGAGGTCGACAACATGGTATGCAGAAGACCGTGCGTAATGCCCACTTTACCGTTCATTTCGTGTCCAGTTACTGCGTATTTGCGGTACAAATGGGTGCCGGTCTCTCTTCTTCCCAGGCAGGCGCATGGCAAACGAAGTCTATTCCAGTAGCGCAACAAACGCCGCGTGCGCCCTATGGACCTTTCCCCAGCGGGTTGTACACCTTATTGTGAATTTACGTGCTTTCACTTCCCTTTTCTTGTAGGATAGGATTCAGCCTTATCGCACCCAGCCAGGGTCGTGGCGTGGGAGTCTGACCGCCCGCATCGTGTATGTCGGATGTCTTGCCAATCTTTGTCGTTTGTATCCTTGTCTAGGGAATCTGTTGAATGCAAGTCGTGTTTTCGCTCCTTCGTCTCTTTTGCTTTTGGCTCGTTAAGTGGGACACACTCGAGATCGTATATATCTTTGGGAGCAGTCTGTTCAGGGAACGTACAGTCGCACGCGTGAAGGTATCGGTGTCGCTGCTTGCCGCGGTCTTCCCCGGCCGCCTTCACTGCAAAGTATCTCCAAACGCATTTGTCGGTCCGAGCAGCAGCTTTCGTTCCGGACCAGGGTCGTCTGTTTCCCCCCCATACACTCCGCTTTTTTGCCCCTGTCTTTTCCGGGGCGCCCCTCCTTTTCCAGTTTTTGTGGGCTCGGTGCCGCGCACACGCCTTCGGGCCACCGCTGTAGAGGTTCGTCCACTGCCGTTGCACCCAGTCGTGGAAGGTCAGTTGAGGGCACGCTTTTCCTTTCCTGTTGACTCTGTGCCCATCGCCACATCACGCGTAGCTTTGGTTTTGTACCTTTTTTTTGTCACAGTGCGGAGAGCCTAAGGTCTCGTTCTTGCCGCTGCCTGCGTTGCTTGCCCCAAGCGAAAATGGTATGAACTTTTGTGAACCTTCCTTCATTTCACGTCGCCTGACGAAGCGTCCACGCTGCTTGCCGCCCTCCTGCGTCGTGGGAGTCCGTTGCGCAGTGGAGAGTGGTACAGCTTTCGCCCGGCTGCCCGAAGCCTGCCGACGACGTTAGGCTGCGAAGGCCGATTCGCCTCTCCTCTTCCTCCGTGTGCCCTGTGAGCTTCGCGCCATGCCTCGAGCACTTCAGCCCGTCTCTGCGGGGATTCTCCCGGCCCCGGCCTCGCCGGTTTCCCATCTGAGCCAGCGGAGCGGTCGCAGCAAGAAGGCGGCGGCCTCGGAACAGACCGCAGTCGCTTCGCCTCTGCAGTCCTCTGGCCGTTCGAAGAAGAGGCGTGAACCGTCTGCCTTGGAGGTCCGGTCGCAGGATTCGGAGGTCGAGGAGGAGAAGACGCCCCAGCGCAAGGCCCCCGACGCAAGGAAAAGAAGAAACTCTACGCGGCTTCAGTCTGTGGCGACGCGATGTGGCGACGGTCAGACGCGAAGCAGCGCCTCTGAGGAAGATAACGCGAGCGCGGCTTCGCGTCCCCTCCCCTCGTCTCTCTCTTCCCTCACAAAACGAACGTCCGGCGGAACGCGCGGAGCCGAAAGAGACGACAGCAACCTCCAAAGTGGACAGTCTGCGCCTGCGTGCACCCAAGGTGAGTCGCAACCAAGCGACTCCGAGGCAGCTGAGAGTCCTCCACGGCGCGTCACTCGACAGACGAAGGAAGACAGCTCCTATCAGAAAGCAGGGTGGAGAAGATCGATGGGAGAAGGCCCCGAGGCTGCACGGGCCGAACCAGGAGGCAGAGGCGGGAGGAGTGTCGGTGACGAGCAAGCCGAGGCGCGTAGAGAAACGCGTGCACCTTCAGACGAGTTGGCCAGGCTTGCCGGAGGTCGCGCTAATCGGCAAAGTAAGGGCGGAAACGTCGGAGAGGAGGAAGTGGAAATGACAAGTCCTCGGAAGCGGCGGGAAGAGGGACAAAGCTCTGAACCGGAGGAAGCGGCGCAGGAAGGATGGGGCAAGTCTGTGCTCGAAATCGAAACGGAAGAGGATGTGGAGCTCAAGGATCTAGAAGACCAAATCGAGAAATTCGAGTCGGCATTGACTCTGCTGCGTCCAACGGTCGGAGATTACGCGGGAGAACGCGAAGAAAGTGTCCAGGCCATCAGCAGCCACATCGACAAGTAAGGCGACAGGCGGTTCCGACAGGCGGTGGCCTACGCGTCTGCTACCGCGACTGTTCTCGGGAACTCGAAAATTTCCTGCCACAGGCTCAAGCGAAGGCCCTCGCCAGGGGATTGTCGCGTCTGCATGCGTTTCTGTTGTCCGTCGTCTCCTCTCGACAGCAGAGCACGAGAGCTGCATAGCGACTTGCTCCACTTGGCACACGAGGACGCGCCTGGCTACACCGTTTCTAACAGACAGCGTGTACGCGGTTCCGTGAAACCACCTTTTTGCCTCCCGAAATGTTTAAAATTCATGTCCTGGTTGAGTCGACAAGTCTCGCTGGTGTGAACAGAAAACAGCGACTGTGCGGAGCGAGGGTGTGCCGGAACGTGTGTGATTTCGTTTCGCAGACTCTTGGCGCGAAAGCGAGGCGGTATGGTCTACCTTTGTGGCGCAAGTGGGACCGGGAAAACGTGCACGGCTTTGCACGTCCTGGACCAGAAACTCAAGGAGGCGAAACACCGCAGCAAAATCCACAAAGAGGTACACGAGGGAGACAGACAGACCGAGTGAACATGCCGCATGCAGCCTCAAAGTTTCCCGGGTTTCCCGTGAAGGGAAAGACGAGCACAGTCCAACAAGGGGAAAGTTCGAGCGGCGTATATTATGCTTACTGATCGGAGCACAGTTCCCTGGGTATCCAATCCAGTGTTTTCCGCCTTCGAAAAGGCTCAGGTTGTGCAATTCTGGAAAAAACTGTTCTTCTCTCTTCGGCTGAAGCCCTTCGTAGGAAGGGTCCGTTCAAACCTCGCGCATCTGGGCCATTAACGAAGTTACACTCTCAACGAAGGAAGCACTCGCCGTCTTGTTTACTGCTCAAAATCTGTGAAGGGTGGGCGTGTGCATGTATCCTCTTTTGCCCATCATCTTCTGTTACGGTTTGCGTCGCTCGTACGCCGAAAGAAACAAGCGGTAGTCACTTTCGGTTCCAAACTTCACGGAGTGTCCACCGGTGTGCCGCAAGCACGGCAGAGAGAACGCCTTTGACTGGAACGGGGTCGGCGTGCTTTTGCCGTCTGGGCAGCAAGTGATGGACGTAAAGTTCACCCGTCTGCGGCAGAGTGTCGGCAGCCGCGTTTACTCCAGTTCTAGTGGTCTCTGTCTTTGTTTTCAGCTAGTGACGGTTTCCTGCGCCCACCGCGAGAAGGACGCACAGTTGTTCTGCGAGATGCTCGTGCGAATGCTGCCGCCATCGAATCTTCCAAGCGAACGGGCACTGTACTCGTAAGTCTTCGCCGTCGTCTCGTTTCTCCACGCGAACCACCGCGCACCTGTTTTTTCTAGACACTCGCGGCGCACGCAAAAGAAATAGTGAGCTGGCACCTCCTGGGTAGTGTCCGAGTTTGCTCGGTGCATTTTTTCGTGGCCGCTGTCTCTGCTGTGCCGTAGTGTTCATTCCGCGTATGGTGTGAAACTCGAACCCCAAAAAGATGGATCCTGGTGCCGCGAAGAGGCAGTTTTTGGTGCTTCCTGGTCGGCGCCGTGTTTGGAAGATTCGTTTTCCAGTCGTCAGAAACCGAGTCTACGGGAGAGATCGGTAGAAACACTGTATCCACATGCATTTCCACCGGCCGCGGCGAAGTTAAGAAAACGCTTCTTTCCGTGAACTGTGCGACTAAGGAACTTGGTTACCGTGTCCGTACACCTGACGGGGTCCTCGTAGACGGCGTCGACGAGTGTCTGTACACCAGGGATCCCCGCAACCAGCACACGCGGTCTCTGCAGTTGAACTCTCCCCTCTTCGTTTGATTATCGCCGGCTTCATGGCACGGCCAGCGGTCCTACCCTGTAGCTTCCGAAGGTGTCCAGTTGCGTGACGCGCCCTGGTGTCCACATTGTGGTTTGCCTTTGTGGCTTCAGAGATCTCAAGGCTGCCCTAATGAAGGAAGGAATTGGAGGGCTGGTGACGCGATTCACAAACTTCACCAAAAAGTCTGATAAGCTCTGGTGAGCCCGCGTGTACATGTCAGGTGGCTGCATTCTCTGGGTTTGAAGAGTATGGCTGTTTTCGCTTCTCGTGTTGTTGCTGAGATGCGCGTTTGCGCAACGTCAACCGCGTTCTCTTCTCAGGCAGCGCAGAAGACTTTCCTCGACACAAAAAAGTTTCCCGCAATCCGAAAGCCTCCCCCGAGCGGACCCTGCCGAGTCCCTGCCATGCCCTCACCCCTGCTGACTCGCTCTCTGGGCGTTTCCGTCGAGCGTGTCTCCCTCTCTTTTTCGGCGGTCCTTTCTCCTGACGGTGTCCATCTCTGGATCTGTTCTCAAACTTGTCTGTTTCTGCGGCCTTTCCTACACTCCAGGCTGTGTCTCGTGGACGAGGTTGACTTCCTCACAACGACTGGAAAGATTCGCGCAGACGTCCGCGACAGCGCCGGCCGAGCGTCGGGGGGCGGTGCCGGTGTCCGTGGGCACGGAGGCGGCTCCGGAGCGGCAAGTCAGAGAAGCGCCTTGCAACAGGACATCCTCATGGCGCTCGCGCTGGCGGCGACGCATCCCCATTCGAAGATCGTTGTTGTCGGTAGGTGCAAAGAACGGCGCGCACGCTTCCGCACTGGACCTTCCGGTGACGGCGGGAGTGTCCCGACCGCTGCATCCGTTTGAGGATGGAGGCGCCCTGTCGAAATGTGTAGAACCACCAGCGGGTGGGCGCTTGCAGATACTTTCCCCAAGATGTGTTCTTCTCCAGAAGCACAACGCGAACGGTCTCGTATGCGGATGAGACGAAACTCGCCCACGTCCACGGAAAGGGATGTTGGCGACTAGAGAAAGACACCGATGTGGCGAATCGAGGTGCTGTGCAGAAGCGAGGGGCGAAAACGTGGCTCCGTTGTACGCAGGTTGTGGGCCGCGTAGTCGATGCTGGAACTTCGAAATCGGGACAAGTCCAGAACGGACTCAGTGCGCGTCTCGTTTTGCGTGCATCTGCGTCTCTCTTCAGCTATTAGCAACAGCTCGGAACTCGCACAGCATTTCGCGGGGCTTCCTGTTCCGTCCCTCACCTTCTGTCCATACACTGAGCGCCAGCTGACGAGTCTTCTCCTGAAAAGGCAAGTCACGTTCCTCTGCTTCCAAGCCTTGAGCAGCTTTCCCTTCTGCCGCACTCAGATGGTCTTTCATGACGCATGCACTCCGAAAAGCGTCCAGGGGCTGGCTGCTCCCTTTTCTTGGTGCCGGGAACGCGTATCCACGAGAGGAGATCTCTCACCACTTGGCACCTCAGCGCTCCACCGTGGCTGGCTGCGTTGCGAGACTCCCCCGGCCTTGCCCTGTCGGCGTGCGTGTCCTGCAGACTGGAAGTTCTGGGAGGTCAGAAGTGCTTCGCAGCTCCGGCGATTCTCGTCTTTGCGCGGAAAGCCGCAAACACTTACGGCGACTTCCGCATGGCTCTTAGTGGTTTCTGGTGAGCGCCGTTTTTGTGCGAGGTTAGGCAGACCCGCGAAGCCAGGCGAACGCAAGAACCAGCTTCGCAGACCAAGACCTCAAGCCTGCGATGAGCTCGTCTGCGCAGAAGGATTCACGCGATCGTGTCGCCCCTGCTAGAAACCTGACTGAAACTCTACCCGTAGATCGGGGAAGTGTCGACACCGGCGGTGTCGGCGCGCAGCTCTCGCGTTTTCGGTGTGTCCAACGTTTTCTGTTTCCCTGTGTGTCGTCTCAGTCGCGCGATCGAAGACAAACTTGGATCTCTGCACGACGAACGCGCACGCGCGTTGCTCGCAGCGGCGGCGCGGTCGCGGTCGCGATCCTCCCTCTGCTCGACAGCAGCCCCCCCGAGTCGGTCGATGACCGGTGAGGCGTCTGTCGATTCGGCAGACTTTGCGTCTGTCCAGGATTCCTCGCTCTCGTCGAAGTCGCGGAGGCCCGCGGGGAAATCGTCGCCCGCAGAAGAAGAGGTCGCGCCGTCGGCGCCTGCGAGCGCGTCGCCACCGGGCGTCGCTCGAAGCAAATCTCCACCGAAAGAAGGGAAAGACCCGCGTGAGGACGAGAGTGAGACCGTGAGGACGGATCTGGGTCCGTGCGCTGCGCCTGCTGCGGTGCTGAGGGCGAAAAGGCGTGCTTCGTCGGCGTTTCTGCGGCAAACCATTGCTTTGCCTTCGCGGAAAGAAGAAGGCGAACCCGGCTTTCAGCAGACGCCGACTCCGTCGTTTTCGGGCGTCCTCAGCCAAAGCGTCCTGACAGGCGAGACGCCGCAACACTTGCAGCAAACATCGCCGTCCACAGCTGCGTCGACTTCCTCTTTTCCTTCTCCTCTCACTTCGGGTTCGTCTTGCCATTCCCCGGGGACCTGGCAGCAAACGGCGGGCGGCCGAAAGAACCCGGAAGCTTTGCGGAAAGCGGCACGAGAAGGCCAGGACGCGATCAATGGCGATGTCAGCGCAAGGGGCGATGGAGACACGAGGAGAGACACTGAAGGGTCCGGCAGGAATACCTACACAGGTGAGACCACACGCAGTGGGAGAGATAAGAGGCCAAGACAGATGGAGGCCAGAAAAGACGCGGCAATCGAGTCAGAGCGCGATTAACACGAGCAGAGGAGGGAGGGCGGCGTCGGAGAAAAGTCTGAGAGAGCAGATGCGTCAGCGGAGGCTGCTGATTGGGCCTTGGCCGGTTGTGTTTTTTCGTGTAAAGAGTGCCAAACAGGGTGCCTCTTTTCAGCGCCAGCCGGCGATCGCTCCATCAGACCTCACGCTCTCCTGTCAAAACCCCTGACGGGGGGACAGTCGGCTCTCTCTCTCAGAGACGACCGCCAGCTTCAGGGTGTGGGAACGGCTCGGCCCTGTCCTGGGAAGTGCAAGCTTCATGCGCGAGGCTTCTCCGCGCACCCACCCTGGCTTCCAGTTTTCGCCGAACGTCGGCAGGCGACGTTTGAAATCCCCCGCGCGTGCGTTCGCCTCCGTGTGTTGTGTCCACAGAGGTGAACTCCCCCCACAGCTGGTTGGGGTCTCCGCTGCTGCATGCCTCGTCAGACGGCGAGTCGTCGCATGGCGCCCATTTCTCTTTGGCGCGGCGGGCGGAGGCAGAGAAGAGACAAGAAGAGGGCGACAGCGTGCGTGAGGAGGGAGCGACGGAGGATGCGGAGGAGAAAGAGAGGGTCAGGCACCGCCAGTCTTGCGGTGGGCGCAGGCGAGAATCTGTTCGGGAGTCTCAGATGGTCTCCGCGGACGTCAGCCCGTGTGGAAGCCCGCACGCGGAAGAGCCAAAGTTGTCTCAGTTGTCCGAGTCGCGCGTGAGGTCTCAGTCTCGCTTTCTGCCGTCTCTCTCTCCGTCAGTCCGCCACTTTCGCTCCGGCGGAGAGGCGCACCTCGCGCCCTCGGCTGCGCAGCCTCTGAGTCTCGGGTCCTGTCCAGCGTCTTTCTTCTCTCCGTCGCCGCCTTCTCCTCTGTCGCTCTCATCCTTCTCGTCCACGGCGTCTACCCCTCCGCCGTCGCCTTTTCCGGGAGGAAGCGGCCAGCGGAGGCGCACGGGCTCTCAGCTCTCCGCACTGAAGCTGCTTCAGCTCCAGGAGCCTGCGGGGAACGGCGAGCCGACGCGTCGGCCGTCGAGCAGCAGCGGCTACTCCCCCTCGCGTTCGCTGGGGCTGCGCGACATCCAGAATTTGAAGAACGGCGCGCCGAAGCCCCCTTCGCTCCACCTGATCGCCGCTTCGCGCGGCAGTCACTCGTCTCTCTCGTCCCGAGATCCTTCCCGGTCCGGCGAGGGCCGCTGCGCTCTGCGCAGTACCTCGGACAGCGGAGAAAGTTCGCGGCCCGGAAGGGACGGGGGCGCAGAAGGGAAGCTCGGAACCGCGCTCGCCGGCGAGGGCGAGAACGACCGCTGTGGCAGCCTTTCAGGCGACGCGCCGCACTCCAAGAAGGGGCGCGCGAGCGTCTCGCAGGTGATCGGCGTAGGCGAAATGAATGCGCGAGCAGGTGCAGTCTTCGGCAACGACCAGCAGAACGTGGTGGCGAGAATTCAAGGCTTGCCGCTCATGCACCAGGTCTATCTCCTCGCCGCCTGCCGCAGCGCGTTGAAGCGCGTCCACGAAGCGCAGTCGGGCGGCCAGTCGGGCGGAACGCTTCCCGCCGGAACGAGGGACTGCGAGAGGGGAACAGAGGGGGGCTTCCGAGGGGGTGGACGCCACAGCCAGCAGGAAAATGTGAGCACTCAGCAGAAAGAGCAGCTCCTCGGTTGCGGAGGCAGCGTCGACATCACCTTCACGGATGTAGAGGTGAGTGAGTGCGCGCCAAGGCAGTGCAGGCGGAAGCGAAGCAGAGAAAAAAGGGACGAATTGAGGGAGTCGCGCGTTTTTCCTGTGGCTGTTGCTGCTGCGCTTCGTTAGGGGGATGTGAAACTCGGAGCGCATCGCGTTCGTCTGAACCGTTCTCTGCGTGTGGGGCTGTGTTCTCTCTCCAGGTTCAGTATCGTCAGCTGTGCGAGGAACTCCAGAATGGATACCTCTTGAGTCAACACATGGCAACCAGCTGCTGGCGCCACGCTCTCGAGGCCTTTGAACAGATGGGTCTGATGCGGCCAAAGCGGCCAGGCGTACTCGGCTCCACGGCCGCGAATGGCTTCGCTGGCCTCTCGGGCGCTGTGGGCGGGGGCTCCTCGCTCTCCAGCCCCTTGAAGGGCCGACTGTGGGGAGGGCCAGGCTCGGCGCGCGGCGGCTTCGGCCCCTTTGGAGGCGGCGCGCGAAGAAGCTCGAGCGGCCTTTTTGTCGGCATGGGCGGAGGCGCGGCTGGCGCTGGCGGAGGTTTCAAGACGAAACTCGCGGCTGAACGAGAGCAGGTACGGAGACGGCGGGAAGTGGGAAAGAGGCTTCCCGAGCAGTGCTGTCGATGCAAACGCCAGTCGCCAAAAAGAAACTGAAATGGAGTCGCTCAGCGGTAGATCCCCACACGGATGGATGAAGGTGGATAGACAGCCTAGACTGGCAACTTGACAGGAAGCGGCAGACGCGTAGCGAGACAGATTCCCTGCAGAAGGTACACCTCTCGGTGCAACGCAGCTTAGCGCACGCGTCTCCAAACGCAGGCAAAAGCTATTTTCGCTCGCGAATGCACGTCTGGAAGCGGCAGACTCTAAACGGTTCTTTTCAGCTGCAACATCGGCCCTTTTTGCAATAGGGCATGCTCTGTTGGACGGTTGTGTTTCTAAGATGAAAAGGTGTGACGGGGGCGCAAACTCGTAGACGCCGTGTCAAATGCATGCGTAGTGGCATACCAATCTGCCGCTGGGTTGGTCAGAGATCTAAGCCACGATGACACGCCTTTTCTGTGGCGGCCTAATTTCGAAAACGGCAACTGTACACAATAAGCTCTACACGTTCGAGAGAACCGCATAATAAACTATCCACCTCGGCCCTGGCAGTTCTCGCAAATGGTCCGTCCGTAGAGGCGGCGAAGCGACATTTTTCGTATGGAAAACGGGTTCTTTCCGCCTGGACTCTTTCACGGTTCGATGTGTCCTCAGGCTTGGGAGTTGCAACTGTCGCCCGCCCTTATCGAGGCGGCCATCAAGCGTCTCCAGCCTATTCTGATGAGTTCCGACTTGGAGGAGCACTTCACCCGGGGACTTGAGGCGTGAACTGCCTCGATGCGACGCATGAGCTCGTGTTTTTTGTCTTTTTGTTTCTTCTGTCTCTCGTCTTGACCTGTGGACCTATCTACGCCCCCAGTTTGGGACAAACGAAAGGCATGTCCACGCGGATATGCGCTTGCTCTAATGCTTTTCTCACAAATATGGGTAGTTGTACGCTTTTGTTTTCGAATATCGCGACTCTCATTGACAATTGTTTTTAGCAGAGTTGACTCCTTATGAAGAGGGAAAATTGACATGGGATACAGAGGGAGAAAAAGGTGCGTTTTTCACGTCGGGGCCATACCCTCAGAGAGAGGTGTACGTCTCCAAGGCAGGGAACTCTTTTTCTTCTGTAATAGCCAAGGGCAGCAAATTTGCTTATTTCGTGTTTGATTGAGAGAACCGGCCATCGGGTTGTTCGTTTTCGTTTTTCCAACGCATTTTTTCGAGGGAAAGCTTCGCGTGTTGGCACGGGTGATGACGAATATCAGAGACTTCTGTCCATGTCGAGAAGACACGTTTCCCGAACCCCCGCGGCTGACGCCTGTTTCCTGCTTCGCCGAGTTCTCGGCGTCATTAAGATAGACTGAAGTGGCTTCTGTATGGTCGCGGTTGAATCGAGACTTCCGTGATTCCGTGTTGTGCTGCTTGTGTGGTCTGCTCTCTTCGGGGGCCGGTCAAAGGCAGAAATCTCTTGCGACCGCGTTTCTGGACGCCAGGCCTTTTGCCCCTGCACCCAGGAGCGGCAGTAGATCTACCAAGGGTTTTGTCCCCGCCATCACAGCGCCGAATTTAGAAAAAATACACTTTTACAGTGAGACACTACAGAGTCGTTTCACCCTCCGCCAACGGACATGCACAACACGTGATTTCTATTCCACACGGATTAAAAAAGCCCCGCCCCTTCAGAATCTTTACAACACAGCCTCCGACACCAAAGCTAGTCCGTGCCTCGACCGTCGTATTGCATTCGTGTGTTGGAAGTGACCGTGTCATTAACAGGAGGTTTCTTCAGGAAGACGTATGTAGCAGAAGCAAGGTCCTTTACGCTGCTGTGCCTCCGTCAGTCATCAGACCACAATGTTCCACAGCCGACACGTGTTTCCTTGTAGCCGTCTACAGAGCACGCCCTGTTTGGAGTCTGCCCTAGTCAGGCCTTCCTCTTATGCCATACATGCAGTCGCTTGCTCAAGTGACTCTCTCGCTGGTTTAAAAAGGTGTGGCTTCGACCCAAGCTCTCCATGCGCCTGACTGCTGAGGCCGCATGTCCGGTATTTTCGTTTCCTGAGAAGCGAGGCATCATCGCCCGTCCACTGCTCCCTTCTACACCTGTCGGCTTCACAGGCTTCGCTCGAAAACGCGACTGCGGATGATTTCGTCAGGTTGCTGTTCAGAGTCCACATGATCTGAAGCGAGAACGTCTTTCGAAAGAACTCTAGCTGCATAGGGTGCGATTCGGGAGGGTGGAAACGTTGACCGTTTCACGTGGCGTCTTCGTCTGTGCCGTGCATTGCTTCCGCAGATTCCTGATCCCACAATCGGAGCCTGGGAGTTCTATATTCGGCAAACTACGGAACTCAATGGTGTGCACACACCTTGGCAAACACCTGCTGACCACGGTAAAGTGAACCGATTACCACGGACTGTAGTTGGCGCAGCGACCTGCATGCGCGCTAGCTCTCCGAGAGAGAGAGCAGATGTCGTGTGCGTGCATGTCTGAGCCTGCTGGCGCGCTGCGGAAGGAAGGTTTGTGGAAAAGCACAGTCCTGTTGTAGTTCACACGCTTGTGGAAAGGAGGAGCAGATACACGCATGTCGACACAAAAATTTAATGTGGGCGAACGGCCCTGTGTGGCAGGAGTGTGCTGGACTTTTTTCGCGTCATTGCCTGGCACCTCCCTGAAGGTGCGCCCCCCAGCACCTCAGCCAGGCTCAAATCTATCGTGGAGCGAGAAATTGTGATGCCAGTCAGTCAGGAATGAGACTTCAGTTGTCCCCATCAGCATGCCGAGGGAGTTGACGGCGGCGACCACGTTTTTCACGGTGTCTTGGGCTTTACACGGAGAAACTGAAGCCGTTAGTACGCGCGGGTTTTTGCCGCCAGCGTCTTGCCGACCAAATGAGACTCCCACGTCCAGCTGCCACATGTTATACAGCTAGTGTGTATTTCGGAATTTTTCTAATTTGTGAGTCTTGAACGAGAAGGTCGGCGGATTCGCCGGAGATTGCCTCTCCCTTTGCCACACATGACTGGGGAACGTCACGTTGGCGCCAGTCGTTTTTCCTCTGGCTAAAGGTTGTAAAGCCAGTCTCCTCGCAGTCCTGGCCATCCATCCTCCGAACTGGACGCTTTCTCATGGCTCACATGACAAGAAAATACCGCCAGGATGGGCAGTCCATGCTTGTCTTGGCGTCGTTTCTTTCTGCGGTCGGCATCTTGACCGCTGACTCGGCTGTCAGGCCTCATTTTTTTTATGGTCACGCGGAAGAGTACCAGCCGCCACGTAAACACTGGAAGGAGTTCGTTATTGAAGACGCTGCTAAAGACATTGAGGAACTCGATGTTGGAGATATCAACGATGACCAGATCGACCTGCCTCCAGGTCAGTTCCATTCAAAATGCGTGGTCATACACTCCATTAGATACGGCTCATTGGTGGGTGTATCGGCGGAACTGTCCCCCGTTATGGCAACGAGCGCGTTTGACATCCATTGCAGGGACTGCTAGAAAGGACACTACCCAGGGGGCAGATCTTTTGCTCTGGTAGCAACGGACACCGCTGCAGGTTGCGAGGCCACTCGAGGGCTGGGGCCAAGGCAACGAACGTCAAACATACACAGGAAGGAGAGGTGGTTCATCGACAATTTCAGCGGGAGGTGATCTTTGAAGTTGTGGTCATTAGTGGCGCCGAACGTTGAAACAACACCTCCCCTGACTGGCGCGCTATCTGAGTCCTGGGAAGATGCTACGAGTTTCTGGTTGTGTCAGATTTCCCACGGAGCGCATCTCCAGCAGACTCTTTTCGAATCGATATGGACGATGAAGGGGATTGGGCACAGACGATGGGCACGCACTTTGGCGAACACTTGCTCATTGTCAATCTCAGACTGGACGGTGAATACGTAAGCATGTCACATCTTCGCGGGCAATATGTCGACTTTCATTCTCACAGTTTCTTGGGTTCACTATTGCAGTTTTTAGTCGGAGGTGTCTAGAGCTCTGCCTACATAACAGCGGTGAATCGAAGAGTTGGGGGGGGGGGGGGCAGTCGCGGCATCGGTCCCTTGCAGCCTGCTTCATTACTCGCAAGCCAATCCGCTGTGGATACTGTATTCGGTACGTCACGATTTTTACCGGACTACAGACGCCGCCGTTCTTGTGCGGTATGGGGCTGGTGGCCAATCCTATATGTTGCACAATCCGTAGCAGGACGTGGTTCTACGTATTTGCTTAAGCTGTGAACCTCTTACTGTTTGTCTTCGAACATTGGTATGCAGGAGCTCTACGGGGACCCGGACTTCACAGGTGCCGTTCTAAGTAAATGGGTTGCGATGCTGAAGAACGCGAAGGCGGATGTCCGGGTGTATTCTGTCGAGTCGGCTCGAGCAATCATCAATCTCCGAAACACAGCCGATATTGGGACTGTACGGCGTTTTCTCGCACAACAACCCGATGTTGACTACTGGACGATCGATGGGAATCGCTTTTTTCCACGTACGTGTGAGGGCAGGCATGGCTGTAGCTGTTGCCAGTGCGCTGCCGCCAGAAGGTAGTTCCAGCCAAGGCTTTTGTGGCGCTGTCCGGTCTTCTGACCCAATTTTAGTCCCACCTTCTACTTGTGTGGCTTTCTTTGATCATGCAGCTGGCCGGTCGGAGCCGTATCTCACTGAAGACGAAAGAGCAAAGCGAATCAAAGCGATGCACGAAGGCGACCCCTTGTTCGATCAAAGGAAGAGGGATGAGTTATGATAACACTCTGAGAAAAGGCAATCAACATGCTTTCTGCCGAGGCTGACAGAGGAAAAATACCATTCGCTGGACGAAAATATCATCGTACTCAACTCCTGGTAGCCAACCACTCGTCTCCTGTATTTGACATGTCCCTTCTTTCCGACCACAGCAGAGCTGCAGTCTCCGACAAAGCGACTGCCGGAGTCATCATGACTTCAGCTCGTACCAAGTTTGTGGGAATGAACCACCATGTGATCGTCTGTCAGGTGGCGCATAAAGTCAGCATCGCTTACCGAATAGCCAAAGGAAGTAGCAGTGGCAGAGATCTAGGTTGATTGGATAGCGGTGCGTGATCCAGTGGGTAAAGGTTCTGTAGTCCTCTACTGTGAGTCGTTCTTTCAGTGCGACAAATGTTCACGTGTTTTACACACGGTGACGCTGGTGCGGGAAGGATGGGGTTTGTCGAATTAGCGAAGCGTGCTGCAGTTGCTGAATCTACTTAGAGCTCAAAGCACAGGTAGCGTTCGTCGGTCTGTCCCTCATCAACTCAGGAATCTGTCCTAGGGAAGATCGAACTGAGGGAAAATGTTTACAGGATATTTCTGCGGACCAGAAAAAACGAGCTCCGAGCTTTCCGACAGCATACACAGGGAAGCAGCAGAGAATGGCCCTCATATGCCCTTAAAGCTAGCACGCAAAATGGTTCGGCAATATGGAAAGAATCGCCGGAAGCCTGCCGATTAATGCTTGATCCCGGCTAGGCCACGTGCCAAACTGGGGTTCGGGCGTGTAACCCCCAAGACATGTTCATTCTTCTGCACCACGTCGTGGTGAGATCCGATCTCCCTGGCGCGCAAGAGTGTGGTGACCTTTCGGAGTTAATGCTCAGTCGAGGGGCTTACCAATCTCTAAAATCTCGATTCTCTCCCTGTCTTGCTTGAGCTTCTTTGATCTCACCTTGCACTTCCTTAGGAGCACAGGTGACAACTGTTAGCAGGTTCAGGATGTTACTAGTCTCACCGGCGACACTGGGTGAAACCCTGGTTTCACTGGCGGTGTAGTATCAGCATTTGGTAACTCCGTCATGTATGTCGACTGCATAACAACATCGTGGCGCGATATACTTTGGAAGTGACGGCCGTCTCTGTAGGCAAGCGTTGACCATGCAATGTGCCGCGGTTCCGGCCGTCGACGCAACAGTGCCGCATTTTGGTTTTGTCTATCATTGCTTTCCTGGGTATGAGCTGCTGCCGCTGTTATCTGGTTATACTCGGCGAGCACAGAAGAACAGCCTAAAATGACGCCAGCCCAGAGGACGACTGCAATCCCCCCACAGTTCACAAACGGCCGTTGGCTATCACCTAATTGTGTCATCGCCGCACGCAAGAGAAGAGAACTTCTAGGTTGTCAAGTAGCAACTGGAGGGCGTCCACAACTGCACCACAAAATGTCGCCGTGGTGTTTGGATGTTTGTGCTTTGACCACAACCTTGGAGGAACTCAGGAAAGCAAAGATGGAAAATGCTCGAATCAACTGTACATACACCGAACGACACACGCTACAGCGAGCTAGAGGACTTCAAGATGTAGTCTCCCAGGACTGCTCCGCAATTTCGGACTGGGTGCAACCAAGTAGCTAAGTCAGGCACTATTTATAGCAGCAGGTAAGCTGAAAATCCCACGCCCTTTTCAAAGAGTACAATCGTCCGTGGTGAGTCACTCTTCTGCAGGCTAAATTAGCTAGTGTTCTGTACCAGGCACAAGCGACCAGGTTGCCTCTTGAGTCTTTCAGCACTTTCAACCTGCAAGTACTAATTGACATCGTCTCTGAGAAACTTCACAGCTCAGAATTTCCATAGGCTGGGCGGTACGGTGCACTGTAGG
Organism: Neospora caninum Liverpool; assembly: GCF_000208865.1. Lineage (NCBI taxonomy): Eukaryota > Apicomplexa > Conoidasida > Eucoccidiorida > Sarcocystidae > Neospora > Neospora caninum. The sequence goes on along the minus strand of NC_018394.1, from coordinate 1,498,683 downwards.
ATTGATCATATTTTCCCCCCTGCACGTCCTGGACTAACTCTTCACATTTCCTTCAAGGCAGCGACAAGCATGTTTTGGCCTCTGCATTACGCTCCCGCGGGGCAGGAAGCGTGGACCCGAACGGCCGCACCGAAGAAAAAGATACGGGCCACTGAAGGGTATTGACAAGTCCGCTAGCGCATGCATGCTCCTTCTACCGCACATGAACTGACGACTACCGGTTGCGCTGCAGTTCCGAAAAAGATCCAAACGCATCTCTTGCATTCAATAGTCTGCTGCTCGGCAGGGCTACCGCTGCAGACTTCGCAGCCGGTGGCTCTGGCGACTTCTTTATGGTCGCCTAACAACCTTAAGCATGCTTGGGCACCGGTTGATCGTTGTCGACTATCTCCACAATCTCGCTTCCGTTTTTTCCTGGTCGACCCCCGCAGCCGCACATCGTAGCCCACATCCCTGGGTGTTCTTCCTGAAACCAACGGAGATGGACAGATGGACACGACATGCTCACACATTCAACAGAAACCAGCTTTGGCCGGTACCCAGCCCAACTCATATTTCTTGACGGAAAGGATGGCACGAACACGCTGAAAGCGACACTGCTGCCTGCTACTCTCTCGACGGGCCAGGCGAGTCAGGCTCTACTAAAACCGCCTCGCGTTATCGCTGCCATGATGGCGGACTGCCGAGACATACCCAGCCTGGGGGCGTGCCACCGAGTGCTGCCATTGCATCCTCCTGCCAAGAAAAGCAAATGCGCAAGAGAAATAGCAAACACATTCCATTGACGCAGCACAGCTCGCCTCTACGGTGCTATCAATCGATACCCCATACCACACCATCTCGACAGGATATGCTTCTGGAACTGCCGGTGGATGCTCCTGTTGGGCCGTGTCTCACGCATGCCTCTGTCCTGGGCCCAAAACGTGAGTGTCACACTTAAGAATAATTTGACAGTACCGGTTTGGAAGTGCCGTTCTCCGTTGCAGCATTCTTGTCCGTAGAATTAGCACCGTGAGAGTGGTCGGCTTCAGGCTCCGGGGGCGGGGTAGGGGGAGGGGAAGGTCTTGGCTGCGCACCATATTGGACGAGGAGTTTGTAAACTGAAAAGCGTCGCCCACACACAATCCAACGCCTGCCGGCATATGAAACGCATCGTTTTCATTACTGCAATGCGTCTTTTGCCACAGAGTTGGTCCATGGGACACTGGCTCACGCTTGCTGCAAAAGCGCGGCACATTCTCAGATGCATGTGTCTCTAAAGCTAACTGAAGGTAGCGTAAGAGGAAGAAGCTGGGTGCGGTCATCACGCAATTTCGAATCAGCTCACCTTCACTGTCCTTTTCGCATCTGTCCAGAGCCGTTTTCCCCTCATTGTCTTCCACGTTGATATTATCGGCTGCACCACGTTCGAGCATCGCTCGTATCCAATCTACAGGAACCTGTAGGTAAAACGCATGCGAATGATGGATATACGACAAACGTGAACGGGAGGAAAAAAGTGTGCTTTCTGCAATTCGCCTGGAGCGAAGGCATGTGTCAAATCCGGAGTAACTTACATTTTTCCCGACCGCCGTCATAAGCGCCGTGGTTCCGTCTGTGGCTCGCGTAGTCAGATCCAGATCTTTCTGCGGGATCAGGTACTCAACGAGGTTTTTCTTGTTCAAAAGTATAGCCATTTGTAGCATGGTGTACTTGGCCTGGTTCGAACTGCAACACCACCGCATAATATGCTAGAAAATACCATTCAGGATTCGATTTGAGTTATACAGTTCTGGATCGCGGATTACTTGTAGAGAGACACACAAAGCCGACAGAAACGCACGGCACGGCACTAGGATACGGCTCGTACCGCAGCAAAGGATATTTGTCAATTTACGCGAACACTCCCAGCTCGAAAACACCGCTGCTGCGTTTCGCAGGCAACGCAGAAAGAACATACAGAACTGATCATGGAGCCTCGGCTCGTTTCATAGACGAGAAAACCAAAAATTTCTACCATATTCACCCTAAGCAACGCGTTAGGGTTCTGCGAGCTCACTTGTCCTCGATATCTGACACCGGCGAGTTCCAGTACTTTTTCAGAGCTTTAATGGTCTTGATATTTCCGCCTGAGAACAAGAAGTCCGACACACAGAGCCCGCTCAGCACGATGGCCTCTGTACCACACCTTGGATCAGTGTCAATACCTCTTTTCCACGCACTGGCAGTGGGGAGCCCTAATTGGTGGTGTCACAGGGGCGGCCACCAACCAGGTCACTTTCGGGCCTAAATAGAATCTTGCATTTCGGAAACCACTGTTCATAAGCAATGCCTATCGCGCCTGCCTTGTCTCCCTTCGCCGTGAAAGAAACTCAACGTCGGACAACGCAGCATAGTTGATATCGCAGTAAACATGAGCTGATGCCTTTTGCAGAAAACCTCTCTCACTGCTAGAAGTGAAGCTGCTATTACTGAGGTGTCGCCGACCAGAGAAGAGCCAGCGATGACAATTCCCCAGCATGCTGTGCAGAAAAAACCAAGAGAGCCTTACAGCAACCGTGAAATTCCACTCACCAGCGATGACGGACTTGTTAAGGTGTGTGGTCGCCATTCTTGCAGTAGAAAGCTGAAAAACTGCACTTTAGTTAGCCGTGTGAGAGACACCAAATATCCTAGTTGCCAGTAAACTGTTGAGGAGAGCCAGGACGAGCCAGTGTCAAGCACAGTCTACCACCCGCGCAAAGACGTCGTGGACTGGCAAATGCCAATAGCTCATGTCCTTCTTTTTGCGGTTCCTTCACTGATAACGCCGAAATGGACTGAAAGAGAGGTAGTCACAGTAATAATCTCCTGGACGAAGTGGTTCCACACTGTTGCAATCCCCGTAGTCTCGTCCCTCTCGTCCCCAGACTAACCAAAGGAATGGTGGAGGCTGTGGAGAAATTTAGGTTCGGAAGAAACTGCTTAGAAGAGATTCATTCGTCGCTGGGACGCCTCCCTCTCTACGTAGTCAAGCAGTTCATGAATATCGGGAACAGCATGCGTACTTCGCCAACAATGCGTCCCACCCACTGCTAAAAAGTGAAAAAGACCTGCACTGTGGAGACAAATCCGAGAAACCGCCACGCACACACTGGGCTGTCGTCTTATTTCGCGCTCGTCTCTGTTCGTCATCAGCGTCATTCGCCGATTCTTGCATGCGTTAAAGAAAACGCAACGTTTCGGCCATCAAACGGTAATGAGCCGCTCAACGTGAAGCAGTCAGCTGGAAGGCCTCAGCGGACAGCGCGTGTTGACACAAACGTGTATGCCCTCCTAGACCGCAAGCGCGTCAACAACACGATTTCCCTTTTGCGGCCCACTTCAGCACCAGATGAGTCCAAGAGGCATGAAAGAACAGCTCTCTCACGTTCGATTTTATCGCGACTCCCGTCGAGTGAGACGGGAAAGGAAGACTACGAGTAGCGCGGTTGGCAAAAAAAGCGCAGCAGCGAATTAACACTTGCCCGCAAAAATCGTCTATTAGCTTAATAACACATCGACCGGGTCAAAGCGTCATCTGCCTTAAAAGAAGAAACAATCCGTAACGGTGACCACGTGTTTTTGCGTTCTGTACATACACCGGTATCCAGGTAACTAGGCCCCCGAAATCCGTTATGAGCGCTCAGAAGCGTCGGAACGCACCCACCTAACCCTCTCAGCAAGCGTATGAATGTCGACGGCGCGTTTTTCTCAGCGCGGGTGAGCGGCCAGAACTTGCAGTTCTCGGCGAACGCTGGGTAGCCACTGAAGCGCGTCTCTCTCCTGTTCGATGTCACCGATGGTGGGTAATTAAAAACCAGCCCTTCCTACTGGGCACTTTCTTTTTCCTCCTTGACAGCTGAAAACACCCGTTGCGAGGAAACGGCCGTGCACACACTGACTCTTGCACTCCCGTCAGTGCAGAAGGGGGGGGGGAGCGGGAACATGGTTTCATCTCGATCAGTTTCGAATGCTGAGTGTGCTACTGTGGGCATGACGGCTCTACGTGTTGTCGTCTGACTAGCATTCTGTTTCTATCCCCTCAGAAGGCATCTGTGTCTCGAGGGGAGGTTGTGTGTTGATTTGCCATGTGACGTACCGCATCCTTTCTAAATTACCGAAAGCACATCTTATTTTCCGTGAGATTTGCTGGCGTCGTCTGCTTGTGCTGCGGGGGTTCCCTGCCGCCGCTCTGCCGAGGTGTGCGCTTGTTTCGCTCTCCGCATTTATCGATTTTGCCGTTGGCGTGGAAGCCTTCGCCCAGATTTTGAGTGTATATATGTCGCATCCCGTGTATGCAGTGCCGCATGCCACGTGAGGTCTCTCTACTCCACTTGCCACACGTTCCATCAGAGCAAAGTAGGCGCGCTGAGGTCGCATACAAGAGCGAGCAGTAGACATTGTCCTCTCGCTCCTTTTAGTGTAGTGTCTTCTTGAACAATTTTTATGCAGTTCCTGCCTTTGTGTGTCTCGGGTCTCTAATCGAGTCTGCTTTCACTTCTTTTGCCGCCCGTTCTTAGTGAAGGGTTTTCCGTCCTCCGATTCGAAAGCTAGGCAGCGGAGGCCTCCACCTCGCCTCCCAAAAACGAGCCCGGCCACCGCGCATTCAAATTTTCCCGTTCGAAAAAAAGACAGAACAGAGTGGGGAAAGCTTTTTTTGCCAGTCTTGTCGCTAGGGATCGCTTTGTTTGCTTTCGTGAAGGACGGCGATTCTACTGTCCTACGAGTATGTTTGTTCCGTCCAATAAAATTTCCGGTATTTGTTCCGAAACGCCCGCCAACGGGTGCGCGGTCGCTCCTGCTCCCCGGAATGTTCCCGCTGTTGAGGAGTTCCATTTCTTCCGGCTCTCAGCTTTTTTTCGTGTCACCTCTTTGCCATCTGGATGACCAATTCACACCATTCCCACTCTGTGCTGCCACCGCCGACGAGGATCTCATCGGGTTTCGGGTTCCGAGTTTTTCCCGGTATTGTAGCTTCCAGCGGCCGACGGTATCAGTGTAAACTTCCCAGATTTCAAGTCACGTCGAGACTCTCTGCCTGGTGCTTTGTTGGCTCTTCTATGGGCCGCTCAGCTGATTGTTTTGTTTCGCGACCGCGCCATGCACCTAGATGCCCGTCTGAGAAACATCGACCCGAGACGTCGTACTGTCAAACATACATCGTCATCTAATACCATCAAACAATAGTGAAAGATGGTGCGGAAAAAGTATTTTGTGCATGTGAATGGCCAAGCATAGGGGGGAAGCACCTCTGTGTGTTAACCGCTGTCCTTCCTGAGAACCCCAGGGCGACGGTATTCATTTTGTGATTCGGCGCCTTCCTCGCACACCCCGACGGTACATTTGAAAGGCTGTTGATGTGCGTGTGCGTGTTTGTGTGAATCTGGGTGTGAGGACACGTGTCCATGTGTATCTTCACACACATGTATGCCGGTAGATATAAGTGTGACGTTACATTTGTGGCATTGCTTTAGAATATCAGCCTTCTTCTCTTCTGTGGGTGAGGATCGCATTGCAGTGTGATTTTGCACCATCGCGGCTGTTTTTGAGGGAACCAGGGATCTCTGTTACCTCTCAGCGGGGTTCTCGATTTGAGCCGCAAAGAGATCTGGGCATGCGTGCTGTCTTTGGCCGTCAGTGTTGTCCTCCTCCAGGTCGTAATTTCCTTCGTGCACAGGTTTTGTGAATTGGAGGCAGTGTTTGCTTGTGGTAGCACGTGCCTTGTCAAAATTTTTGTCGCGAATAGTGGCACGATTTTGTGACGCTCGAAAGTGGTGATTGTTCTCCGGCAGGCAGCATCGACGGGGGGCCCTAGTGGCGTAGGTAGTGTCCCCGTGACGTTCGCTGAGCAAGAGAGAGTTCGCCGCGATTGTTTCACGGATTTGTACGACCATCGATTCCGGCCGGGCAACCAGAGTGTGCAACTCTGGTGAAAAGTAGCGCCGCCGCCGTATCTCGTCTCTTGTAGTGCTCCAGGACCTCGAGTTTGGCGGTTGATGAGGGCACACTTTCCCAGTTGTGTTCACTTCGCCTTTTCGTTTCGTCTAGGAAGACGGTTTCCACAGCGCCCACGCGTGCCAGTCTCACGGCGCTGGTGTACGTACACCCTGGGCACGTCGAGGTCAGCGAGTCCGCAGTCTGTGACGGCGCGTTCCACCATCGGTCCACGAGAGAAGGCAGCAGTGCTTCCGGACTCTTGGACGTGGTTCCCTCTCACCTCCCTGGAACTCGGTGCAGGGACTAGGAGCGTAGGACAGATCTGCTGGGGGACCCTGTCTAGGCCGAGTTTCGGTGCGGGGGTAAATCACTTGAGAAGTTCTGGCTTTCTTCGGCATCTTCATTGAGGTTGTGCCTGGGATTCGATAAAAAGAGGCGGAACGTCCCTGGCGTTTCTCGACCTGCTCTCCGCGCAGTCTGGCTTTCTCCCCTGGCGACCGTTCTTGCCTCGACACAAAAATGGGGGTGACAGCGGGGGAAGAAGACGTGGCGTCTGACGCTGGCTGGGGCTGCAGAGTGGGCGCAATGCTTGTTCTGCTGTTTGTGGGATTGATTGGAGCGTGGGTGCCTCTGGCGTTGAAGCAATGCAAACTGAACACAATCATCGCCATTCTGAACACTTTTGCCGGAGGTGAGAGGACGAGGCATTAACATTTTGCTTTGACTTCGTCACTCACTGCTCGCTGCAAATTCGTGGCGAGGGCTTCTGCTTCGTCTGTTCACTTTCTGCGAATCTGCTAGAGTGCTGAGAGAGCCGTTTCCAGTCTCCTCCACCGCTATTTTTTCCCAGCTAGGTGCGCGGTGTTGGGCACGTTCCAATCGTTAGGCACATTTATTTGGACGGTTCGCACGGTGGTCATTTTCTGGTGTTTTCGACGGAAGCATTGCAAGTTTTAAAATCCGGTGAAATAGATCGTTGTTGTTCGGTGGCAGGCCAGAGAGGTACACGAGTTAGAGAATCGTGTCGACAACGTATGCACTCCGCGTCTTTTGTTGCGGCGCTGCTGGAATACGTCCGGGCATGATTCTTGTTGCGCATCTTTACGTAAATGAGACCACGTCATACGTGTTGAATCTCGTGGTGTGTTTCGTGCTCTTTGTGTAGGTGCCTTCCTCGGCCTTGCGGTCTTCCACATTATGCCCGAGGCCGCGGAACACATCGAGAAAGCGAACTTGTTTCTTGAGTTCGGCGATGGCAGGTTCAACCTGGCTTACCTCTTCCTTTTCATCGGTTACCTCGCCATTCTCATCTGCGAACAAATCCTCACCGTCGACGACGACTTTGGAGCGCACGCACGTAAGAGCTTGGTCTCACGGCAGTGCGCTTTGCCGGTATCAAAGACTTTTCGTGGCAGCACCTGCCTCCTGTGTGTCACCTAATCGTCGCGTGAACGCCCCTCGCGGTAGAGGAGGCGGTCTCGTTTCAACGATAGTTGACCTGGCGTGTCGTGCTTCAGAAAAACGTCTATCACGCGTAGAGACGCCGCCGTGTTCCTGTGGAGCAAAGCCACTGGCACACAGGATGTTCCATGCAAATGCCTAGCCCGTAAAGTTACTCAGGTGTGCTCCAGCGGGCTGGTTCTTCTGTTTTCTTGCAGACGGGCACAATGCGGGTTACGGTTCGGGAGGCGTGGAAGAGAGAGACAGCGGCGCGACCGCGCCTTGTTCCTGCGGCCGGCGAGTGAGTGTTGACCGCAGCTCGGTTCTGGAAGCCTCCCGTGGCGAAGACCAGGGGCGCGAGCGGGGAAAGAGGCTCGATGAGAGGCCAAGTTACTCGGACGCCAATCCCACAGAGGGAACAACCGAGTTTAGCAGTACTGTAGTAACAATGTGTCCCTTTACCGTGGAGAGGGAAGAAATGGCAAGAGAAGGACTCGAAGAGGGACACGAACAAACTGGCTCGGACCATCGGCGGGAACCGGGCGCCTCGGAGCACGTTCGCCCACAGGAGAGGACCCAGAAAGGCGTCTTCAACGCACGTCCCAGTGAAGAACAAAGTGGCAGACATCAAAAGATGAGCGCAGTCGTTCCACAGAGTCAGGAGGAAGGAAGCCTGACAGAACTGGAGGGAGGACCGAGAGGAGACGAACTTGAATTATCGCCACGTCGTTGCAGATGCGCTCCAAGATTCAACTTTGACGGGACTTCGTTCTTTTTGATGATTGCGCTCGCCATTCACGGATTGTTCGAAGGTAAAAAGGAGCATGGAACAGTGTCTCCTAGACAGTCGCCGATTGGGCAGAGCACTCTCGTGGAACCAAAGAACGAGGCTGCACGGACCCCCCCCCCCCGCCCAGCAGATGCTAGACTCTTACCTGAGTGTATTTATATCTGCAGCTTTGTAAGCCGATTTGCGCCTGAAATACTTTCCACAGGTTTTCGGGGGCGCTGCTGCCACACTTGTGGGAGGAACGTAATGCACGTAGCGCTAAACGTATTTGTTGATGGGGAACACAAGATTAGGGTGTATTGTGCAAGTCTAAAAAGGCGGAGTTGCATGTGCTCTGCATGCGACAACAAAGCTGTCATCTGTACACGCTTTCTTTGCAGGAATGATCGTTGGGGCGGAGTCGAATCTGATTTCAGTTTGGCTGGTGACAAGTGTCATCTCTGGCCACAAATGGGCAGAGTCGCTCATGCTCATGTCCCAGTTCATCGCCCGCGGCATGGTAGGCGATGGTCACATTCTCTCGAAACACCGCGACTTCACTCTTGCTTCCTCGGCTCCACTGCTGAGCCCTGAACTTCGTAACAGCGATCACCACGCCGGGGCTTTGGAGAGAACCGCAGTGGAGGGCACGAAGTGCCGGCTGTCACCAGCAAACGGAGTCACTATTGCTGGAGAAAGCGGCCAAATCGTCGCTGTGGGGTGTTTATCAGCAACGGCGGATCGTTCCGTTTCACGGCCTTATCTTTGGAAAGAGGCGATGCAGTGGCGCGGAGTTCGGTTTTCCCGTGTCAAGACACATCGCGATCTACGGGTTCAAAAATCGGCACACTGCACGTTTTTTGTGTTTTTCGCAGGCGACACGGTGGTGCTGGATCCTGATGGCGGTTTTCGTTGTCTCCTCCCCTCTGGGCGTTTTGATTGGCCTCGGCCTGCGCAGTGAAGGCGAGGTCGCTTCGGGCGTCGCAAACGCTCTGGGTGCAGGAACGCTTCTTTATGTGGCCGCAGAGGTACGTTTCGTGTAGTCTTGCTTCTTTGCATCCCGTCTTCATTAGGTTTTTTGGAGTTCGGGCGAACACGTTGGCGGTGCCGGGTGTTCCGTTTTGTGTTTGCGGCAAAGGACTAGAGTATGTCCTCACACCGGGCAATGTTTTCTGCCCACGCATGCATGGAGCCATACTTTCCAAATGTGTGCTTTTCTGTTCAGACTTCAACGAGTGTCTTCGCCGGGTCCCGTGCGAAACGGGTCGGCCAGCTCATCGTGTATTGCCTAGGGGCCAGCATGGTCCTCGGTCTTACTGTTCTCGATCTGGCCCTAGAGGCTTGAACTGTTGCACGGCCCTCGGGCACGGAGTTGTTTCAGGCACCTCCCCTCGGATCCCCTTCCGATGAGGGGGAGACAGCCCCAGAGTTCCACGCGTGGCAGAGTACGCTGCTCCGAGGAACTTCGTGAGAGAGTGGTTGCTTTTGAAGGGAAAGCAAAGACGCGGCGGGGGGGTGGGGGGTGGGGGGGGCGAGATCTCCGAACGCGTTTCGCAGGGGCGTTTGTTTGTGTTTCAGCTGAACCTCGCCGTCGTCCGATCTTTCCCACTGCGGCCGTTATTGCGAAAGAGGCTAAGCGTAGTGTGACCACGCGCGAAGACAGGGGTTAGCAACAGAGCAAATTCGACAGATGACCTATACGCGTGGATACCTGCCGGTCGGAACTCTATCCCGAGACCCAAACCACTTCGCGGTTCACGTGGGGGTTCCCGCAAACGAGTGTTTTGGGCTACCGAAGCGGGGGGGCTTTGCGGAGAAAGCGTTTTCCCATGTTTCCTGCCCATTTCGAAACGGAGGGGAAAGGCAGGACGTACGGAACAAGCACAGGGTCGGGCTGTCGTGTAGGATATCTGCATGTTCAGGGGATGTGGAATTTTGGGCAAGCATCGGACGCCCTCGAGGAAGCAAGAATTTGGTGCGTCCGGTGCCCCGGTGGGTCGTGTACCTACAGCTGAAATTCGATCAGGTGTGAGTTTGGCCGTGCGACATTGCCGTGCAGGGAGTTTGAGGGCACTTTGGTGCTCTCCTAGGTGACAGGAGTGGAAAGCGTAGTGCTGCCGTGTGCGCCAGAATGCGAGTCACACGTTGGGCTTTTTGGGGCATGCCGCAGACGAAAGGTGCGCAGTTGTGAGAAATCACGCTACGATACGCTTGGCAAGGGCACGGCCGGAGATGGCAGTGTGGCAGTGGTAGTCGATTCAGGTCAAGGATATATCGTGGAATTCGAAGAATTCCGTGTGTTCTTTAGAGAGGCACGTTGAAAGAAGATGCGGAGGGGAATGCTTGTGTTCCGTCATCCTCTCAGAGCGATCTTGGTTTCTTGGATCGGCGCGAGGACCGTCAGCTCCACGTCGCATTTTAAGGAGGCAGTTGCGTTGTTTCTCGTGGAGCGCTATCTGCACATGTCATCGTAGAGAACAAGAAGGATGGTGTACCGCCGAATACGAAGTTTTAAAATATATCTGCGAGTGCTTGGTGGAACGTAATGATTGTCATGGTAAGCGTGGGGCCGAATCGTCCCACGGCTCACCTTTACGCATAGCGGCTCGAGGCTCGCACCGGGTGGCCCTCTTTGAGGTGGCAAAAGCTGAGGAAATGAGAATGTAGCCGAAAGTGCCGGTTGTCATACAGCTTCTGCGTCATTGAGACACGCTTGGTGGCGCGCCCACTTCAGTGAGGAGCCTCGCTTTCCTCTTTTTGAGGGCTCAGTTACTTTCAGTGTTTCCCGCTCGCTCCTGGAGCAGCGGAGGTGGCGGCGGTGCGCTGCCAAGGCCCGGAAAAGTTCGGAGGAAGACAAGGCACTCAGCTCTTTTACCTTCGTAGACTCTTCCCCAATTGGACGGAGCATGCGGCCGTGCTTCCTTTCTCGTCGCACATGTGTTCGTCCCGTCGGAGGCAGATTGCTCCTGACCCTAAGTGACTTTGCTCATCGATCGGGCATTTTGGATTTTGCTGCCGGTTTTTGAGGCAGAGTCTCGGTTGGGCAATGCGACAGGAGCGATGGGGAACCAACTGCGGTTCACAGTGCGAAGACACTATACGGACGGGAGTGGGGGGCTGGGCACGTGTTCAAGGGCGCGGAAACAGACACTACGGATTTTTGTGGCCGCTGTGTGACCACCATGAAAACTGGTGCACGGCAGACATTCGCGTTTGACCGATTTTTGCAACTGTAAAAAGGGCAGCTGCGGGACTGGGAGTGTTTCGTGGAATCTAATTCATCTGACGGTCCTCGAACTAGGGGTACGGATTTTCCAGGACGTGGGGGTTTCGGCGATTTGTAGCACCGGATTTGGGCGTTGTTGCCTTTCTTCCCGACATGCTGGAGCCGACCCCCCCCCTGTCGCCCTCACAGGCGTCACCACGACCTGACAGCGTCTGCCTACATTGGTTCTTGTTTCATGTACAGCTGTGACGGAGTAAAAACGTATCCACGCGTGTTTGCGCATTGTCCCCAGTTTATGATTTTAGTCTACGCTTTTGCGTTCTTTTGGACGTCCTTTCCTATGCCGTAAGAGCTTCAATCGATTACTGTCGCTCTACCCCGGGTCTGCAGCTATAGTGGAAAGGCACTGAGCGTGAGGCGACAATGCTTCATTCTCACATCCGGTAACGTAGCTGCACTGAGCTAGGAGCTCGTGATGCGCCTCCCGACCGAGTGCCACGTATAGCGAGAACTGACATTACTACGCACTGGCGATGCGACTTCCTCCACTACACCCGTGCGCCGTGTCCAGTATCAAAACAACAGTTTAACCGACTACTGATTTCCTCCACGTCTTCACGCTGCCCATCTTTCAAGAGCCAAGCGAGGAATTCTCATCCCTCCACCGCAGATAGTCTAACCCACTGACCAGAAGGGAACACCGGGCTGTGACGCAGCTCGACCGTCAAGTCGTGCCCGTCAGCGCCCCCTGATACACCTAAGGTTGCTGTCCCACGTAGTTCTGAGTGTGTACTTCCTAGGCACGAAAGCGCCACTTCCGAACCCCCACTATAGATTGGTGCAAGAAGTTACCATAGCCTCCGTGCCATGCAGGCTGCCATGGTAGCCCGCAGGGTCGTGTGAGGTTGGCGCAACTAACGGTGCTCGACAGCCGTCAGGCTCTCTTTGCAGTTCCCGGCAAAAACACACGTGTTGGGAGGCTGGACACGCAGACCAAACGATGTTGTTGGTGAATCAGTGCAGTGTTGCTAGGAAAGACTGCTGAAGAGACACACCAGTCACTGGAAAGTGTGCTAGCCTATCACACGCTGCGGTACCGTGGGTCCGGCTTTGCTGTTCGACTCAGAGCTCGAGCTTTAGTCAACGGTGTGCACATCCCCTTTGACGCTTTTTCCCGGCGGCCGAGACTTCTCTTTTTAGTACCAGAGGGGTTCGCGTCATGCCATGAAAAAGACCTGCGTTTCTGCGTTTTTGTCACTCCCCTTAATTGACAATCTGAGCTTCAGGAAGACCGCCGCAAACACCACATGGTAGAAGCTCCACATATAGCCTCGCACCAGTGCCCTTCTGCAGTCTCACCGAACCACCCGCACTCTCGGTTCGCTTCTTGTCTGCGATAAAGGAGGGAAAACCTCCAGAAACCGCGCTTCCGCTCGAGGTTCGTGAACCAGCACGAGACGCAAAAGCTGTCTCTGCGGACGCCCTTGTCCCTGAAAAAGGTGCGACTGGGCACCGGCATATTGGCCGACCGGGGCGCACTTCCCAGACAATTCTGCGAACGAGGCTGGACGAGTCGCCGAAAGAACACCTGGCAGTCGCCTCTGGGGTTTCACGACTTGTGTCAAGCTCCGTGAAGCCGTTGGGCCCCCTGGCTACGGAAAGGCCCGAAGACGGGCGGGAAATCACCTGGGAGCGACGAAACGACGCCTCTTCCTTGGTTTCCATCGGGAGTGATTCGTTCTGCCCTCCCTTCTTCGGCACACGCGACTCTCCGTTTGACAAACCATCCGTCGACTGCCGCCCGCCGAAAACGCCCTCCCTGCGCCCCGCGCTTCCACTGCTGTCCATTTCGAGTCTCCCGTGCACCTTCGAGGAGCGACGTAACTCTGGTACCCAAGCCTCTTTCGCCGGATTGGAATCTTCTCTTGCTTCCCCTGGACCATCCAGATGCGTCTCACAACGCAGTCTCGACCGGTTAGAGAGTTCTCCGTTTTCGCGACACGGAGGAATGGGGGAAGGCGAACCACCCGTACTGCCATCGAGCTGGCCTTCCCTGCAGAGAGTGTCCGTCCGTTTTTCTGCTCTCCATGTCCACCGGCACACTTCCGACTCGACAGACTGGGTTTGGAGGTCTTCCTCTGACGAGAAAGACAGAGCACGGTCTGCCTTCTCTCCACAAAACCCATCGTGGTCCGAAGCGTCAGTTCCCTCACGAACGTGCGCCGACTGGCAGCTCCGAAGAGAAGAGGAACGCATCCAAGAAGGGCTGCTCGCCGAAACGTTCTTTCTCTCTTCTTTCATGCAGCATGCATGCCTGCTGCCAGAAACAGATTTGCCCGAGGGGCCAGGCACGCCTCGCCCTTGACTCTGTCCATTCTCTGAATGTTTCGTCGCCGGTTTTTGCACAGGTGACACTGTGAAACATCGACCTCCGTCGAAGGACGGGGTGCGACGAGGCGGCAGAGGAGCACTCAATGTGGGGCTCCTGAGGAAGCCCCCGTCTTGTGTAAGAGCTTTCCCCCATTCTCTTGGCGTTTCTCGCGCGTCGAGCCCTGCAGAAACCTGCTCTCTTTTTCCTTTTTGAGATGCTTTCGAGTCAAAACGGCCCAGCTGATCTCTCTGATGCACTCTTTCCTTTCCGGCCCAAGCACTCGCCGGGTCACCCCGGTCTGTTGAGCTTTGGTCCTCGCTCCGTCGCGGCGGTGCTCGACCCTCGGCTCCCGCCCGCCGCACCCCAGCGACAGATTCGCCGTCAGAGTGCCGACTGCTGGGACTGTACGGGCTCAGGACGCGAACGCATGAACAGGGGAGCGCGGCAGAACCGCTTGCACGATGGTTCACCGGCAGCGAAGCTCTCCTTCGAATGCTTTCGACCTGCCGCCAGGCTGCGCTGTCTCTCACGTGCGAAGGTGCTGCCTCCTCCACTGATGAAGTCGAGGAACCGTCGGCACAGGCGGAAGCCGAGCTCTTCATGCCCGACTCGTTTCCGTCGACTTCCTTTCGATGCGTTCCCTTCAACGACTCGCGATGTGGGCACGGAGAAGGCGGACCTGGATCCGAAGCGCGACCCGACAGCGACGACTGGTTCAGCCGAACCGGACCACCTGACGTCCCGAAGCTGGGTAAACGTGCGCCGGACCAAGACTCGGACGGAGGAGAGAAGAGCCCGGCAGGCCTCGGCGTCCGAGCCTCCTTGACCGGTTCATCTCGGTCGGAGTCCCTCCTCCGTCTGTCGTCGGGAAGGATGGGTGACGAAGAAGACGAGCAAGGACGCTTCGTGCGCCACGCCTGTGGACTTGACGACTCCTCGCCGTTGCCCCCGTCTGCCTGCGTCCCCTCACTCCGCGTCGGGGAGACATGGTTCTCTCGCATCTTTTTGCCGGCCTCCGCAGTTTCTTTCTGGCTTCGAAACGCCAACGGAAAGAAGTCACGGCTATGGTCATCATAGCCTAGGCATACCGGCGCGGATACCACGCCTCGACGACACGCATTTTCCCGTCCTGCGGCATCTGCCCCGTCCCTTCCCCAAGAGCTCTGGTTGCGCGACTCCCAACCAGGGGTAGACACTGTTCGAGTTAACAGCTTCCGCGTGCCCTCTGAACCGCTTGCTTTGTCCCGTTTTTCTTGAGTGTTTTCGCGCCACGCCAAGTCGAGCGGCAAGAAACTCTCTGCTTCCTCGGAAGCAAGTCGCCGGGGGTCTCGACAGAAACGCCAACCCTGCCTGGATTCAGGTTCTGGTGCATCCTCCGACGTGGGCCACTTCGGGCTCCGGTAGAGGAAGAAAGCATCGCCAAGCGCTTGATTCGATGGCGCCTGCTCTCCGATTGCTAGCGCTTCTGACAGCCCACTCGCCGCAGTTCGTCCAAGTTCCAAGGCGCGCGTCTCCGTTCCACAAGCCTTTGGCCATGCCGAGCTTTCTGCAGGGTGGTCTCGGATCGCCTCGCCCCGTCCCAGCGCACAGGAAGCCCTACGAAAGGGGCGGTTCTGTGGATGGCGAGCAGTTCCTACTTGCTGCGACAGGCGCGGACAGGTTTTGCACAAAGACAGAGAAGCTACACACGAGTCGCGGCAGTGAGGATCGCTCGCCGCCAGTGTCCTGCGCTGGCATTGCGTGTCGGTGCCCTGGAAGGAGAGGCGAGACACGGGAGACAGCACTTCTTCATTCACGGAGTGGGACCGACCGCCCGGAGAAAGGCACTTTTCTCGTCTGTGGCAAGCTTCCGTGGAACGTCGGCGGCTGGCGAATCTATCCTCACGCCGCGAGGACGTTCGCGCGAGCGCAGTCTCCTCAGGGCGCTTAGAAACCGTCCCCGTTCCTCTGCCTTCCTCGAAGGATCCTCGCAGTGGGGAGCCACAAACAGTCCGAGAGGAAGACGCTTCAACGTCTTCTGGCACTTCGTGTCGGGAACGCGTCGGGCACGACGAGCGGGATGCCGTGCTTCGTTCTTCCCGCCACGCGTAATGCGCTTGCCTGCCGAGAAGCTCAGCCGATGTCACCGCCAAGCCCTGCTCCGGCTGGTGTCTTTCTGGCCTGGCGGCGCCTTGGTCCCTGCTTCCTCTGTCCCGTGTCTTCCTCCTCTCACCCCCTTCCGCGTCTCTCACTTGCGATGCACCTTGCCAGCTTCGCGCCTCCCCGGCTCGTCTCGGACACAAGCTGTCCCCGTCGCGTCCGGTGTCTGCATCTACCGACACGGCTGCCGCACTCTTGACTCGGGAGAACCACTCTGCTGGCCTCAACGTAACGGAGTCCCCGACCTCAGAGGCGTCGACCTCACGTAGCTCTCTCTCCTGCTTTTCCAGCCTCTCCGTCGACCGCTGCAGCCTTTCCGCAGCCCGTTCAGCAGCCAGGTCTGTCTGCTCCCGCCCACACCACGCGGTTTCGGCCTGCTGTTTCCCTTGGGCTGCCGTCGTTTTCTCCTCTGCGTCAAGTGTCCTGTGGCGGTTACGGTGTGTCACGCATCCGTCCTTGTTTTGCCCAGAAAGGCGGCCGAGAAGAACTGGCATCCCTCCCTGACAGCCACCAGGAACCTCTCTCGGCCGCTTGCTACTCGCTCGCTGTTTTGAACTTGGTGAGGCGCAGCGTTCTCGCCCCTCTGCTATCCTAGGCAGGAGACAGCTCAGTGATCCTGCAACCGCCTCGCGCTCGTCCTCAGCCTCCTCTTCGACATCGACGGATGCACTACCCGAGCCGTGGAAAGATTTAGGCATCGGCATTCCTGCCGGGGTTACAACAGGGCTGCTCACGGAACGCATGCGCTGAAGGCTGCTTTGTCCCTGTTCGTCCGGCTTGTCCTTCTCTCTTTTTCCGGACTCTCTGAGGTCTCGCCGCTGAGGCGACGGTCTCTTGACACTCTGGCGACTCCTCCCGCCCCAGACAGGGGTCCGGGCTGCGTCACTGAACCGTGAACGGCGACTGGCTGCGGCCTGGGAGACGAAGAGGGCCGTTTCGGCGACCGTATCATTGCTTGTCTCGGCCCTCATGGAGAGGGACGAACGGACCGGGTCCGCGGAGGTGATGCCGACTTGATGACCCCGTTCAAGGTGCTGAGGCGCCAGTTGACAGGCATCCACTTCTTGGCGATCGAAAGGCGTGCAGCCTGTCGGCCCACGCGCCGTATCGACGCACCCTTGGGGCCCTTGCCCACGAGAAAACGTGGAAGAAGCCACCAAGGAACCTCTCGGACTCGCTACGGACTCTCGCGCAGAGGCCTGACCGCCGGCACATCGCTGGAAACTCGCGAGTCTGTTGGAAGGCTCGGAAGAGCCATTTGACGAGGGAACGCCGCTGCAAAGCGAAGGCCGACGCGCCAAGGGAGACGACGCACTGGGCCGGGGAGACGAAACAGGGCGCGACTCGCCAGAGCCTGCGGCTGACGGAAGAAAGGAAGAAGGGGAAACGTGCTCAGGTGGAGAAACCGAGAAGGCAGAGCAGTCGGAGAAGGGAGTTCGGGAGAAAAATGTAGCCCGTTCCCAGCTACGGCGAGAGTCAGAGGTCAAAGACGCTCGCAACGGGCCCCCGGTCGGCGTGCAGAAGATAGGGCGAACAGATGGTGCACACGACTGTTCTGGGATATGGGCCGTCCGCGTTCGAGGACTGTCCTGTCGACATTTTTCAGGCGGCAATCCTTCCGCCAGATGACTCCGAGTCAGCGGATCGAGGTCCCGTTCTTCCATCTTGCCGGGTCGCGTTGCTTCGTTGTCTCTCGTCCCGCGCTCACCACTCTTTGTTCGGGTTGGGGCATCCCCATGTTGTGGTCCCCTACCCCCTTTCTCGCGACAGCTGTCCTTCCCTGTGTTTGCCACGTGTGCGACGCTTCCGATTGCTTCATGCCGCACTGGTCTCCCCCGTGAACCTGCTGCATCGCTCGCTTCACTTTTCGTGCGTCCCTCAGCGGCCGTTTCATCTCGCAGAAAGCCGCGCGTGGAGCCTGTCAGTTTCTGCCTGGTCCCTTTCCTTCCTGGAGACTTGCTGGATAAGCTCGGGTGAAGGCCGCGCGACGCGTGGGAGGCTGCGCGCCCCGAGGTCCCTGACGCGTCACTGCCCGCAAGATCGTCAGCTTCTCGCTGTTTCTGAAGCTTCTCGAGGCGAGGGGATCTCCGCCGAAACGGGAATCTCTCCACTTTCTCGTCCCCGCACCCTGGAGCGACTGAAGACGGCGAAGGCCTGCACGGTTTTCGCCGCAGGGTACTGCAGAGTCGCAGTGTCCTCCCTTCCAACAGGCCCCCTCGCGACTCTAGAGGCAGTTTCTTGCACGTTAGACTCGTCGGGATTCGCGGCTCAGCAGGACTCCTGTTCCTCCCGGTTGCTTCCGTTCTCGCACGACCGCTCGAGTTCCCCCCCTTTTCGACACGAACTTCGCGAAACGTGAACGGCGCGCGTTCTTGAGATCTCTCGTACGAGGAAAACAGCCTCCCTTCACCCCTCCGGCAGTTCCACGGCCTTCGGCTGTCCGAAGCAATAGCAGCCGAACTCGCTTCTTGAGTCCTCAGCATCTTGCACGAATCACATGAATGTGTCCCGGATCTCCGCGCACAGCCTGCGAATACACTCCTGCATTCGGTAGAAGCTGAAAATCCGCCACCACGGCGGCTGACCCATCTGACAGCGGAGCAACTCGAAGTCCCGGGTAAGAGGGAGCGCCTGTTTTCACAACATGCTTTCTACACTGGACGCTGTTTCTGAAAGGCCTGCGTCGAAAAGCGGTCGGCAAAAAAGGGACGGGATAAACCCTGCGGGATCACTGTCGTTGTGCCCACAAGGCGCACCTGGCAGACGCTCTGTGGAGAAAAACGAAACGCGTTAGTTGACAAAGCTTTCCAAGAAACGGTTTGGTCCCGGGGTGAAACACAGGGACGTGACCGGGGGGGGGAGCGTGAGGGTCGCGGGTGTCGAGGGCGGGAACACCGCACTCTCATGAGATGTGGCAGCGACACATCTGACAGGCAGACGAAGGCGAGAACGCACGCATCGAGAGAGATCGAATAATCCGGAAGCGGGTGGAAAAATAAATCGAAAACCCTCAGTTTTCAAGGGCGACCCAGTTCCCTCACGGTCGGCGTGCACACGCAGGCACACCAGCTCACCGACAGACGAGTGAATCGGGGTCGACGGAAAAGGATAACGGCGGAACGCCGAGGAGCGAAAAATTACAGAGAGAAAAATCTTCGCTGTTGACCCCAGGGGTGGGTCTTTCGAGCAAGAAGCCGGCGTTAAAAACCGGACAAACAAAGGGTAGTTGCGGCGCCGTCCGTGCGTTCCAGCACCAGAGGACGCCTTTTCCGCTGCGTTCGACACAGCGCCCTTCCTTCGCAGCTTTTGTGGACGAAGGGAGAAAGCGTAAACGCTGGAAACGAAGGACGAGAGTGCGTGGAGACCGAGAACTCAACGGTTCATGGCATGTTCGCTTTGTAACAGCTGGCGAGCCGTTGTCTCATCGACCTCTCCCTTATGATTTCAAGGACGAGTCGAGTGCCTCCCCGCATGCATACGCCCAGATCAAGAATACGAACGTTCACTGAGAGCAAATAAAGAAACAAGGGTGTATGAGAACGAACAAGCAGTGTTAAGGCCATCTGCTTGGCTTGCTACGTGCTCCTCCGTGCACGCATGTCTTCTGTCACCTTGGCACAAGCGTCGTGAGAAACCGTTTCTCTACTTGCCACAGAAGCGCGGCATGCACATATCCTTCGTTTGCAAGCTACAGTGCAGAGACTCTCCCTAGGGAACTGTGCCATGTCGTTACCATGTGCGCGATGCGATTCGGGAAATATACGGACAGCGTCCAGCAGAGCCGAGTCTCGCAGCAACCGAAAGCGGTTTTGCAGTCCCCCCTTTTCCGAGTCACTCGGGCTACCCAGACACACGCCGGTGGGGGGATCTCACCTCTCGTGGCCCACCTTTTCTCGTTCTTCGCTGGTGGTTGTACTGCAGCGCAGTCCAAGAAGTGTCTTAATACATCGGTTCTTTATTGGTAAAACTCGGTGGACATTTAGCGGGAAACCACCGAAAAAAAAGTGGGTCCACCGTTTCTAAAAATCCTACAGCGTGTGTGTGTGTGTGTGTGTGTGTGTGCGTCGGGTCGCCGCTCCAAGAGGCGCGTCGAGAACTACGTCTACCCAGAATATGTCGCAAAAGTTAGAGACATGCGCCGGCGTGGCAAGCCTCCAGGACGCCTGGTAGCCTATCACGGCTGTCTAGCACCAACAAAGAGCGAACTTGCTGCAAAATACGTATGATCCTGCCACAAAACGGGGAATGTGTGCAAGGAACGAACAATGTGGGATGAGCAAGAGACATCGCCGGTTTTGGCCACGACGACGCGGAGCTTAAAATGCAGAAGCTCCCACAGTAAACGGGGTTTGAGCAAGACCGTCCCGAAGTAGTCGCTGCGGCCATGGAAGAAAACTGGAAGACAAAATGCCTGCCTGTTTATACGAGAAAAACACCGTACCCCGGAGAAATGAGAGGCCTTTGCTGGAGCACCTCCTGAAAGAGGCTAGAAGTTTCTACCCCACGTCCTATAACGGCGACGCTCCAGTCTGGTAGCTATACTTGAAAGAAAAGCAGCCAATACATATACCAGTGACGGGACGTCACTTGTGGCCTTCTATACTTACACGATCTTCTACGGCTCCGAGGGAGAGCACCAGTGTAAACCAGATGTCACGTGCCATGAATGCGTTGTATAATGCTGCCTGGTTGCCACAGGCGCGGAAAATAACCCCCCTCGCCGGGGGACACTCGATACGCGAGATAAAAAGTTCGGGGAACGTACTCCTACAGTACGTGCGAATCGACCTCCAAGACCCGTATGGAACTGCGGGGCACAGATATACTCGTGAAAGTATATTGAATGTGGTATCATCCACATTCCGTACGGCCCGCCGACGAGACCGGCAAACCGGACTTGGCAAGTCATGCCGACGCAGTCAGCTTCCGTCAACAGGCAGGCACGAAGTCATCCTAACTCTCCCAAAGAGACGCAGAACCGCGGACGTCCAGGGGAAAAGGAATTCCAGCTAGACGCCAATGGGGTAGTTGGGGGGAAAATGGTGTGTAGCTAGCCAGGCCTGTAAAAAAGACACGGCTAGTATTCCCTGTGAGTGAATCCGTGTCTGTCGTTGAAGACACCGCAGGAGGCTAAGCGGCAGCGGTACACATTCAGGTTCTGCTCCGTGTCTTCGTCAGGAGAGATACGTGGTGAGTTGTTGCTCGCACTTCTTTCTTTCTTGACAGTGGCGTCCCCGGGGAAAAGTGTGTGAAGTTTCATGTTGGTCAAATATGTTCTTGCGACTCTCTGCATGAACCGGGAAGACAACCAACTGAAGTTTGCGAGAAACGTCTGGGGTCCGTTTTAGCTATAACGGTGCCGGTGGCGTATCGTGTGTATATCCGGCGAAATATGGTCTACGGCCAAAGCATACCTACAGAGATTGGAAGAAATTGGTACCATCTTCTTCTGGAGTCCCCAGTGTGTTATTGTACAGATTTGATTTGGGGCCCAGCATGAACATGAGGTTCAGGATGCGTATGAGTTTTCTCGCCGTGATCGGAGCCCTGCTTGGGGGGGACGCAATCACAAGCTTCAACCCAACGGACCGAGAGTGTGGCGTCTATTCTTTGAGTGGGGGCATTATATCTGCAGAGGCAATTCGAATCAAGGTTTTACACTCAGGTTCCAAAGGAGATGGAAGTGAGGGGGCAAATCACCGAAGACAGCCTTCGGCAGACTCAGATGCGGATGATGAGGGTGAAAGGTCTGAGGATGAGCGAAAGAACCAAAGGCCGCTTAAGCGAAAGAACGCTGGTTATTGGAAAAAAGGCGATGATGGCAGGACGCAGCGGGTGCCGAGACGTGAAAGGAACTAGGTAGACTGGAAGGAGGTAAGAAGGCAACATGAGAACTGGCGATGGGGCGAGATCTCCAGGAACAGAACAGGCGGTTGGTGTAGGTGCGGGGGTTTACTATCTAGCCAAATCACTGATATGTGCATGTGAGAGACTAGGTAGGAGCGAACGGCGTCGACACGGAGTCCTGCCTGTCATGGTTATTTTTTTGACAGCTTTGTGTTTCTACGGACGTCATTCATGAAATGGACCCCTAGGAGTTATCCAGTGTACTCGGGCAGCACATCCGAATGCGTTTGTTGTGCAGCGCTTCATCGCGTAGCTTTCATCATCTTTATGGAAAATCAATGGCCCATTGCTAGCTCATGTTCCATTGCATGGCCTTTGATTTACGATTGCTGTTACGGTCAGAGGCAAGACACACGGTGTAACCTTGCGTACTAGTGCTGCAAGAAGTAGGGGCTGTCTTTATTGGTTTTAACTCCTGTTCTTTTGGGGGCTTCCTGGTCGGATTTTTCGTGAACTGTAACCAAGCGAGGTTGCGTGTTTCAAGGTTACTCGTTCCTTCCTGTTCACAACCGAACTTGGTAAGAGATACACCAAACAGCCTGACCGGTTAACAGACGTGATAATCCCTCCCATAGTGGTGCTGTGTAGATACGAATACAGAACACATTTAAATAATGGCATGCGCTTCACATTTGGGGCACATATGTGCAACAGCAGCAGCAAATGTTCCAACGGCAAGAAACGGATGTTCGGACGCCATTTACGAAATCTCCCAGAAGAGGTGGTGTCACCAAGAAAGGGAGTTATTCCGGGGCGCCGGATCCGGACAAGCGAGTTACACGCAGAAAGGCGTGGTCGTTGGTGAGCTCGCATATTTAACCTGAATCCTGATGGCACGCTTTCGCCATCCGAAATGCTCATCTCACTGTGTTGGAAACGACGATGAATGGTTCGACGCCGTTGGGCAGCGCCTCCGTGAGAGGGCAAACACTAATCACGGGGCGATACATGGATATGACCGGGCTCATGGAGACGGTGAAACGTGGATACTGCACTTTTTAAGATTGGGTGCTACATGTGCTTTCTGTACAAGTGCTAATCGATGTCAAGTCGGCAGGACCGTGCAGTTAAACGACAAACGGAGGCACTTTCCCTGGAAAGCGGGGTCTACTCAGTTTTACACGGAATTCCAGGCGCGATTTTTGCGTGTCCTCGTCCGTTCTCACCAGTTCTGGGCAAGACCACCAGCTAGCTGTACCACCGATATGTCAATCAGAGCTGTCTACTTGCTGGATAGGGTGCCGATGCTCCGTGGAATGCCGCGCTATTTGTCGGCATTCTAGTGCTTTCCCTTTATTCAAGGAAACTGGAGAAGCGTTTTGCGTAGGAGCCCCGTAAGCGGCGCTCGGTTACAGCAGTATTTGAGCTTTGGGTAGAAGATGGACAGTGTAGCGTCTGTCATGTTAACAGTGCATTTACAAAGATTCTGAAGCTGAACAATTCTTCTGAGAGCACCTCACGGCCGACTGAAGTATTTCTTAGCTTCATTGGGCCGTGAGGTGCTCTCAGAAGGATTGTTCAGTTTCAGTATCTTTGGAAATGCACTGTTAGCATGACAGATGCTACACTGTCATGCATCACTTGTAACTCGCCGTGCTACTGGGGCCGCCTAGGGCAACCTAGTGTCGTACGCCTGCGTGTGGCACGAACAGGAAATTTGACACTGTCTACTCTAGGGAGCAGGGCCCATATTTCCCAGAGCTCTACTGGGAATGCCACATTGTTCCGCCGCACGTGTGTTGTGTTGTCTCGGCCTTTCCTCGTCACTAGAACGGCAGCGGTAAGCTGTTTGCGAATATGTCGCACCACTTGAGACTTCCATCGCGAATTCAGGTGGGTTGGATAAAACCGACCCGATGGTTCACGAGAAATCCTGAGACGCTAACATACACCCCAAGTACCGTTGTGTTCTTTTGATGACGACTGTGCGATGGAAAGAAGCGAACGTTGCGACTCGAGGAGTGACCTGCACACCGATGACATAATTTCTTCAAAGAAGAACGTTTCTCTTCTATGGTGACGTGGCCATTCCCGAGTCAACCATGAGAAGAATGAATAACTAAATCCCCGCGAAGCGTTGCATGCCAGTAGTTGCCGAACCAGCTGGTCATTCGCTGTCCTGCATACATTGCTGAAGGCTTGCGGATGTTTCCCAGTGAAGCCCCCGAATTTCTTTTTTACACCTGAGGGTATTCGAAACTAGTTCGTTCCTTCAGCACCGGAGAAGTGATCCTTGGAAATCGTGCCTTTAGGAACGAAAACGTAGAACGGCCTCACCCCTATTTCTTGTCTGGGCAAATCGGCTCAAGCAACAGGCCGGGGGGCTCCCTGCTCAAGGGCCGGGTTCGAAATGCATCATTTAGGTGCCTGCGGAGAACCCTACTTGGAAAAAGCTAAAAATAAGCAGAGTATGTCCTCAGAACAGGAATCCACCTCCTTTTTCCCTTTTGGAGATGTATGCAAGTGCTCGAACCCGCTGCGCGTTGCCGGGGGGGGGGGGCCACACTGCCGTTTTTGTCCGCAGCCATGGTACTTGCACCAGCGAGCCACTGAAAATAAGAGAGATGCGTCGCTGCGATAAAAGCATTCAGTTTCCTTCTTGTCTTGGAATTTCCATGAGCGACTTATGGGTGAACAAAAACTGCCTTGACCTCTGCTTTGCTGAGGACAACACAATTGGTTCAGGAGAAAAGGCTCAGCCTCGTAGTATTTGATCTTCGGTTTTTTGAGTCTGGGTGGCCGCTCTCTGCGTTGTCTTCCCTTGCGAAGCAGCCGCTCTCTCCCCTGTAACGGAGGCTAACTCACAGCCACGGTCGCGGCGGTTGAAGCGCGCCGTTTTTTTCTGGGTCATTGTACCAGCCGTTTTCGCATGTAAAGCTTCTTTTTTCTTGCCAATGATTTTTCCTCGCTTTTCTGCGTGTTCCGCTGGACACTCTAGCTTCAGCTCCGCGCTATGTCTTCCGTAGCGAGCAACAAGCGGCAGAACGGAACGGCAAGACAGCGTTGCCGCCAATAACCGCAGCCTTGCGAGGGACCTCCGAGCCACCGGGGCCCCCTTTTCCGCGACGTTCGGTTTCGTTTTTTACATCTCTCCAGGTCCTCATTTTCCTTTGACTGGCTCGCTGTCTGAAGAATTCCCCAGATCTCCTGTCTACTGACGGATCCCAAAATCCCACCCTGTCCCTCAACTCGTGTAGGCGGAATCGCCGCGCCCGATCGCTGCCACCCGCTGGGCGTGCAACAACGGCTTTCCTGTCCCTAGCAGCCAATATTGAATCTTGTTTGTTCATCATGCCTGAAGTCAAATGCCTTGGTGCAGAAAACGCATTTTCAAAACCCTGCAAATGCATGTTCCACCTTCGTCTCCTGGGAGTCCCTCTTATTTCCTTCGTCTGGGCTCTCCTTGCCGCCGCGCCGAGGTCGACTCCTCAAGCGGTCACCGCGACTCGAGTTTCGAGGGACCATGGCCACCATGTGTCAGTTCACTATGTGGGACGTAACAGGGAAGGGCGAAGCTCTGGTCCGTCTTCTTGGGGGCTCTCAGGTAATCTCACTGAAGTGCGTGGCAGAGGATGTGGAGCAGGATGCTTCGAGATTAAACCCGACAGTGCCGCAGCGAAACAGATCGCGAGCAACACCGGATCCGTGAAACGATGTCTCATTTAACCAAACTTTCGGGAAATCGAATACCACATCTTTTGGCATACCAGACTGTGTGAAGAAGTAGAGCTGAAAACACGAGGACTCGTTGGACGCACTCCGTGTCTCGTTATCATACTGCCGGAGTTCCATACGGTATTGTTATATTTTGTGTAAGGCCTGTCGTGTATTCTTCTCTACCCGAATGGCTTGGGAAAAGCCTCTCGTAAGCGCTGACTGTATATCCTCCAGTAGAGACAGTACATACCGCAACAGGAAAACGTACGAGAATGGTTGAGACCTGTCCGTCTCATTATAAACTGTCCTTGAAACGCACCTTCGTTTCTTTCCAAGAGATATTGTATTCTAAGTTTGAAGTGAACTCGCCTGGGCCACACTTCCTTTTTATGCTGCACTAGTTCTGCTGCTCTGGTTTTTTGTCGTTTCCGCAGACCGATCTTCGTCACCTCTTCTTGAACCCATCCCGAAGTCGGTCGAACTGGCCTCTTTCATTGAGACCAGTGAGTCCCCCTCTAGTGGAGGCATTTGGGCTGGTCTGAAGAGATACGTCGAGCTCGGAACTAGTGGCGAGCGGATCCCAACTAAAGACGAGAGTAAAATTAAGGAAGAGACAAATAAAGACACTTCTGGAGGGGACACCGCTTCGCCAGACAGTGACACTCCGGTGGAGGCGCAGCCGTCAGAAGCGACAGAATCAAAGGCTGTTTCCACACATGAGCATCACCCAGGAAAGGAGACAGGAGCGGATCCGAAATCTGAAACGTACCATCGTATGGCCCAGAAAGAACTACGAGATGCAAGAACCAGCTTGGTCAAGCAAACAAACGGGACACCTGAGGAGTACGGGGAGACAGGAAGCTTTCCTTCCCTCTGTGGATCATGGCAGGTAAGGATTGCAACTGGTAGAGCCGAGAGCATAAGATTGATAGTGTTACTCTTCCGAAATTCCCCAGTCAGGACGACTGGAAATACTTTTACCGGATCAGATTCCTTCAGCAGAGCACCCAAGACGCCGTCGATTGTGCTCTCCCGTTATCATTCACGGGTGCCTGAGGCTCTTGAAGCAAACCGATGGAACAGATGATGAGGTCTACCTCTATGGATATGGAAATAGAGCTACGCATGTCGAGCAAATCTATGTGGCCATACAACATTTTGTGACCCTGCTTTTTTCCTGCCTCGCCGGTTTGCTGTCATTACTGCCGTTTTCTGTAGTGCAGCGTACCCTGCAGGTTCTTCTGCTACCATTCTGTGTTATGAGTGCCAAATACATGGTGCTGGCTTTCTGCTCTTTGCAGACCGTGCCGTCTTCGCCGCACTTCCCATCAAACGCAACTTTCACTCGATACAGCGAGCAAGATGCCAGTCTTTTGGAAGATCAGTCGGACGCAGCAGATGCGTTACCGTACCCAACATGCCAGTGGCTACCTCGACGAGGCATACACATTTCGGAGAGGCGCACGTACGGGTTCGAACCAAATGTTGTGAGCATAGAGCGCCTCGAGTTCCATTCCGAAGAAGGGTGCCTACCGACCCACCTGGCAAAAAGTAAGCGTGGTGACCAGAGGCAGCACCTCGGTGTGACACAAAACTCCGGCGAGACGCTGATTCTAAAGACTGCATTTTCCGTGCACTCCGCCCATCTCCGTAGCTTGGGAAAAATAAGCCCAAATGCCTGCATTTGCAATTTGTCATTGTTTTTACTCTTTTCTCTAACCGTCTGAACTTACGGGGCGCGCCATGTGTTCAAGACTGGTCAACAGAATCTGAACGTAGCGGTTCTGCAGGGGACAAGCTTATAGTCGTGTCCGAGTCCAGAACGCAGGCACACGGTATCCAAAATCTAAATCTGCATTCTGTTACGGGCAGCCATTGACTCAGGCAAAGCTGCCCACGATTCACGACAAAGGAGCCTGCCTAAAACGGGGGGAGGTCACAGTACCCCGCGTAATAAAACATATCCATGTAACGAGGTAGCAGGATTCAAGACGTATTTTTCCAATTTCGTGTGATTGGAAAGACAGGTCTGAGGCTGTGGAGCTCTGGTGGTGTATGTCTGCAGTTTGGCGTTACTCGGGGTATTGGCACCCAGAGTCTGCGGCAAAAGACTCGAGGACGAAGGCAGAGGAGATGTCTGTGAAGGTAAAGAGCGCCTGAGTCGTCCATTTGTTGGCTGGGCAACCTCTTTCAGGCTCCAAACTGTTGCGTTGCTAGGTTTTTCCTTTTCGCTGGATCGGGTGTCTGTCAGGTGGGGGCGGGGCTGGCACTGTCTCGAGAAACGTGTGATTCCTCGATTCACAGAACAGCATCGCGTCTTTACTAAAAAGGTTAACGCACCTCTGACTGTTTTTGCAGCTTTCCTGGGGGAGTGTGAACGTCCAGATGGAAGTGAACGCTGTGTCACACTCACAGCACCTGGCACAACCGGCGGCACGTTCGGGAAAGCCCACCACTACAGAGGCAGCCTGTTTGGAAGATGGAGACCGTCTGTGGCTCCCGTCAGTCAGGCAGATGCACTTGGATCTTCGAGACACATGCACACGACCCCAGGGAAATTTCGTCTACTCTCAAGCTGTACCGCCTGAGTTCATTATCCTGCCCCAAGAGATCCCCGTAAGCCACGAAGTGCTTGCGAACCGACTCAAGCACCGGCTGCGGAGACGACTGAGCGTTCTGCAGCAGAAACATGGCAAAGCTCCCAACACGCCGCGCGACGATTCTTTGAAAAGCGAGGCGGAGGAAGCCATTGCAAGCAACTGGACCGACACCGTTGACCGGCGATTCGTTACTCGGTGGAGAGACTACCTGGTTCAGCAGAACCGTTGGACCGAGTAAGGCTGTTCCCGCCTTAGAGAAAGGAAATGTGCCTGTTTTTCTGCTGGGAACAAGATCCTTCGAAAGGAGAAAATCCATATTTCTGATCAGGCGGCATTAGTGGCATTCGCTGACGCCCGCAGGAACTAGGATATTTCGAATCAAAAGAGCGATCATGCGTTCCGTGAAGCAATTGCTGACGAGGTTTTCCCTGTAGACAAAGTTATTTGCGTTTGGACGGGCGACCTAGATGGCCAGTTCCCCCCACTATTTCCCCCGTCTCAGATCCGCGCGCGCGTTCCTCCCCAACATGGATGCGAAGTCCGTACATAAGTTATAATTATTTTTTGGGGCTGTTCTTTCTGCAGAAAAGTTTGCCAGTGGCATCTGCTCCGAGAAAGCTGTTTGGTCCCGCCTCCTCTGGCAGGTCCCGCTGCCTCTAAAAAGCACACAGCTGGAGGAGAAGGCAAGAAGCAGCATGAAAGCCACTGCTACATCCCATCTGTCCGACACTCTCTAACTCGAGAGGATAGCATTGACTACCTCAGTGTTCCTCTATTTCCCTTCACCAAAGATGCTGAACACGGTAAGTCACACATTGTATCTCCCATCTCCATTCTGATGTAACAAGAGGCCAGCGCGCTTCCGCGAGCGGGTCGGCGCTGGATATGAAGACGGCGCAGGAACAGCCTCGAAGTCGTGGCCTCACAAATCGAGGCAGATGAGTGTCGTCCATTGCTTTTTTGCATCTGTAGTGCGGAGGTTTGCGGTCCGCCTTTCGCATGTGTGCAGTGCGGCTGCGGAAAGTAGGAGGTTGTAATCCCCACTTGCAAGTTAGCTTGCGACGGGACAAGGACACCAAAGCATTGGCTGAAGAGCAGAAACGGCACTCTGCAGAGGATGAGTTAGCCTCAGTTGCGGTTACTTCAAAGACAATTCACCCTCACGACCACGCATCGGCGCCTGCGGTGAGTGGAGGTGCCGAGGAAGGTACGACACCCGTTCCCAGCGAAACGGAAGAGAAAGGCGTGAGAGCACACGGATTGGCAGAAAACACTCCACAGTCTGCATCAGAGACAACGGCTCAGAACGCGCCTGCAGGTCCAACTGGGGAGCAGGATTTGGTTGAGCCCCGCACTCAAGAGGAACCTATCAAAGCGGTGACACAACAGGCACCACCGGTGGAGCAAGCGCCCCCCACTGAAGCATCTGCAGAAGAGACAGGCGACAGCCAGCAACCAGAACAGGTTTCTGCCGCCGCACCGGAGCAATCTCAACAACCTCCTCAACCTCTCCAAGAACAAGACGCTTCTTCCGCTGTCGAGCAGCCGCCGTCATTCGAGGGGCAAACAGAGCCGCAGCAGGCACAAAGTTCCGAGGCGGCCCCAGAGGAGGCTGCTGAGAAGGACGCGCACCACGCACCCTTAGCAGAATCTCCCTCGAGTGAAACGGCAGATCCACAGACTGCAGAGGCTCCAGCACAAGAAGCAGACTCAACAACGCCTGCCTTCGATGCTAGTTCGACGGGCGCAGCAACTCCGACAGTAACAGAGGTATCCGACCAAGAGGGGGATGGAGGAAACGAGGAATCGTCTTCGGTGGCAGAAGAGTCTTCGTCTGAATAAAGATGACGGATGAGCACAAAGCCATCAATCAGAGTGCGTTCTTTTGTGTAGCCATGAAGGTTCTTAAACTGAAAGGTCAGTTGCAATGAGGGCCCAGGTTGTGCAATTACGAGCTCCCCATGGTAGTTTCTGATACAACTTGGACGGGCAGTCACAGCTGTTAGCAACTTTCTGTTCTTTTCTCTGTCGGGGCAGCTCGTAAATGAAACCTGATGAACCCACCGGCCCAAAAAAACGCCTTCACTTTTTTATGAATTTTTTCATTCGTTTTCTAATGCGTCTGGCATTTTTAGTGGTGCTGCTAAAAAACATTCAGTTCTATCACGTTTAACTCTCACCGGAGGAGGAACAACTGAATCCTTCGACGTTTTGCTCCTGGTTCGGATTCCAAGAACGGACAACAGGACCTGGTCACGGACTCGCAAAGACCTAGTTTTAGTTCGAAGATAGCGATACGCCTACTCGTGTTCTTACTGGCTTTCTGCAGAATCTCGTAGTTATGGAGTGGAGAAAGGCTTCTAAAGCGAGAGAAACGTGGTGCGTTCCTATGCCGTACCAGAAGAGGCGTTCCGCTTCTTTAAATACAAAAACTGCGCGACACAAAAAATGTCGTATTCCTTTATTGTGCATTTTCAGAAAGCCTCTGTCAGATGTTTGTTTGCTTCGTTCACTTGAGAGATGGCCTGCATGTGGTCAACCAGGAACGGTTCCCTTGGTTCTGCTTCATTTTCTTTGGAGCTAAAGAAGTGCTTGTTTCAATCAGAATAAATATGCTCCTGTTCAATGATAGCACGTCCTTTCGACACGCGGTCGTGCGGATGCATGTAGAAACAAAACATTCGGCTGAGAAGAGCCGAATGCGCTAAGAAATCCTGCACACTGTCACATAACGTGGCGGTCTCTGCCAAGCCCCTAGGAAAACTGCGGGGCCCCTCCAGCGAGCCGTCTCCGACTCGACCTGAATCCTGACCGTACGGTTGGTTCGTCTTCTATTGCTTCCGTGGCAGCAGACCGGGGCCTCTCCGCAGCTGTTCTTTTCGTCTTGTTTCCGTTTCACGTAGAGATACGCAGTATAACCCTGTGAGGGCTCCTGACTTGCAGGGTTCCTGTGTTTAGTGGTCTTTCTGCGGCGAAGTATATACCGCGAAAAAAGAGAAAAGTGACGGCACAAAAGACGTCCTGTGATTGTTGCGTCCTTCAGTTTCTGCGCGTGCCCGCTTGCTGAGGAGGGACGTGAAGAGACGGGCACACTCATTCGGGCGCTGTGTATGCGTTTGCCGTCAGTTCAATCCGAATGAAACGCCCGACTCAAATATCAGAAGAAAAGGAAGAAAAACAGGCCCATAATGGGTATGTCTCACCGGCTTTCTTCGGTTCAGCTGACTCAGTGCAACGTCAACACTCCGAGTGCGTTGCAAATGGAGTCCCACTGACTACCGCAGCAGACGAGGACCGAGCTACGTAATCCCAGGCAAACCAAAAGGAAATGTGATTGAGGTCAGGTCTTTTGTTGGTCGTGCCGGTTTACTGCTATTGATCACAGCAGCTGCAGTAAAGGAGCCTTTCCAATACTGTGTTTTTCCTCTGGACACGTGGGAACCCACATCGGAGTTACACCGTATTAGGCCTATCGATCAGGGGAAGCACGTAATAATACGGAGGCCTCGTATGGTGCTCTAAAGTTCCCGCAGTATACTTGACGCGGAATCCGCTGCTTCAAGGCCGTTGACAGGCTGCCCCAAACCCGGAACAAGGCTGATGACTCCATACTCTCTAGAACGACCCCCGACGGACTCGATGCAGCAGAACTACTCACCGAGAATAAGGGGACGAATAGGAAGCACAAAGGAATAAATGCACAGGGACAGCAAGAAGAACTGTGCTGTTTTCTCTTTCATATGATTCGTACGATGAAGAGCAAGATACATGAAGAAAAGGGAAGAACCCAACGTGCGGGCTATGGCACTGTAGTTTCTGTCGACGTTTTCGATGGACCGCACATCGGCCCAGCCACCACTTCCTCGAGCACAAACATTCGCGGCGGCGCAGCTGAATCTCGCTGGTGGCCGCGGTATACACCTTTCTGGCACACCAACTACAACCGTGAAAAGAAAGGAGAGTCGGAAGGATCGCCTCCGGCGCCGATACGGATAGACAGTCGTTTGTAAAATATTTAGTGATATAGATATACACACCGCTGGGTCACCCTCATTATGAGAGACCTCTACGCGTGTGCTGAATTCCTCAGTGTCTCTTCGATTGGAAACAGTTTTTCTTTCAGTCCAGAGCAGACAAGTTATTCCAAGAAAAGCAATGGGGGGATCCGGAAACGGTGAGAAGCTCAAGAGAGCTTTTCCGCGGTTAACTCCACAGTACGCTTGCCGTGAAAAACAACCAGTAAGCACCGCGCCCCTGGAACAACGTACAGAAACGGTCGATTCTCCAGTGAAGGTAGTACTTCGGTTCCTTCCAGGAGAAGAAGTTCGGAAGTCTGCGAAACGGGGAAAACTACAAATCTACTCTGACGAAGAAAATGGGACAGGTGTAGGAGTGAGACTGGAAGGGCATCTTCAAGATGCCACAATCTATCACCATTTTCACTTCTTTGCCGCCTTACCCGAAACTTCTTCTCAACAGGATGTCTTCGAGTGTGTTGGTCTCCCGATGATTGGCGAAACAGTAGCTCGAAGAAGTCGTAATACCTGCTGTTTCTTCTTTGGACGTCCGGGGACAGGAAAGAGCTTTACGGCCATCGGTCCTCGAGCTTCTCTAGAGCAGGCAGATATTCCCATTGCATGTCCATCTCCGAAAGAAGGAATGATCCACTCTTCTTCCTTAGTGACTTGGGGAAGTGGAGACGCGGAGAGGATTGCCGCAGTGCCCGCTCAGGGCCTAATTCCTCGGTGCCTAGAATCGTTATTCAGAACTTTTCGAAAAGAAATACAAAACGGACGAGTAGTGATTCGCCTCAGCTCCTTTGACGTTATCGGAGAGAAGACACGAGACCTGCTTCACCAGTGTCCCAATTGCGAGCGGCTGCCAAACACCTCACAACAGATCTGGTCAGAGAGGCCAGGGATGTTTCCTTCCGGCGAACAGAAAGAAGACACAATGGAATTCATGTCCTATGTCCCTCATTCAGCGCGCGACCATCACTCGGTCAAAACCCGAAGCTGTGACCTCGGGTCGCCGTCACTGTCTCGTTCGGTTCATCAGCATGTCCACGCTCAGCGTAGCCACCGTCCAAAGAACAACCAATCGCCAATGGAACAAGAAAAACGAGAAGAGTCAGACCAAAGAAAGAGTCGAGAGCCTCAATGCCCTGCCACCGCGGGACGTACTCCATTTTCAGTAGTTGGACGCATAAGCCGAAACGTGTGCACATGCTGCAGGGGCAGCCCTCCTGGCTCTGACGAGTTCCTCGGGAACTCCGATGATACGTTGGACTGGAAAATCTCCGACGCCCAATTGACATCTGCTGAACACGGCTACTCCTTGCTGGCACGATCGCTTGACCGCCGGACAGCCCATGGTGAGGCATGCGGATGGCCTCCAAGCTGCGCTCACAGGGTCCACGTCATCACAGTTGCTACTTGCTGCAGTCGGCCCTCACAACTTTCGTGTCAGCCCCCCAAAAGCGCTCACGGAAGACAGCCGGCACCAAGGGGCATATCGGCAGGCGTGCGATTCGTTGCTTCACCGGAGTCAGGAACCCGGAATAGCATCACATCACATACACTTGAGCCGCTGGCCGCACCTACCAGCGTTTGTTCCGAGGTGGCTTTGCCGGGTGTTCAAGGCAGCTGTCGAACTGTTGAGTTTTCCCAAGAACCCCAAGTTACTTATTTGACATTCGTGGAGCTGGCGGGCTATGAGGCCTCACCGGAGAAGCCGAAAGCTAATAAGGCAATCACGCATAGCTGTACCAACGGGGAGCCCACCCCTCTGAAAGATGGATTCACCCCAGAGGGGTTTTCCGCCACGTTGCACGGGGCGCTCGTAGCAGTTAGCGAACTGCTCTCATGCCTAGCCAACAGCCGAGATGGACAAGGCCATCAAGCCCGGCCGGATATCGAGGAAAGTGTTCGAACCGCCATGGAAAAGTCTTACCTAACGAAAGTTCTTCTGCATCAGTTCCCGAAGGCGTTACCGACGCGTGCCTTCCTGGTATCAACTCTGAAGCCAGGCCAACAGGCATTTGATGACATGAAGCGGTGTCTGGACTACGCCGATCGTTGTCAGCGGAGTTACCTACAGTCCCCACAATTGTCAATCAGACGTCTCGCGTCTCTACTCGAATCTTCCAATACTTCCTATACACCAGTTTCCTCGTCAGTTTTGACTCCGCGAGGTTGCCAAAAATCTTCAGCCGTCGTCAGAAGAGCAGGCAACAGCAGCCCCCCTTCCAGTCAAGATTCTACTTCTCTTCCCCCCGCTGTATTGCACGAACAAAACACGCCTGCCAAGCGGAGCCTTCACACTGAACACTCCCCACCCACTGGCGAATTTCCTCTTGTCCCTGCTCTCTCACTCCACAGTTTGACCCACCGCGATCGCAGACAGCTCCGCACACCTTGTTCTGTTGGTACTGGCAACTGGAGTCATCGGATGTCACCTGGATCTACCGTCGAACGTAGAATGAGCAGCAGAAGCACTGCGAGAAGTGACGCATCTGTCTCCCAGCGGATGCAGACCACTTGGGAAGAGACGTTTTCGCCAACAGTCCAAAAACAAGGGGACGCCCGACAAGACTGTTGCCGAAAAGTCCTTGAGAAGGAATCACTCCAGAAACGAGGAGCTCCCGCTGCGCCCGACTCTGGCGACCCTTCATTAGATGGTTCGATACTTGCGACACAAGAAGCGAGAGACTTCTCTGCCCAGCCAAACGGATTCCAACTGCAATTTCGTCAGGCGCCATGGGAAAAACTCGATTGTCTCAGCACCCAGGAGTCTGTAACGGCCCCCCGGTGTCTCGACCAGAACAGCGTCGGACAAACGAACACGGCTTCAAATCCAAGTTGTACTCGGACAGAGAAGCCAATGAATCAGCCGGCCGTTTCCTCTTCATCTCGGATTGATTTGCTCCCCGGGGGGGAGTGTGAAGATGGAACGCTGGGCTTACTGTCACCGCAGATACAGCAGATTACCCACTCCGCACAGAAAAGACAGCAGGTGGAAGAGGAGACAAACCGGTTTGTTCGTGAGCTCCTGTCCCCGCTTGACTTGACATTCCAAGAGAAGGAGACTCTGAAGCCTTTTGCCAAAGAAGCAGGGTTGGCCATTTTCTCGTTGCCTTCATACGTACGTGCCGCGTATCCGGGACTGTTGGACGGATGGAAGGCGCAAGTGGCTGCAACACTCAAGAGTCAGGAAGAATACGCAACGGAGACTGTGAGGCAGGAGCGGGGAGTTGCATCTGGAATAGAACAGAAGGGCGAGGAACTAGAAGAACTTTTGGCGAAGCTGCGGGAAGAAAAGGAGACGCTGCTGAGTAAACTCCAGCGAGACGCAGCTGAGCTGCGCTCCATTGAACGCTGCCTTCAAGAAGAAGTCCGATGCGCTGAACGAGACACAAAAACGAAGCTGGACCAGGTCGAGAAAGATGCTGCTGCCGAGAGGGCACTAATCAGAAGCGCATATGACTTGGCAATCCATAAACGGACCCAGTCCTTGGAGCAACTGCCTTCCTGTGTCCACGAGATTCCGACCGAAGCGAGATTAGCCCTCGAGAAAAAAGAACGGATGAAACTCCAGTCTCTCATTGCGAAACGAAACAGACAACTGCAAGAGCTGAAACGAAGCCATGAAGAGCGACTCGATGCAATCGATTCACAGTTCAGCCACGCCAAAGCGCACCTTAGAAGCGAAATACGGGAAACAATTGCCGAGTTTGAGAAGAGGAGGTACGCTCTGCCGTTGGACACCAACTTCGAGTTGGATCGTTGCGCCTCCCGAGCAGTGCGTCGATGCACTTTTGTCGGGGTGGTACCATTGCACACTTAGTACACCAGCACTGACAGTTGCGACACCATAACGCAGCCCTGTCGTCCTGTTATCCAGGTAAGAATGTGCGCAACCTTTATCTGGCCTTTCTGCTCTCGCTTTGTGTGTGGCGCCATCGCATCAGGGGCGTCCAGTTGCTCCACTCGACGTGAAAACGTCTGTGGCACAACTGGGGCCGGTCGGAAAATGACACGAAAGATATTGACGGTACAAGGCATTCTACCTTTGTTCTCTGTCTTTGAGCTACGCAACGTCAAGCCGACACAGTTCTTTGTAGCACATGCCGCCGTGTAACTACGTTAAGTCGCCTGTCCTAAACGATTGGAAACTCAGGGCTGAGCATCTGAATACAGAAAACGTCGGGTGGCGAAACGATTTTAGGGACTCAAATAACAGAAGCTGCTCGACGCAACTGCCTCACCAAGTGTCTCTCCCCTTCCAGACGTTGTTTCCATGGTGTTCCCCGGTCCTTCGTACCCAGGTCCGAACAGCGAGAGGTGCTCCGGCGGTGCTCCATGTACGACCGCCGACTGCGTCGTCTTTCTCGACGTCTCCTTAGCATGGTTTCCGACCTACGATCTGGCTTCTGGCCTGACCTCTACAAAAGTGGCATACGGCCCGCTCCAGAGCCTCTTCCTGAATGTGCTTCATTTCTAGCGCAGCATCAATGCTCCAGTGCGTCGGGCTATCCAGCTCCGGGCGACTCGGCATCACCTCTCCATTCGAAGCTAGGTTCTCTGGAGAGACTACGACGAAAAAGTGGGACGGAACCCGGCCCGACACTTGAATGGAACACTGCGTCCTCTTATCCGAAAGAAAAAGAATCTCTGCTCGCAAACCCAAGTCGTTTGCAGCGGCGGTGTACGTGGTCGGCGCTCCCCTGGCAAACAGTCAGACCTTCTTCGTGTTCTCTGTCCACGATCTCAAAGTCGCCTCACTTGCGGCCCAGTTCTGCTACCTATATTACTGTCCCCGTCGCGAGAAGCAAGTTCGTTTCAGCTTCCAGCTCCTCACGATCGCGATCTGCATTGCAAAGAACTCAACAGGAGACTGGTCGGGCGTCGGCACTGAACCAGTCTCGTCGACAGACAAATACGGCTTTTCATCCGGCTCAGGACATGCGCCTGAACATGAACCAGAGCCGTCCAGAAACAACAGAGGAGTCGGGTCGGACAGGGAACGAAGAGGCAGCTGTTGATGCCAATAGAGATCCAGCGGTGACGAGGGATTTCGCGCATCACACAGAGAAAACAGAACTTGCTTCTACCATCCAAAACCCGTCTTTCCCAGCGGAGTCTGCTACATGTGCTACGAGATGGCGAAAATCACAACAACCGCTGTGGGCAGAATCCCGACTTCGCAAGGTTTCCCCGCCTGGGGTTCATGGTTTGAAGAGGCTGGTTTCTTCTTTCGAAGACATTAACCGGCGAACGTTGAACTACTTGGTTCACCTGCATCAATTCCGAGGGCGGGAGGGAGACAAGAGAACCGAGCTACCTTGCCACTCGACGGCGGCCGATCCTTCCAGTGATACATCATCTAACTCCTCCGCGAAAACGTCTCCTTTGCCCGATAGGCCCTTCGCCTTGAAAGCTCTAACACAGCCATTAACAAAGGGATTCTCATATGGTCTCAGAGTCTTGTTCGATCACGGGAGGCAGGCACGCCGCACACGTGGCCCGTGTCAACAACAGGAACGGTCATCACGGCTTTCGCTGGCGTTCGTGGCGGCTGCCCCGGGGAAAAAGGACATGTCTCGTTCCTCTGGACGCCAAGGAAATATCGGGTGGGGAAAACTCGCTGAAGGAAAAGCGCAAATCAACACTTCTTGGCCTCTTCTCTCGTTTCAGTCTCTCTGCGACTCAGCCAGCAGCGACTGCTCGGACGCCAGCAGCTCTGGCGAGGCGAGCCCTGTACAAGACGGCTCTGGCGCCTCGTTTGATTCTCTTGAGCAGAACCTCGACACAAAGCCAGCCCACAAATCTCAGTCCGCTGTGGTCTATTCAGGGACGCGAGCTGCTACAGATGAAAAATCCGTTCCTCAGTCGCCGCAAGCAGTCGGGACCATCGAGGCCGTCTCCGCCTCCGCCTCCGCGGGGGAAGTCAAGAGAGAGAGTAAGGAAACAGGCACAACCACGAAAACGACGACGTGAAGGCCACACACGAAGTTACGGTCAACCGTCAGATAAAGAGATCCCAACACAGTCTTTCGTCGACGGTGGCAGATCACCGTCTGCATTCTGACCCCCTGCCTCTCACTTAAAAATCTAAATCATCCAAAGTTGGGAGTTGTAGGTGCCGTCGACAGCATCTGCTTCACGTGTTCAAGACGTTACCGCTGTCTCAGACAGTCAAGACACTGGCAGTCTGCTCATTTCGTACTGGTCCTCCGAGATCGGCATTCACATGATGCGAAGTTCCAGTTATTTTGTTCTCGGCACCTGTCTACAGAAAAGGGTGACGAGGAAGGGAACCTTTCAGTCGAGAAAACTCAAGCGGACTATGGTTGTACAAGAGGTCTGCAGGAAAAACATGAGGATACATTCACCCGTGCCATCCCCATCGGACGACGGGCTACCCTCAGGCTCTGGCCACCAGAAGACGAGACTTCCAAGTTTCTGACCGCTTTCCTTGGCTTGGAAAAAGATCGAGCAGCGGAGGCTGCTCTTCAGACGCTGGACCTTGCCAGATTGAAGAAAGTTTGCAAAGCTCTCCAGAGTTTAGCCCCAGACTTCCCCCTCGCAAGTTTCTTATTAGAGACGTGTCAGGATACAGCAGGCGGAACACGCATCAACCTTACCTAAAGGTTAAAAACAAAGGAGCGAACTCTGGCTCTGTCAAGCCTGGAGTTCTGCTTCGCGGCGGCAGTTAACCCTCTCCACGTGACTAACATTTAGACTGTTTTTCTTGGCGCACAGATCTGATCTTTGTACCATACTATGTCAGACGCCTGTTCAACCGAACTAACGCGATCTTTCTCTTTTGGCCCTTGGTGAATTATCGCAGGCCCTACATTTGATTTGAGTTATACAGTTTTGGATCGCGGATCATTTGTACAGAGACAATACTTACACCGCGGTAACAACATTACACGGTCTAACCGTTGCCACGGTTGGAACAGAAGTCCCTTTGAACACAGATCTATATCTCTGTTGTGCCGTAGAACAAGGATCTCCTGTTATCACACGACTCTTTCGCCGTCGTCCGAGATCGTACCAAAGCTATCTCACCGACTATGGAGCTCGCCAAGCGTCATTTTCTCTTGCGGGCGCTGCCCGTACTTTCGAGTTTTATCTCTTCTTGGTGTGAATCTTCTCATATTGCCTGCTGCCCATGAGTTCACTTCTTCGTTTCATTCCTGCGCAGTCTACACTGGCGTGGATGTCTCCAATAGGAA
Organism: Neospora caninum Liverpool; assembly: GCF_000208865.1. Lineage (NCBI taxonomy): Eukaryota > Apicomplexa > Conoidasida > Eucoccidiorida > Sarcocystidae > Neospora > Neospora caninum. Next base: position 1,459,395 of record NC_018394.1, on the reverse strand, counting down.
CACCTCTTTTGACGAGTCTTGCCCCCTCTCGAGGTTGTGTGGCGTTCCTGAATAAAAGTGCCCTTGGTCTAGCAAGGGAACAGGAGCCATTTCCACTTTGCTGTCGGGGTGCCCCTATCGTATAAGAACGCACCGGTGTAACACCTCGAACGGTGCCTTGACAAAGAAAGTAGACAAAAGGTAAAGCGGGTGACGGGAACCGCCCAACGTCCCCCATAGCGCTCTTTAGATGAGGTTTGAGTTTTCCAGAACGAGCAATGTGGCCAGAAGGGCAGGGAGAGGTACAGTCGGTCAAGACGAAGTGTCAGCTAAAACAAATTCCAATTGGCCAAACAGAATGCTGCCAAGATTGCGCAATGCTCTGCTCACACACTTCACCAAGAATCCTTCGAAGTCTTGAGGAAAACCGCACCGAAGCCCTGACAGCCGAGAAACGAGAAAGATCCCGACCCCGAAACCAGGAGAGCGGCTGCGGAACTCCGCAGCTCGTTTCGATTTGCACAACACGTGTACAAGACAAATCAGGAAAAGGCAACCAGCAGTAGCGACGGGAAAAAATGCGGCCCCGGAAACAGCGGCACCCATACCCATCTCACGTGCACGGGAGGGAACAGTCGCAAGACCACAATGGAGTGCCGAGGCGCGAAAGCCTTCCACCACTCATTTGCATTTGATGAAGTGCAGGCATGCATTTTTTCGGGTACATGGTTGCATCTGTGTGCGTCGGTATAAAACCGCACACTTCTGCGTAGACGCACCCACGGTGTGGCAGAAAGCCACACGGCCCAGCAGTGGGCTCGGCCGTTTGCTTCTCGCCGAGAGTGGCATGGAAACGAAAAGGCACCACGGAAGAGCTCGTTCCTTCCCAGATCGACACAAAAAAGGGATGCTTTCGGGGGAACAGCTTCAACGGCTCTGGAATTGTTTACAAACTACCACCAGGATGTCTTCGTGGAATTTTCCACGAACGCCGCACATCACACAAACAGTGCTTGACTCCACCTTCCGCACCACTTTCCAAACAAGAAACATGGCGGAGTACGGCCGCGGTGTTCGCGCAGAGACTCCCACCGGCCCGCAGACATCTTACTGTTCCGGCATGCTGGCGGCGGGAGCTATCCGTTTTTGGGTAGATTTGGTACATCCGCCGTTCCTGCGCTTGTTGTCCCTTTTTCAAGCCCCTCGCCGTCTGTTTTCCCTCGAGGAGACGGTCGCCACTGGGATGTTCTCGTCTTCGTGCGCAACAAGCTCCGCAGCCTTGCCACGTCGCTTCAGTCCCTGAGTCTCACCCTCGGCGGTTCCAGGCGTACCCTTGGCGCTCTGCGCACCGTCTTTCTTTTTGCAATAATCCACCCGAAAGCAAGAAATGTCCAGAGAACTGCAGACATCTGAAACACTTGTGTACAAGAAGTCGGCCAGGTAGACAACGTTCCAAATGCTCACCATCTGCGCAAGACACAGAACCCGAAAAAACACAAAGGGTCATTTCCGGCCACACCACAATAGTTCATGGACACCGCATCACCGGGCCCCAATGAGTATACGCGGCAGGCCTGACACGCGCCACCCTGGGGGCTGTAAAACCACTTGAATTCCACAATGCCGCACCCCCACGTGGCCGACCACATAACCTGGGAACTACGGAAGTAGCCACGAGAGAAAGCGAAGCACACGTGAGGTGTATAAAAGTACGCTCACGTAGGCAGACACTCAAACACGCCCCCCTCCCGCTACGCAGTCCGACCCGGCCGCTCCACGCCGGCTCCATCGCACTGCTTCGCTTGCTAGTAGCGCACTGTCCCGAGGCTGCAGGTAGCTCTCTGCTGTTTTTTTACCGACAGCTCGAGAGTTATCAACGTGAGTGAAATCACGGAGGGGTGTCGAGAGAGTGCAAACTGCCCTGGAGAATTAACTCCTTCTCACGCTGCAGCATTCTGGTGAAAATGCATTTGGCCACAGTTCCATGCAGTACACGTTTCTCCGCCTTACTGCAAGAAGAGCGTATCGATGCGTGCGGCACCATGGCGACGTGACGATGCCGGCGGCCGTGAGGAAGAAAGGAACGACGGGGAAGTTAACGAGTTTGAACGGGAAACGACAAGTCGCACTCAGGCAGATTCGCAGCAGCAAGATACTGTAGGATGTTGTCACTGTGAAGTAGACGAGCCCCGGCGATGTCCGAGCTTCCAAGGGGCCCTCGAGGCCTGAAGGGAGAGGGCCATGAGACATCCACACAAGAAAAGTCTGTGGAAACAACAGGGAGAAAACGCGAACGCGCGCAATCCAGAGTACGGACGCAAACGGGCGAAATTCGTTTGCGGAAGGCACCAACGGAAACGAAGGTGTCCTGCGGTGCGAGGCCACACGGCGGAAACACAGCACGCGCTGATATACCAGAGAAAATGCGAACAACAGAGGAGACCAAGACACACAAAAAAACGAGCGAAAGCCTCCAACCTGTTCTGGCACCTCTGAACGGCAGGCTCCGCCTAACGGGAGGGAACAGGAAAGGAACTCTTGGTAGAAGCTAGTCTTTTTTGCATAAAGAAAAGGAAGAGGGACAAGGCAGAGAATTGCGTAATGTATCCCCGAACGCTCGAGAAAATGGAACGGCCACACCGTCCACAAAGCTCGACACGGCCCGCCACGTTCGCACGACGCGAGAAGAAACCGGCTTCATGCAGACCTTACACGTGTGCCACAGCGCTCCTTGGAGAACCATGTAGCAAATCAAACCGAATATCTGAGAGGCAGCCAGAGGCCGTTTCGGTGCTCGCACGATCCCCATAACGACGTCGTACACGAGGGCTGGCAGATTGCTGCACAAAAAAGCAAAAGGGCAACTCTCCACACATGTCCTCTCAGTTGCGTGCCAGTCTTTCTTTCCCGTTGTTCGCCGAGATTGAGAGCGAGATGTCCTCGTACGTCTACACAACGACGGGAGAGAACCGAATCACAAGGTGAATATCCTAACTTTGGGTCCGTTTCCCACCACTTGTGCAATCAAACGTTCGAACATCCACTGTATATACACCCCACTGTTCGCCTTGGCTGTCTTGACGCAGAGCGTGCGAAGCGATCGGGCTCACCAAGCAACGAGGGTAGCCTGGACAAGGAAGAGGCCGTTCAAATCCGTATTGAACATGCTCATGACGGACCCAGCCATGTCCCTGCAAACAAAATCGGCACACCGCTGCAGTCGTTTTGCTGTGGACCGCAGCATCAGCCCAAAACCCCGGGGGTATTTTGCATCGATGGACAGGCATGTGGAACCGCCCTGTCAAACGGACCGGCTCGACAGCCGTTCGGAAGACACTGTCAGACGCATGCATGCAGAAATCCCGCAAAAGGTCTGCCGAGGAGTGCAGTCGTAGATCTGCACATCATTTCAAAAGACGTAACAAGGTGCGGAGGAAATAGCGCATCGCAACGCAAATCGAATGATTCCTTCGCAGTGCCCAACCTGTTATGCCCGTTGGGTTAAAACCTGACACACGGACAGACCGCTTTCTCCCAGCCTTACTTGAGGGGGGAAGGAAGCAGTTTCAGGAGATTGTATCGCCACACCCACGGGCCGACAGTCCCGGAAACGAGCGCCATGGCCATGACCTAAAGAAAGAAGACAAAGGTGGACCGAAATGTGTGCTCGTGCCGGCAGCGGATAGTTCTGCGCCTTTTTTTCTCCTAGAAAGTTTTTCTAACACTTACCCCCATCTGCGCCTCCGTCACGCCGAGAAAGCCCGTGGCGGCGTAGAACACGTGGAAATGCAGTTCCCACCACTGCATGCACGAAAAAACAGGGAAGCGGCGTCCTGTGAATTCTTGTCGACTATCGGACAAGACTGCCAAGCAAAGTGTGCATCGGACGCTCTTCAGCACTCCTTCATGCTGCAGTGAGGAGAAAAAACCCGGTGTCTTTACTGAACACCGAACTACCCCCCGGAGCAACGACACGTAGGTGAACGAGAAGCACGCAGGTGCGAGGCGGGGTTGAGCGGTGGCACCAAATCTTCGGAACGCAGAAACCGCCAGAGCGCTGACAAAAACACCGCTCTCTCAGTGCGTGTTCTGGACGAGAAAGGAAAGCAAAAATTCATCGCAGACACAAAGTCGAACCCTCGGAGCTGCTCCTGTCAGTGAGCATCTGCGGACGAGTGTAGGGAATGACATTCACAAACGTTTTTGGCAAAGGCATATGTAAACGCTTCCCGTAGAGCCACAGCAAGCGACGGCACCGAGGCAACGCCCCATCAAAGGCGACTCCAGTCGTTCGTATCACGGCAGACAACCTTGGTCGGTTGTTCTTGCGAACAGACTCCGAAACGGGCACGATATTCCTACAAATTTCCTACCCCAAGGTCGACACAGGAAGAAGACGCGTGTGCAGCCAGAAGAAAAAGGGCATCCGGATGGGAGCCGAACTGTTTCTGCCTCTGCTTTATCTATCGGGAGTTCCGCAATGTATAGAGGGGTGTTACGCTGGAGAGAATTTGGAAAAAGCATTCGCGAGTCCTCCCGGAACAAACGGCACATCTTCAAAAGGACCCCAGCGAAGACCGAGAAAACGATGATTCTTCAGAGGTTCCACTGGCCTTTTCCAGTAGATACGAGGAAGAGTGGGACAAGCTTTTGCCGTTCGTAGAGTGCCTTGCAGCCACTTACCATGTAGATGAACTGGAGCGCCTGGGAGCTCGACATGGCTATGGCGTGCTGCACGATGCCCGTGCCCGCGGTAATGACGGCGATGCTGACTAACGTGAGAGGGGTGGCAAGAATGATGTCGCATCCATGGTCGAAAAGCTGGCCGAGCGGAGAACTCAGACTGTTCCGTCTCGCGTGCTTCCCATCAATTGCGTCGAATGTTTGGTAAAGGAAAAAGAGGAAGGCAACTGCAAGATACACCCACCGAGGTGCTTCTTCAGACAACGTCACCGAATAGGTGAGCTGCAGAATGGATGCCCCAATGGCGCAGAGGAAACCAAGAACAGTCAGAACGTTCGGGTGGACTGTAGCTGGAACAAGGGACGCAACAAATTCCCACCACGGGTTCATGACCTTGTCCAACGGTGTATATCCTCCCGACGAGTACTTGTAGCTGTGCAAGTTCTTCAGCCCCAACGGGGGAATGTAGTGCCCAAACACCATCCTGACAACTGATACAGTGAAGGAGTTAACACGGGAGGAGAACGCGTTCACTGTTGCGAACGGAAACAAAACAGAGGGTGATATGCGAGGTGACGTTCACATCCACCCCGGCAGCACCCCCCCCTCCCGCGCCGCAACCTATCCCACGCGGGTTAGGGGCTTTCCGGGAGAGAAAATAGAAAATTAGGGGCTCCTTCTTGGAAGGTGATTGATGGACATCCGCACCTATGTTTTCTGTAGGAATTTGCGTATGTTTGTCGAAAAGGGCGGCTGACTGGAATTCACGTTTGCCCAGAACACGCGCGAGGTTCTGTTGTTCCTTAACTTGCGCAAATGTCACAATTTTGACTCGGCGCCTGCAAGTCCGAAGAACCGTATGGACAGAGGCAAACGCGTTCTCAGCGCCAATCGGTGGCAGACGAAAGAGTCAAAAAGAACAGAAGTCTCAACTCAAGCAGGTAGGAGTGTCGTTTGCGCGATGATTCTTTTCCTTTCGCCACCCTTGCTTCACGGTTCCTTAATGCAGGGTCGAGGGAACAACACACACACCCAACACGGTAGGAGCGATCGCGGAAGCCACGTGTGTGGCCACCAAGCACACTGAAGGAAAAAACGGAGGCGGGCTCACAGTCTCACAGTCTGACTAGGCTTCTGGAAGTGAGATATGCAGCCTACTCAACTTGGCTGAAAAGCGTCACAAGAAAATGCTCGGTTTTCTACACAGGCACGCCTGGGTCCGGCTGAAAACAATAGACACCGGGAAAGACCGTACAAGATACCCCTGCCGGAGAAACGGGGGTACGAACCAGGAGACCGTCAGACACAAGCTGCACACAGGTGACATTAGAATCGTGAGTAAGAAATTACCACCGGTTGTCCCCACTGCCGACCATTGACGAAGGATCCCTCTCACAGACGATGAACAAACAAACCGAAACCAGCCGTCTCCTCGCTTCGACGCCGAGGTGGTGGTATGAAAGGACTACAATTTACGATGACGAGATCCGGCACACGTACGTGCGCCCCAAGCGTGAGTTTTCTGAGAAAAAGGGAGAGAAGCGCAGCTCTTCTACAGCCGAAGACAAACTCCGGTGTGGAAAAAAGAAAACCGGATTCCCAAACGGCTTGTGGCACACACGGCCCGGTGATGCCGAGACAAAAAGACCCTGTTGAAGAAAGCCGAGAGAGACGCCGAAAAAAACACATTCCGGCAACTGAAGTGCTTAGCTAAGCATGGAATATCCGCTTGACGGTGAAAGCGCGACGGCAGCGGAACTGACCCTCTGCATCAGAAAGGGAGAGGCGATTTTTCACTGGGAGAAAAGAAGCTTGCAAAAATGACGCGAGGTAGCGGACGCCCGGAAAGTCACAGCGGTAGTGTTTCCCAGGCAAGCACAGCAGCACGTGTGCCCCGCTCCTTTTTACCTCCCTTGTTGTCTCCCTGCAAAGCAAATTCAAAATGCGCTTGAGTTTATTGCATTCTCGCAGCCTCGTTTTTTTTGTCGTAGGCGATAAACAACAAAAAAACGGGTGGGTCACTTGAGAGGAGTCATTCGCTGCGACTGAAGTGAGGAACGTTTTCATGTGTCTCGCGGCGACGGACTTCCGCATTTTTCACGGAGTCGGCTCCTGTGGTCATCCCTGACTGCCTTGCCAAAACCGAACAATGTACCTTCTACTATAGACCTTTCGGCAGCATTTGCCCTTTGGAACACACACCTCTTCCCTATGCGTAAAAGTGGAGACTAGTAGAGCACCGAGTTGTGGCGAAAAAGGTCCCGTTCTAAGTTGTTCAAGTCTCGATCGAAACTAGACCCTGCTTACACTGGGCAGACGCGTTGCACGGCGATGCATGGAGTCCGGGCATCTGGCCTAATGCCAGGAGGAAAGAGAAAATGCATCACCCCTCGAAGACGGGCTGAAACGGAACTCGGAAACGTGATGTCGACAATCGGGGCTTGTGGCACCAGAGCCGCCCCCCCCCCCTCTTTAGCGTTCGATGCTCGAAGCGCTAACATTAGTTGCTACGGCATCTTCAAACGAGTATGCGTAGTTACAGACTTTCGCGTCGGGAGGAAGGTGTCCAGTTCGAGGTCACGGCCTGCGTATCCCCGAGCAAACACAACGAAGAAGTCTTTCACCAAATTTTATTGTGTGCCAGGGGCAACACCGTGTGCCCAAACCTCCCCTCATGCGACGTCTGAAGCTGGTATGCAATGCATGGCTCCTACGGATTTCCAAAAGGTATGCGAGAGCGATGAAGCGTATCCGTGGAAACTGCAGGAACAGACTATATGTTGATGTAAGTGGGCGTAAGTGTATCACGAAACTCCCGTCTGCTTGAAGCATAAGCCTGGCGAACACGCCACTCTTCCTTACCTCGAATTGAACCAGACAATTTGCAAACGCTACCTACCTGCTCAACCACAGCTTCTTTTTCAGAAAGGATAGGTGCACAGTACACCTGAATGTAGACCGCAAACGTCCAACAGCTGCGGGCATAACAGGAGTCCCGTGGGACGAATGATACAAAATGCAGCTCTAATCCAGCTATCAAGGAAATTGCCTTTCTGATCGGCACCGTCCGGTTTCGACAGTTCCCTAATTCACATACAGGTCCCTTTCTCTGTCATCGTTGCCACTGCTCAGTGCAGATAGAGATTTACACATCAATGCGGCCAGTGACTTGGTTTCAGTCCTAACAACATCGGGGCCTTGCCATCACGTGAGGCGTTCCTGGGGCGTCTCATTGCTCCTGGATTGGATTTGACTGGCTTTCTTTTTCTGTGGAGGAGTCTGATACCTGGGCGTCAGTGATGTGCCACAGTCAGCGGTTTTCTGATTTTCCTCTAGACGGGTGGGATGCCCCTTAGAGCGATATTTAAGCTCCCCGTGCTTGCTTCTGCCGAGTTCCGCATGCAGCGCCGACGTTTTGCGTCCGATTCCGGTTGCTTCTTTTTGCGTGCGTCTCATTTGACGGAAGGCAGGCGACGACTCGCACGGAGCAGCTAATGCTTCAGGTTTTGTGAGCATAGGAATCTCGTGATTTGTATCCAGTTTTTTCGTGACCTTTTGATACACTCACGTACTGGAAAGTTTTTTTGTAAGCACTGGAGAGGAGATTTCTGGGATAGTCTGGTCGCAGAGTGTACAAAAGGAAGGTGTTCCTGTCGCTCCGGGGCAGCAGCTCCAAGAAAGCTCGCGTTCACCATCCCGCATGTGGGTATATCGTAGAAAGTAGAAGATAGAGTTGAGTGGCCCAGCGATGGGGGCCTCAGAGTCGAGAGATGGTAAGCCCCGTTCGATGCTTCCAGAGACACAGTTCTCAAGTGAAACCTAGCGGTTCATATGCAGAGAACTCCCCAGCTATCCTCTCCGGTGGGAAAGTTCTATGGTTTTTTCCTGGTGTGACTGGCTTACTTAAGTTGATCCCATTCCAGGGTCTGAGGCTTCCAACAGGGTCTTGCTGTCGCTTACTGTTTCGTATGCGCGATCAACTTCTGTTCACTTCCAACTGAAAGCACTATTTACCTTTATCCTGTGTTTGTGGTACTTGTGTTGCAGCATGCGAGTTGGGAGGGACAGCTTTTTGTGGAACCCTCCCTAATTCTGCCGGATGCATTTCACTCGCCAGGGAGTTCTACTGTACTTGCAAGCCTGGCTTTCGGGCCGAGGGCCGGATGACACACTCCTCATGCACGGGTACGCTGGCCAGTCGGAAAGTTCGCACGGGGTAATACAGAAGCGCTGCATTTCCTGGCATTGTGCATAATAAGCAATCATTTTCGGTTTTGTTTGGGGGGCAAATTCTCCTGCCTTCTACCCAAACGTCTGCGATTGCCAACCTGACCGTGTCGCCTCCTGTGTGGGTTAGCTGCCGGGCTGCTCCACAAGGGAAAACAGGGGCTTCCCGTCCGTCTTGAGCGCAGAATCATAGGCTCATCAAATCCAAAAAGAAGTGACAGAAGACGCTGGTTCGTCCCCATGTTTTTAGGTAGTTAGTCTTGTGACTCCACGTATTTTTACAGACCTGTGGCGACAGTATTATCATGGCCGGGGACTACCATTTTGTGTGCTTGCAGATATCGACGAATGTGCTACAGGAGTAGCGTTTTGTTTCAACAAAATACAGAATTCTGATTGCGTAAACACTCCAGGCAGCTTCGAGTGCAAGTGTAATGAATACCGGACCTTGAATGATAACGTTTGCGAAGGTAATTGCCGCTGGCTACCATCCCGTAGACCGCCCGACTGATCACTCTGCAAAACGCTTCTTCCGTCTCGGTGGTTCAGATGGAAGAAGAGTTGTTATAGTTGTACGGCTTACACAGATAGCGCCTTTGAATGCTGTAACACTTAAAGCTCTTGTCATATAATGCATTGCTATTCTTTCAGTGTTGAAATGAACAGTCGGAGATGACGTGTGCGGTTTCCATTCGGTGCCACAGCGGGGGATCTTTCCATGGGATCGCCTACCGTCCAGCTACTTACCCGTAGTGTTTCTATCATCAGTAGTGCTCTACAACTTTTTCATTTTGCAACTGTCTCTACGAAAGTTACAGCTAGAGGTTGTGGTTAGTAGACGCCCTTCCTTGAAGGGTTGCGAGATACCATTTGCTGGCGAAGTCCTGACTACCGACCTATCCATGGTGTCTGCTAGTGGCTTTTCCATTCGACCCGTAGATATAAATGAATGCTTGGAGAACCGAGGAGGCTGCGCAGAACACAGCGACTGCATCAACAACGATGGCAAGCCAGTAACCTGCAGGTGCTTGCCAGGGTACACAGGGAATGACGGCAAGCCGGGAAGAGCATGCAAAGGTGAGTCAAACGCCTCTACAGAGATATGGAAGGTTAGACCGTTATTAAGGTACCACGATTTTGCCTGGCATTTCCATAGTTCCCCGCAGAGTTTCTGAGTTCTGTTGGGGGTGGCGCTGGTGGCAGTTATTTTTCGCGTGGACAAGCCACCACATGCTTGTGTTGTTCTCCAGTATGTTAGGTTCTGATCAGTTCCGTCGTGGTTCTTTTCTTGTGGTAGACTTTTCCTGTTGTGGGACCGTATGGGTACCCAGCACTTGACGATTGGGGGATATCGTTACGTTCGTGAAGCGCATTAACGCTCGTTTGCAGCCTTCAAGCTAAATCGAATCAAGTCTCGTCTGCCCTCATACGATCTTTGGGTGGAAGCCTTTGGAGACAGTAGATTGACATGCATCTAGTTCTTCTGGTTTTTGCCATTCAGATATCAATGAATGTGAAGAACCAGATCGGTGCCCGGAGAACTCGGTCTGCATCAACACACCAGGATCTTACCGGTGCGAATGCACAACAGGATTTGCTAAAGATGCCAATGGGAAGTGCACCGGCAAGGAATTCTGCGCTACAGGAGAGCACAACTGCGATCCTGTCTTCGCCACGTGTACCACAGCTGTGGGATCGTACTCCTGTGCGTGCAAGGAAGGTTTTCAAGGCAGCGGCAGAAAGGGAGAGTGCAAGCGTAAGTGCTTCCAAAAGACGATGGCATACTCGTCATATGGGCAGCCACTGCGGCATGTAGGGCGCACACTGCCGCGAAATCCAAAACAGACTGACTGTGCTTCAGTTTCACCGCAGTGCTGCTGTCTCGCTCTCTTACACGTATTTCTACATATTCACTACTAATACCGTCGGTAAATCTGCAGGCGGCAAACAAAATTGGTTGCTGGAGGTGGAACCAGCTATCAATTGTTATCATGTGCGTAATGGTCCGCTCGAATGGGAAGTTGTCTGTCCTTCGGAACCGACTGCGTCATCAATTGTGAGAGCACTACATCGACTTTTCCCGGTTTATTTCGACGGTTCACCATATCACTCACCATTGTTTTTTTGGGGGGGTTGAGCAATTGTTTGGATCTCTTCAATCAGGACTGGAAAACGTTTGGCCTTTGGGTTGTCACGAGTGCCTCCGAATCTTGCGTCGAACTATTAAATTGAAAAGCAAAGTGTAAAGCCTTCTCCTCGTTTGTGGCATGTTTGCCAGCGCTTCCCGGCTCCGAACACAAGGCCTGCGAGTTGCTAGGGCTACGATGCGGGCGTTACCAAGGATGTTTACCGGACAACGCAGGCAGCTATAGATGCGCGGCTTTGAGTAAAGCGCAGCAAGTGAAAGTTCTGTTGACCGAGGGTGCTGGAATGGACACCCCCATTTGGTTGTGGTGCTGTGTCGCCGTGGCTATTGCCATGCTAATCGGCGCTGCTGTATACGGTGTTCGTAAGTATCGGGGAAAACATCATTGGAAACTTCCCGGCCCCGGTGTCAACAGTTCGATTCTACTGTTGATGTGGAAAAAGCAAAGCTATTTCAAAACATGGGCATGCGTTAAAAAACGTCTTGCCGTTCTTTCGAGTCCCCGTGGCAATGTACAGGCATAATTCCGAGCAGCGTGTTGGGAGGGCAACGGCAAAGCCACGCGTGTGCATTCGAGAGAGGGCGTCCATTACACCTGTGCATATGTCCGAATGTGCCACAGTGTTACAGAATGTTTCGAAGGCGTGCCCGTTTTGTGCCGCCCTTGACAATTACAATGTGAACACGGGCGGGTAGCGTTTTGTATGACGTTCTCCGCAAGTACGCGGAAGAACCCGTGACATAAAAGAGCAAGTTTTTTTCAGAGCGTATTTGCCTGCATTAGGGTATTTAGTTGTAATGGAGCACGTACGACATGACGGGACCCTAGATGATTTCTTTCTCGTTGCCGCTAAAACTCAACTGCATTTGTAGGAAAGTACACCCAGTAGTCAAGGTCTCCTCACCGTTGCCTCTGTCTGCTGTGATTTTCAGGTTATTTTCTGAAGGGACGGAGGAATGCGTATGGCTCCGAAGATGATGCTATAATGACTGGTACGTGCCATGGAGAGGGCTCAGTCTGTTCCTGGTTTTCCGTGCTTCCTACCAAACATAAATGGAACCTACGTTGAGGTAGTCCAGAGTTGCTATATGGTGTCCTCAGCAGTTGCGGCTCCGTAGATGAAGTTACGTGTAGGGTTCCCCTCGTCACACGGTGGCACCTTGGGGATGAGGGAGATCTTCTACAGAGTGTCGAATGCTGACTTGTCCAGCGACGAATTCGACTGGTACCCTTTTTGGTGCTATAAAGGAATTGGTTATCGCCACAAATAACTGTTTTAGCTCTTTTCGGTAAGAGCGCTGCTGAAGCCGCATTTTGGCCAGGAGTTGCGGTGTGACCTGGAACAGGGATACCGCTACAATTTTCCTCTCTATTTTAGACAAACTGATTATAAGCAATTCAGTAAATTATTCCGATAATCCACCTCTCTTTTCAACGAACATTTTCTTTCATACATACACAAATTGGAGGACGCTACTTTCAATGATCTCGGTAATTCCTCAAAACAGATTTGTGCACAACGTTTTGTATTTGTGTAAAATGGCCTTGCGTTTCGTTAAACTGGTTCCGTAGTCTGGTGCGTCTGTGATGATGGAGAAAATAAGGCATCGTTTCTCTTGTTCACTCAGTGCGACACAGCGACTTGTGCCTTTTCTAGATTTGGTAGAATCGAACAATGCATTCGATAAATAGTCTATGCAGACCTTATTTTATTTCTCTAGACGTGGGACCAGGATTATTGCTGGTTTGTGTGGGTACACTTGGTTGTGAAACGTATGGTTTGAAATTTCAGGTACTAATGCTTCCTATTGAGCAGGTGTGACTCGTGTTCTTCCATTGCAGGGTACGGGTATGACTACGGCGCAGCGGACTCGTTCAGTGGGTAGCTGACGGCGGCTCACTGGCAACTTTGTCCACATATGTTGAGTTTGTGCCCGGATTTTTCTGATCTGTGCATATGCAACCTCATCACGGGAGGTGATGAGCCAGTAGTGGCTGGTTCACTTTCGGTCCATAAACCTTCATGGTTTGAGCTTCATCAAAAGTGAGCTCCTGTTCCTTCCTCGCTGACAGCGACAGGAACAAATTGAGTACGTGCGTTTGGGCCCAGTGTGTGTAGTGTCATTGGAAGTTGTATAATTTCGTGGAAATGTAGTCACAGAGGTATCTTCGTTTTTTTCAAATCTCTTCTGCCTTATCTACGATAAGCGGTAATTTTTTGGCTGTTGTGGGGGGGAGGGGGGGGGGGGTAGACGTCCACTAACAGGAAAAACCACGTGTATTCTCACGGGGTGCGGGCAGTCAGTTGGATGATGCGGAAACGCGCCCGTCCTTTTCGTTTCATTGTAGTTAATGTGATGCCCGGAAGTGAATGTTGTTGATTCAAGAACATTTGGAGGCCGTCTTCGTCTAGAGACGTGCGTCTGCGGGCTTTTCAGCATTCTGGAATATACAGAACTGTTGTTCTATTTTATCAGAAGAACAAATAAATATTCTACACAGAGAAAGTAGGCAGGCCCCTGTGAAATATCGCCTGGGTTGTGTCTCTAGTCTTGCGTTTTTCAGTACAAAAGATGGTTTCCTTCAATATGCACCACCACTGTTTTCGCGCCAATGATGTTCCCGTACGTGGGATATTATTGGAGGTTGCCGGTCAAACAGAGTCATACCCTGCGGGACCGCAGTGGATCTGTACGATTACGGAATTGCACAGAAATAGATTTCCGGGTAGCAGTGTTGATCGTTGTCAAATACTCGGAAAGCGCATCGTACCGAAGACTGGTACCTGTACATTGCACTGCTCGACTAAGGATGACCGCTGTACACAGAACTTTTATCAACACAGACATGCTCTGCGAGATGGTCACACTTCTGTAGTTCACTCCTTGTCTGCAGACGCACGTAGACGAACGAGGTGGCTTTCGGGTGGCATTGAAATGAGCCGGCTACCAGGCTTTTCAAACAAAAAGCTCCCCATGGCCTAGGCGTTACGTGTTCAGCTATGTGGTGGGGAAACCAGGTGTCCGCACGAGTAGCCCCACGTTGTTTCCTGTCGTATATCAGAGCACTTGACCGGATTTTAACCATCTGAAAAAGGTTATTTTTTTTCTTTTGAAAATGCCTTACAAGCAAAAAACGAGGTGATCGCCAAAGGACACGGTTCGCTTGACCTACAGAATACTCGTTCTTCCATCTCAGCTCTGGAACTTACTTAAACGTGAGAAACAGACGGAACGTTTACGGGCATCTTCGCTGAACTGGCCGTAGAAACGCACTCTGGCACTGCTTTGAGGATGCGCCTGCCCGAGGACGGTCCCGATGAGGAAACGTTCAGCACATACGCTGAGTGTGCCCCGCGTGTTGCGTGAGACAAGAAAGACGAAAGTGCCTTCTGCCCCTCAAACGAGGGTCATTCGCTCATCATAACTGACGTTCGCAATGCGCTGCCGTTACCCAGCCGGGGTTCCTGGAAACCGAAATCCACAGAATAACCTCTTCAGCCAGCGCATGCTTGCGGCTTGTTTCCTTTCATTCCTTTTCTGTTGCCCTCTTCAATTTTCCTTCTCCACATGTGTGTCAGATAGTGCACAATCAACTGCGTTAGACGGACAAACTGGCTTTGAAGAGGAAGAGGCAGCCTCTCCAGCACCGGCTTCACGTGGTGTTTTGCCATGGTCGCCGGGTGAAGACACCGGGCCCAGTGTTCGAGGCCAACAATCTCTGACAAGCAGAGAGACTGCTGTCTCCGCTGATGATCTCGGAGGTCCGCGGCCTCCTCTTCTGTGTGGCAAGCGAGGGTGAGGAAGTGGCTGTTCAGCCAATCGACTTGGATCGCGACGAGACTTGTCAACGGGCCCCACAGAGCTTCTGCCTCTGCTGCTGAGATGTGTCCAAAGTACGACGTAAAGAACTCGCATTCCAGCTCTACCTCCCTATCCCAGGAAGGCGCTGACAGCACAGGAGACTGAAGGGCTGCACCGTCACAGGACGGCGCCGTGGGTGAACAAGGCGGGAGAGGCGAGGCCGAGGGCAGAGCAGAAGGACGTACAGAAGAAGAGGACGGCGCAGCAGGCCATGGAGACTGGACAGACGGCGTGTTGACAGAGGAGGGACAATCCGAGGGTGGCACTGGCGACGGAGAAGCGGACGGGCAAGGCACACCGGAGTGCCCACCGTCTCCACGAATCGCGGGACGTGGAGAGAAGGAGGACGCGGAAGACGAGGACGAACCAAAGGACGACAACTCCGGGCACTGAATCCTTTCTAGGTCGATCTTGCAAGGGTGGGAACCCGCCGAGGCAGCCTCTGAACTCGCCGCTTGTGCACTCGCTAGAGTCGACGGAGGGGGACGAGACGAGAAGACCGTGGCCCCCGGACCCATGGTCGGCCCCGGAGACGATGAAGTGAAGGACGCAGCGCATACACCTCGGCCGCCCCCCGTTTCATCTCCACTCTTTTGACCAACAGCAGCGGACGCATCTACGCAAGTGGCTGTGGCGTCCCTGGCCTGGCCGTTCTCGTAGGTATGACTGGTGCCAGGCTGAAGGTCGGCTGTCGAAACGAAGGCAGCCTTCAGATCGCCTGACGAGCGACAAACGCTCTCCTCGCTTTCTGTACACTCTGACTGCCTTTGCCTGTGTGCCGGGTTCGCAGCGACTGCTTGTACGCCCTCCTTTTTCCTTCCTCTCTCCACGTTGCATGAAAGGTCTTCCCCAAGCGGCGCCATCGAGGCGTTTCCCTCTCGCGGAAGGCTCGAGTCCGACGCCAGGTCTGAGGCAGGCAGGCACAGAGATGCCTCTGCATCTGGTTCGCAGGAGTGAGAGAGGGAAGACCAAGAGGAGGGACAGGACGAGCCGGAACCCAACGAGGCGTGGAGAGAACAAGATGCGCTGACGACTGACAGGCTGTCTTCCGTTCCACTTGCCGGCACAGCTGTGCGTACGCTTCCACTGCCTGGACCTTCTCGACTTCGCATTTCGTCCTCTTCGAGGCGTCTTTTCTCTCTGATAAACGCAAGGAGGGCCCGTTCGAACCGCGCCTGCAATTCAGCGACCGTCATCTCTCCCACAAGCCGCGAGTCAGTAGACTCTTGTGCGAAGCTCCTGCGTCCTGCGCTCCTGTCTTCCCTGGCGGCTCGGAGCTCGTGCGGCATCAGGGGAAACGATCGAAGCAGAACAAGCGAGCGATTCTGGTTAAGACGTGCAAAGAGCCACCGAGGCAGCTTCCACAGCTGGTGGACGGCTACCGGCTGCCTCTGCTCCAACTCCTGCTCGACAGCGATGCTATTGTGTGCGTCAATGCCTGCGGCGTCACAAGCACGCGACAGAACGGCAGATCCAGAAGCGATTTCGAGGACCAGCACAAGGCAAACAACACACCAGAACAGCGTCCACGGGTCCGCTGCAGTCCACGCTTGTGGCACCCGAGAGCGGAAGCGATCTGGAACATTGCGAAGCTGAAAACGCAAGGCAACGGCATCGCAGTCCCTCCCCCTCTCGAGGCCTGTCTTGACCCAGACAGAAGGGGTCTTCTCCGGGAGTGCAGAAGAGCGAAGAGAGCCCGCAAGGGCGAAATCCACTCACACGAAAAGCACGAAACGCGGCAGATTTGCGCGCCTGGATAACGAGCGACCGGAACGTGAAAGACGCTCAAAACGGCTGAGCATCGCTACGCGTCGGCATGACTCGATACCCCTCTGAAGGAAACGTTCTGAAGTCCACGGACATGCCTCACGCATGGATCGCTCTCATACAGTCGCAGGTTATTGAATTTCCTTTGTTTCCGTTTTTCACGTACGTTCTTTGCCTGTGGTCGCCTCTTCCTGTCTTCGATGTTCCTCTGCCTGCTTCAACTGCTCCATGTCGTCCAGGAGCTTCCGCCGCAAGCTCTCGACTGTGACCTGCCTGTCTCGCTCGCGATCTCTGCAGCTCGCCGGAAACTTGTGTGCATTCTTCGACGGTGCATCTTCGCGGTCTCTTCTCCCTGACCCGTCGCGGCAGCTCTCACTGTCCTCACTGAGTGCTTCCGACTGCCCGCGCGTCTTCCGCCGCCCTCCTCTGCCCCGCGCTCTGCTCGTTGCGCGTCCGCTCTCGCCTCGCGTCTCTTCCCTCTCGTCCGGCGGACCCTGGCTGCTCCCCGTCGCTCGCCCGCGTGACAGTCGCCCTCTCGTCTTCCACGCGCCCCGCCCCCCGCAGGCCTGTCTCTCCCTCCCGCTGTCTCCTGGGTTCTTCCCACTCGCACCCCCGGAGAGACTCGCTAAGCTCCGCTGCGAGAGGGCCTCCTGGACTTGCCAGGCGTTGAACCCCGCGTCTTTCACGTCTCGGATCGCCCGCACGTTGTGGGCGTGGCATTTGCGAAGGACCTCGACGCAGTCCACCACCATCAGATGGCTCTCCCGTGTCCATTCGCCGAAACTTTTCTTCGTGGCTGTTTTGTTGTAGCCGAGACAAACGACTCGGTAGATGACTTCGAACCGCTTTTTGGGCGAAGGGAACACAGGCGGCGCAGCCGAGCCGGCCAGGGCGGCGCTGGACACCGCCTCGGCCTCTGCACCGAGTCCGTGGGGGCCCGCGACGAACGTGTCGTCTTCACTGCTCTCGCTTTCGTCTTCGCCGGAGGACGGGTCGGAAGCGAAGTCTCGGCGAGGGCGCTTCGTTCGCGCTTCGCCTTCGTCCCCACTCGGTCCGTCATCTCCTTTCCCTCCGCGTTTTGCGCGTCTCTGCCGTCGCTCTTCCTCCCTCAGCGCCACAGGCGAGATCAGTGCCTCGTTCGCCGTCAGGAGCGCGTTGCGCTGCGAAGCTGCTGCGTCTCCAGCTTTCACGCGCCTGCGATCGTGGAAGATTCTTCTCTCCAACACCACGGCCAGCTGGAACCGCCCTCGCCAACTATGCATGACGAGCTCGCCGAGCTGAAACGCCGGGGTAACCCCCGCCTGCTCCCAGACCCCTGCGGCGCCGGGCCAGGTGCCCCGCGCGCGCCCCGGCAGGAAGGCGCAGTCGGCTGACCACGCAGGCACGGAAGGGGGGACTCCTGGGAGACTCGCGTTGGGTGCAGGCGGGAATAGAAAGAAGGACGGGGAGGAAAGTGCGGCGCCCGAGGGCGACAAGTTCGCGCGTGGACGGAGAGAATGCGATTCGGCCGTCTCGCACGCCTCAGCTGGTTGGGTTGGCTCTTTCGCGTCCGTGAGAGGCGACGGCCGCCGCGCTGTCTCTTCGCGGCAGGCTCCAGTCGGACGACTCGCAGTTTGCGTCTCCTGCCTCTCCGTGCTGCTCGGTTCAAAAGTGCACTCGCTGGTGCATGGCCTGTCGCCTCGCGCGGCCCTTTCCCGCGATGCGTCTCCCTGCACTGCGACGCCCGGTCGTTCGCCCCCGGCGGCGGTGTGCGGGCTTCCCCTCGCTTCCTCGGCCTCACTGGCGCTGTCTCCTTCGTCCGACTCCCGCCCCCACAAGGCAGCTTCTTCCTCTTCCTTCATCGTTCGGAGAACCTCGAAAATCTTCCGGCGCCGGCCCTCCGGGAGGCTGCACAGCCAGCGGAGCGTCACCTCAGGGGGAACCGCCGCTTCGGCCACGCTGGCTCTTTCGGCCAAGCTTTTCTGGGTGTTCGCCTGCTCCGTCCAGGCCACGCGCGTGGCTAGGGGCATCTGAAAAGGAGACGACGCAGCGACGAAGAAACTCGAAACGGGGCAAGACAGGAAAGACGGCAGCCCAGTTCGGCCTTCGTGTTCACCCTCCACGGAGGCCTTGTCGATCGGATCGGGCGACAGGCTTGAAACCTTCCCAGGCGGGCACTGCTGAAGAAGCGACGCGTAACAGAGGCGCAGCCTTTCTTTCAGCCATGTCCACAGAGCAAGGTCTTCGGATACATCCCAGGCGGTCGTCCCGCTTGCCACCTTCTCTGACTCTTCCATCTTTGCTTCCCGATTGACAAACGGGTTCTCGAGCAAGGTAGCTGCGCCTTCTCGTCTTATGCTCCCAGGGGCAGCAGCTGAAGTTTCGGCGCCGTCCACTGCGGAGAGCGCGAGCCCGTTCTCTGCGGAGCGTGGCGGCACCCCGCCTTCGAGTGTTGGGCCTTCATCGCATGCACTTTTTTCCTGCCTGCGGCCACGCTCGTCGACGCGATCCATTCTTTTTTGCGCTTCTCCACGCCGAAAACGGCTCGCGCCAGCGACTTCCAGTGGCTGACAGGCACCTGAGGCTCTCGGGCGACGAGGGAAAGTTTCTGGAAAAAAGATCGGCGAACCGCTGCAACTCACTTCGTTCCGCGCGCCGACAGGCGAGGCGAGCTAGCAGCGAGAGAGAGGCAGAAAACAAAGGGAAGAGCGCAACGAAACTGCACATTCGGGGGGCATCGCGAACGAAGAGTCGGCGGAAGAAAAAACGGGCGGCCGGGGGATTTTGCCGCGAGGAAACCAGCAGCACACTTCACCAGCCGACGCCTTTCACCTCAGCCAAGGGTAAAACCGGCGAAGGTGACGAAAACCGCTTTTTTCGAAACCCTGCCAGTTTCCGCAGATGGGAGTGCCCCAGCTGGTCAGCGGGGCGATTTGGTGAAGACTGGCAAGAACACGGAAAGTCGGAGCCGAGGAACCTAGATACGAGACGAGAAGAAGCGGAAATGCACAAGAAAAACACGCGCTGCCGCAACAGACGACGAAATTCGTGTGCGTGGCCTTTTTTCGACGTGGAAATGCCCCGATTTTGCACTGTGTCGCGCGCATCTGCGTGTGCATCACAGAGGAAAGAAAACGTTTGATGGCAGAAGAGACGTTTTCTCCCCGTACGGGGCGGAAGAAGAACTGGAGAGAAAGCGACACGGTTTAGCCTGTTAGACCAATTAGGCAAGGGACAGTTCTACAGGACACATCCATTGCAACCGGGTTCGAAAACAGTCGCGGACAGCCCGTTAACAGCAGCGCCGCACACCAAAGACAAGGGTTTTTTTTCGAAGCGTTCACGCTTGAGTAAATGCACATGCGTGACAAGATGTTGTGACAAGATGTTCGAATTTGTGCACGAGAGAAAAAAGGCCCTTCGACATTGTACAAGGAAAACGAAACCGGCAGCCGCTGGAGGGCTGTACCAGTACTGTCACTCAAAAAAGAGGGGTAAGTGGGGGGACAGGGGGGAGAAACTGGGATTCGTGCATGTGAGGTTGACTGGCCGTAGCACACACGGCGCAGTTCTTGAGAGCCGAATCGCGTAAACACACTCCTTCGCCGACTTGGTATGTTTTTCCTGGCGGTCGAAATGTCCGTAACACGAGAACTGGAGGAAAGCACTAGGCAACCGCTGCTGCGCGGCCTCGCTCTACACCAAATTTCTCTGCAACTCTGTTGGACAAGACATAAACCAGAGGAGTTGGAGTGTACGCCTTTGCGCGACGAGCGCGAGTGTCTTTGGCGCTCTAAAACGACGGATTCCGATTTTCCGTGGCTGTTCTCCCGAATCTGCGGCCTGGCTTCGGGACAAGAAAAGGGGAGGTTTCAAGGACACTTGCCTCGCTCCAGTGGGAAACCCGTCCAGAACTCGTGCTATGCAAATCCAAGTACGCCTTTCTGGACGGGACAACTCTTTTAATTGTAGCCTGTGATTCCCCACCGAGCAAAACGCGACTAGAAAGCTGCATTTGTAGTTCTGTAACAAACTGTGGGTGTCGATGCTTCCGCAGGCGAGTACGGGTATGTGTGCACCGAGACAGAACCAGGATTTCTTTGATCTCCAGAGACGGGATGTCGCTGAGGTTTTTTTCCACACCTGCGCTGCCAAAGACGGCTGGGCCCTACAACTTGCATGCTTATTTGCCCTCCGAAGATATCGTTGTCGCGAAACACCGACGCCCGCGTGCGAACAATCAAACCGCTAACACAGCCGCTGCACACCGATTGTTTGTCGAGACGCAGCGCCGATCTGTTCGTCTCTTTCGCAATTGCGATTTTTTCCTCGCCGCATGTGGGCCACGGGCTGCATGTTCTGTCGAAATGTTGGGTGACGAGGCAGGCGAAGACTACGTGGGCGACACAATTTCAACAACTCTGCGGGATCACCTTGTTCTACAGAAACCCCGTTATGAGGCAGCGACACTGGAAGTCTCGGTGATGCCACAAGAAGATACACTCTAGGCAGGTTCTCGCGTGTGCTCTTCACGCGACTGTGAGGGCTTCCTCCCGACCAGGGGACCCTCATTCCCCTCTAGGGATGAAAACCTCATTCCTCATAGAATGCTGCGAAGCTGTGTGTCAAATGGATAACTCGAGTCTCGCGATCTTCACACACGCGCGTTTGTTCCTTGCTGGACACGGGGTTTGCGTCCAATATCCAGCTGTCCCCTTTGGCGTATTAGGTTGCCTTTCACCCATCGGATCGAAAAGTTTGTTTCTCGTGAAGCTGGGACACTGGATGCCGCGTTCAGCCCCCAGTCTCGGACAATCGAACTTTTGGGACTGGACGCGAGGCAAACCACACACGGCCTTGCCCGATGGGCGGCCTCGCGCGTGTTGTTTGCGGCCCATGCGCGCCTGCGTGAGCGGCATCCCTGCTCCGTCTAGGAAATCGGCGCCCCACCGAATGGTGTAGCACACGAGAAAAAGCAAAGGGCAGTTTTAAACCCTTGGTGCAGACACGAAGGCCGAACTCTTTCGGGACGCCCTCAAAAACCCAGGTTTTTCGCGCGTTTCGAGAGACCGCCCGTTGACTCCACCGTTGTTTTGGCTTCGCTCCCGCTCTCGCGCACACTTGAGCGCGACGCTTGTCTTGGGGCGACGCCGGAGAGAAAAGCGACCGCATCTACGCAAAAAGGAGACGGCAATTTCTCTCCACTCCGCCCGTCGCATAAGTGAAGCTCCAGAAGGACATGGCGAGAAGTTTAAAGGCTTTTCTCTGCGTAGAGAGACTTGCCTCCGTGACTCTCGCAGAAGACAAACTGTCGGGGCCTGCAGCGTTTGCGGAACCGCCCTCTGTCTCTCCACGCGACAGCGCGGAGAAGCAACCCACTATTTTGCACTGGGACGCCGATATTTCGATGCATCTTATGCCGACTGTTGTCTTCACTGCCTCACTGGCAGATATCGGCGTCTTGCCTTACGAACATACGTTGTCATTTCTCCATGAAGTTGTGCGACAAACGCGGAAGTTCCGTGTGCACCGGAAACTTGCCGTGCGCGTCGCGGTTCCGTCAAACCCGATTCGCGCAGCGAAACTTCTTTTCGTCAGGCCTGCCTTTCTCCGCCCGATATCGCGACGGCCCGGACGGCCTCGCAGAGCCAGAAACGCTTTTTTCTGCGGAGCAAAAAATCCGGTCTCCAAATATTTCATCGAGACACGCGCGCGTGCCGCTTCGTCCGTGTGCGGCCTTTTCTTGCCATTTCCTTCGCTTCCCTCAATCGGTTGTGGTCCCCTCAAACCCAACACCGTCGGTTTCTCTTTTTTTACCGGCATCTACAGAAAGATGCACATGCCTGCGTGAAAAACGCATACACATAACGCCTCCTCGGCGTGAATGTGCGAACCCCTTCGCTGCTGTCGTATACACATGCTCACAGATCCGTATGTGCTACATACGTATATCTGGATAGGAAACATGTGTGCAGATGCGTAACTTTGTAAAAATGGAGCCGGCTCAGTTGCGGCGGAGGGCCAGGCAAAAGGAGTCTGACGGCGCTCCTTCCCCTCGCAAGGATGGGGACGAGCTCAGGCGCCCTCCTGGCTGTGCGAACCCCCGGAGACGTCGGCAGGCCTTCCGCCTTTGTTTTCTTCTCTTCCTCGTGGACTTTAGCACTCGTTTTGCTTCTGTCTTTCCTTCCTGCCTCTCTCTCTCTCGCGTGTGCGGCGTCGACGGACTGGTCCTTCCGGATTCGCGCCTGTCCCTGCGCCCTCCGCCTCATCCCCCGCCCGAGCCAGTTTCCCCTGCGTCGTTGGGCCTGGGCAACGCGTCTTCTTCCTGTATCAGCTGTCCTCTTGCTCACCTACTGCCTTCTCTCGGGTCGGGCTCCACGCTTTGTTCCCGCTCTTCGGATTGGCCAGATGACCGCGGCAGAGATCCCGAACACCACTCACCCCAGGCACGCGTCAGCGCCGCCCGCCCTGTGTCGCCGCGTGCGCGCTGGTCCCCAGGCTCAACGGGCGCTATTCCCGACCGTTTTCCAAGTCTAAAATCTGACTCTTTCTCTCTCGAGTGCTCCCGCCGAGAACCCAGCTGCAGGCGACGGAAACACCGCCGTGGCCATGAAACAAGGCGCTTCGCGACACGCATACGCCACGAGCCGGCGAGTCGAGGAGCCGCCTCCGAAGAGGGCGTTCTCAACTTCTCTGCGCGACCCTTGGGGACTGTCCTGCCTCTGTTTCTTGACTCTTCACACCTCCCGGGCGTTCGCCGCACGTCCAAAGACGCCTGTCCCGGTCGCCGGTCTGCCTCGCCGACCCTGCGCTGTCCGCCTCCTCATGCGCGCGCGCCTCTGTCTCAAACCTCCGCTCGCTCGCTCCGCGCGAGTGTGCGCCGCCAGGCTGTGACAGCGCTCCCCGTTGGCCTAAGACACCTGCAGGGTTTTCGTTCGTCATCTGTGGGGGATCCCGATTCTTCGTGTGTGTTTGCTGAGACAGCAGCTTTCCACTCTCCTCGCGGTTCTTTCCCTGCTTTGGAACCCACGGGATCTCAGCCGTCCCAGCGGTCTCCACGGTGTCTCCTGGGTACGCGCGACGGCAGGCAACGCGCCTGTTCCGCCTCGACGGGGCTCTTTCCCAGGATGTCGGATGCGTCCTCCCGCTCTGGCGCCTGCTTTGCTGTCTCAAATTCCGCGTCGCCGTCTACCTTCGTTTCTGCTTACTCTACCATCCACAACGCCGCGTCGCTTAGCGCGTACTTGCTTCGGAAGCGCCTCGAGTTTGTCGAGCATCCGAACAAGTTCACTCTCAAATTCTGTCCAAACTGCCCGGACCACAAACACCGACGGGACAACCTGTTCAAACTCGAAGTCTTCAAAAACAGCGGGAACTGCTACTGTCACCGGTGCGGCTGGAAAGGCTCCTTCTTCGACTTGAAGACAAAACTGGGTGACCTGAATCCACAGGACGTCCTCGCCGCGCTCCAGGCAACCGGGGGCGGCCCTCGCGGGTGTACGTACACCCCAGGGCCATGGGAGGAAGTCCAACGGAGCCCGAACGGCTTCACGGACAGTGGAGCGCCAGGTGGAGGTTTCCTGGGATCGGGAATCGGCAGCAGCTTTTCCTTCGGCAGCCCGTCGAGGGGGTTCGAAGGGGCTCTCGGCGCGGACGGCCGGATTCCCCCCGTCCTTGGCTGGGGACAGGAGCAACCCAACGGGGACCGGTATCATCCTCGATTTGAATCGTTCGCGGAGAACCTCGAGAGCGCAGCAGCCACCCGGCGAGAAAAGGGAGGCGAGCCCCCAACGGAATCGAACAGCAAAAAGACACGAACCAGAAAGGCAACGTCCGAGACCGAAGGTTCCAACAGCGAAGCGCATTCGCAGGACCATGAAGACCGGGATGGCTGCGGCCAACGCGTTCTCCAATATCTAACCGACAAACGAGGCATGACACTGGAAACGGTAAGTCGCCGTTTCGGAGCCTTCCCGCCTGTTCTTTCACAAGTGCTCTTTCAGCCGGGAGAAACTGCGACTCAGGCCTTCAGCGCAATCTGCCGACTAACAGGAAACTGCGAAGAGCCCCGAGAGGACTGTGGGGTCAGCTCCGGCCCTGCTCCACCTCGGCTACAAAAAGGCGACAAATCACCCCTTCGACGCCGTGGCTGCAGCCTGTCGCAGCTCCACAGAGTCAGTTGTGTCCTTTCACAGGTGTGCGCCGCGTGTGCTAATGTTCGGCTGCTCATGTGCTCGGCTGTTTCCTTGCCCACCGGAGAAGAGTCGTGAATGTGCCGTTCTCTGTTCAGCTGCGCGCATACGGAGTCGGGTGCGTCAGCTTGTATTTTCCTCCGCTGGACGCGAGCGCCAAAGGCCCACCTCCCAAGTGAGCGAGAGGAGCGAGAGGCGGGGCGTTTGCTCGCCTGGGTCTAAGGGAAGAGACCACGAAGACGCAGCGGCGAAGTGTGACACACTCAGTGCCGCGGGCAATTCACGACGGCGGAGACAGGAAGGGTCGGGAAGTCGAGTCGAGTGTCTTCGTCACACGAAAAAGGAGAGAAGCATTCTTCCGCGTGGCCGCAGTGGAGTCGCCGTGCTGGGCTTCTCACAGCAGCTGTCGCGTGGACGCGCGGTTGTGTTCAACCGGAATGTGACTTCAATCGGAGTGTGACACCAGATACCGCATCGGCGCTTTCCAGGATGCGTGCGCCGCCTTCTGCGGCACGTCGGTCTCTGATCGCCTACGTTCTCTACATACCGTTCTATAGTCAGAGGAGTAGCGCGGCAAACTTTTCGTTCCTTCCCACTCTTGGCTTTCCCCGTCGCCCTGGCGCTGGCAACTCCGCAAGTCTTTGGTCTGGTGAGGGGCCAGCTCTCATTCAGCCTCGTTTTCGTTTCGCGCGAGGGATTCGCCCGGTGAGTGTTCTGTCGCGTGTCTCTTGTGTTTGTCCGTCGCAGATGGGAGAGCCACGACTGCGTGACGTTTCCGTGGCAGGTCTGCTCGGACCCTTCCCAGAGCGCCTCTACAGAAGCCGAAGTCGCTGCAGCCTTCGAGCGTCAGCCGTCTTGCAGCCGGCCGGTCTCCGCGAGGACGCGCTTGCTGCGGTCGCGCGGCGCCTCGCAGATTTCTTCTGAGCGAGACGGGAGTGGGGCCGAACCGTCCGCTCCGACTGCGTCCATCGTGCGCGTCAAGGCGCGCAGCATCACGGAGAAGAGCTGCATGCGCTTGCTGCCTGCGGGCGGACAATGGGGACTGTTTGGCGCCGGGACTGTGCCGGCTGAGGCCGACACGGTGGTTGTGACGGAGGGCGAATTCGACGCCATGAGTGTCTTTCAGCAGACCGGCCTTCCGGCAGTTTCCGTTCCCATGGGGGCGCACTCGTTGCCGGTCCAAGTCTTGCCCTTCTTCGAGAGATTCAAAAAAATCATTTTGGTGAGAAGCGGAAACTCCACGGAGCACCTTCACCGGAGCAAAGCGGCGCGAAGGCTGCCGGGGCTCGGTCCAGCGCCAGGGTGAAAAAAAAGCAACTGGCCCTCCTCTCTGCCAGCAAAAAGGCTGTGCTGACCTGACGCGTGCGGAAAACGCGGTAGGGTGTCCAGAAAAACGCGCTCCACAAGCACGCCAAGTGGCTGGGCCATGCGGAGTAGAGGGCTGGGGTCTGGACGCGCGTCTGTGTCTGTGCGCGCGTCTGTGTGTGCTGTGGCTAAACTTCTGTAAAGTTCTGAGGCTGAGGCGCGTGCACTACGTACTGTGCCGGTCCTGTCTGAGGGCAGATGCTCCCGGCGCGCTGCGCGGCCATTCCCCGCGCTTTTTTTCCGTTCCTGCGTGGTGTGTGTCCCTTCAGTGGATGGACGAGGACGCCGCAGGCCGCGAAGGCGCGGAGCTCTTTGCCTCGAAGCTCGGCATCGGCCGATGCTACTTGGTTCGAGGTTCGGTGGTGTTTGACGCGCTCCTCCGGGCGGGCTCTGAGTGTCTCGCCTCTGCCGAGTCGACGCGTGGAGAAGAAACCGGCGAGCGGAAAAGGCGGAAAGCTGCAAAGGACGGCAAGCAGAAGCGCGAGGATGAGGCGAAGGAGCAACCGCGAGATGGCGATGGCGTTGCCTTGGCGGCCGAGGAAGGCCGAGAGGATCCGGGACCGCAGGATGCGCAGGCCTGTGGGCTTCCGGATTTGCGCGGAGGCGTCCCGAAGGACGCGAACGAGGCGCTTTTGCGCGGCTTCGACTTGCGACTTTTCATCGACAGCGCAGCGCCCATTCCGCACTCGCAAATCCTCACCTTCAGGGACTTGCGAAATAGCGTTTTCGATGAAGTGATGAATCCAGGTACGGGCGAGAGAGCGTGCCGGCGGGTCTTGCCCGACGGTAGGAAGGCACTGCGTTCCAGGCGTTGAACACGAGCCTTTGTTTGCACAGCTTGTACCGTTATTACACTGAGAAGCATGCTGCTATAGTCGAGGACCTTTTGTCTTCACATTTTGCAACGCAAATCGGACAAACGGAGACCAAGGGCAGTACCTGGGATACAGAATCGGGCAACACCAAAGCGTGTCCAAGCGTCGAGTTGCGGGTGTCTCCGGAAGTGCAGAGGTTCGAAAACTCAGGAGAAAGCGCGTGCACTGGTACCACCGCATCCGCAATTCACACACTTTCGGGAGGACACAAACACGACACGCCCGAGTTCGCCAACGAGTTGCCAGAAGAGACAGGACGGGCCCTTGTGGGGGCGCAAGATGTGAGGGCCTTCAAAAAAAGTGCCGGAAGCCTGGCGATTCCCCAGACACGCAGCGAGACGCGCGTACCGATTCGCTGGAAAGTGCGTTGCTCCATGTGGCGTTCGCAGGCCGCGTTAGGGGCGTGCCGAGCGTCACTCTGCCGGCGTTCACGAGACTCCTCGGTAAGAACAAAATCCAGATCTCGAGGGTTCGGGGCAGAGCCAGTCTAAATAGAGGCGGCCTCTTTGGCGTGTTGGTGGAGCGTAGCAGACTCTCGACCGACTGAACAGCTCGAGCGGATCGTCCCGTCTCTCCAGAAAGGCGTCACGCACGGAAACCGCAGCCTGCCGTTGACCCACAGGGCCCTAGCTCCGCACACAGGAGAGGCCGCGATAGCCCAGCGGGGAGGCACCGGCATGGGGGCTCTCTGACGGTCTGGACGGCGGGCAGTTTTGGGGGAGATTCAGTGCGTCTCAGGGACACACACGCGACGATGCCGGTCAGCAAAGAAACGGCGCGTCCAGCAGTTCTGCGCCCACGAAGCGTCACGCGGAGCTGCGGCGTAGCTCTGCGGAAGAGAGTGTTTCAGAATTCCTCCTTCGAAGTCCGGGGTCTCCCTGCGTGTGTGTGGTGTCTGTGCACAGGAGGTTTGCGTCGAGGCGAGCTGTCGGTGTGGACCGGCGGAACGGGTATGGGGAAGACAACCATTCTGTCGCAACTTTCTATAGACTTTTGTTTGCAAGGACTGCCGACGCTCTGGGGATCCTTCGAGGTAAACAACGTGAGGTGAGCGACGGCGTTTCGACTCGAGTCAACGCGTACACAAAGGGTACGCGTGTGAGAAAAGGACGACTGGAATGTGAATTCCTCCGACTGGAATCTGCTCCTTTTTGGGTGGATGTATTCACCCGAAATCCGTGTGCGGGGGCCAAAGATGGACGCGCACGGACTGTCTCGACACTTTGTTTCGAGCGGTTTCTGAAGAAACGCGCTGAACGCCGCCATGCGTTTGCCCACGAACTCCGGTCCTGGCCACACACCGAGCCTCTCGGGCGTGGATGTCCGCGTCAGGCACGGGTTGCGAGTTTTGCCGAGACGGGCGGTCGCCTTTCCACGTGGGCTCCTGTCGCTTCCGTCGCCCTGGCCACACTCCCGCGACTTGCACACGGTTCTTGTTTTCGCGCGGGGCTCTCTGCGATGTTCCAACTTTCCTCACCCAAGTAAAACGCCTGTGTGTGGAAAGACACCTACGAGCCGGCGCGTTGACGTGTCCCTGGCGGATGGCTGCAGGCTGTTGAAGACGATGCTGCGACAGTTTAGCGGCGGCGAACTGGATGGCGACCGTGCGCGGTTCGACTTTTTCGCGGACAAGTTTGCGAGTCTCCCTCTGTACTTTCTCAAGTTCCACGGATCGACGGACGTCGACGAGGCAAGTGCCAGAGAAAAAGCTCGGGAAGCGCATCCTCAGTTGAGACCCACCCGCGCCTGTTCCGCCCTCGAGCCGCTCGTGAAATCCGTCCAACGCCACGCCGAGGAGCTGGTTGAGTTTTGCGAGGCGCCTCAGGCCGTCCGGGACGCGCGCTCGCGCCGAGCCACGACCGCGCCCTTACACGTGCCTGCAGTGTCGCGATCTCTCTGGGAAGGCCCGTGTCCGCCCCGATGGAGCTTCTTGGCGCGTGTTTGCGATGGAAACGGAAGGCTTCGCGGCGGGTTTGGGATCGCGCAAAACGCGGAAGTCAGAGCCTTCATGTGGGATGCTTCGCCTTTCGTGTCTGCCTTCGTAGGTCATCGACGCCATGGACTACGCGTGCTACGTTCTGGATGTTGGACACGTGATTCTCGACAATCTGCAGTTCATGCTGAGCGGACAGGCGCGAGGCCACGAAGTGTGGGACATGCAGAACTCAGCGATCGAGAAGTTTCGGCGCTTCGCGACGACCAAGAACGTCCACATCTCCATTGTCGTTCATCCGAGGAAAGAGGTACGGACCTGACGCCCCACGCCCCGGGAGCGGCTGCCAGCGACAGGCTGCGCGGGGGTCTCCTCACCGATCGAGAATTGAGAAGCACTGCGAACCCGGGCGCTCCTCGAAACGTCTGTCGGTAAAGCAGCGCCGGTTTGGAGTGCTCGCGAGACACCCTCGCGTTCTTTTAGGCGAACGATGGATCTCACGGGTAGCCGAAAAAAGGTCGGCGACGCGTCCACCGGACTCTCCAAACAGGTGCGGCATTGCCGACAGACGTTTAGAGTCAGACGTGCGAATACAGCTGAGAACGCGGTCGAACCGTGAGTTCGGAAAACGTTTGCCTGCCGACTTTGAAGTTTCTGGCGAATCTGCGTGTGCGACTCTCCAGGACGACGACACGCCTCTGGGCCTCTCCAGCGTCTTCGGTTCGGTCAAGTCTACACAGGAGGCAGATAACGTCGTCATTCTGCAGCGTCGCCGGCGCAGCCCGACCGGTCATGCTGCGACAGCTTCTCGGTCTGGATCTCGTCGCGGGGGCGCAGGCCTGGAGGGCTCAGCCTCGCCTCCGGGAGACAGCGCGCGGACGACGAACTATCTGGAGCTCCGGAAAAACCGTTTTTCCGGCGAACTGGGAAACGTGCCGTACGTGTTCAACAAGAACAGTCTCACGATTCGAGTAAGAGCCAAGGCGTCGCAAACCCGAGGAGTTGCCCTACCACTGCAAACGCAGCAGGCGAGAATGAAGGCGCGGGAAAGCCGCTGCCAGCGCCAGTCTGTGTGAGTGTGTGTGAGTGTGCGAGTGTCGCCGTCTTCATCGCATTTGAAGGGACTCAATTTTTTGTAGGTCGTCCAGAGTTGACTCCAGTTGAACCCCCTCTCTGGCATACGCCCCCAGTCAGCATGTGCACATCTCTTTTCCGTCTGTATCGACACCTATCCCGGGGACCTGCGGATGCGACTAAAGTCCACACGTTCCCTTTCCTTATGCATGCATAGGTGCCTTGGTGTTCTCGTATCGGGGTTTTTGGGTCTGTTTCAGGAGCTTTCGACGTCCCAAGTCGACGCAGAGGACGAGGCGGCTCTTCGGGCAGCTCTCAGCCCCCCTGACGGAGAATGCCGCTCTTCTCGGAAAAGGGCGAAAGGCGCGGACCGGCCTGATGCCTTTCCGCGTGAAGAGCTCGACTCGGGCAGTCCCGGTCTCCCCGAGGGCGAAGCTTCGAGCCTAGACCTCGACTCCGCAGGGCCCGCCGTGATGGCCCACGCGTTCGATCAGCTGCAAAGGCAGTGGACAGATTCCCAAGCGCGCGGCACGGAACTGCGGAGTCTCCTGGCTCCGAAACGCGGGTGAGTCGGGACGAATTTCAACAGATCCCGACAGGACTCCTCTCTGGCGCGCGGAAACCCCGCCGGGTGTACGTAGAGAGGAATGGTGCAGCCCTTTGACCAATGGATCGGCGTTTGACCCCCGACAGCGCGGCCCGACGGCTCTGGGCTTTTGCCCGCGTCAAGCGTTTCGTCCGTGCTTTCCTACCCCCCTCTGTTCTGCGTTGCAAGCGGCGGGTACCTCCGGTTTCGGGTTTTTCGACTTCGGGTCCGCTCGTGCGGCAACGTCTCCCGAGCCTGCGCTCGCCCCAAAACGCAACTGGGAGGCGCGTCGAATGAATGGACGGTTTTCTGCGTGTCTGCTCTGTTCGCTGCAGAAGCGGCGGGTTTTCAGGGAGTTCTTCGTGCCAGCGAACCGCGGGGCCTTACGCGTTTCAAGTCTCCGCTCCCGGCGTAGCGCCCAGAACGTCTACCGCAACCTCCGGTCTGCTTCAGCATTCCCCCTCGACCCCCGGCTCGTTTTCGTCCGTTCCTGGGCCGCCGCAGTCGCCCGCGAATGCGTTGCATGCAGCGCCGGCGTCAGCCGCTCCGCCTGGGTCTCTATCGCTCCGCAGTCCGAGCTCCCCGGTGCCCCCGCAGCCGGCCGCGACTGCTCAGATCTCCGTTGCCTCCGAAAAGCTCCAGGACCTCGTTTCCGCGCCGGAAGATCCCGCGCCCCAATCCTCGGCTGCGCTGTCGACAGCCAGCGGGGACACCGCGGCGCCGCGCACCCCTGTGCGCTCGCAGCCCGCTTTCGTCTTGTCTCCAGAGAGTCCGATGCCGTTGCTGCGGGAGCTCGCCAGTGCGTTGCCCCTCGCTGAGCCGGTCAAGCTGAGCGGACCCAGCAGGACGAAGGCTGCTGTCTACGAAGACTTGCGGCGTGTCATTGAAAAGCACCCGCAGATGAAACGCATCGCGGCTGCGGTCGTGAAAGACTTTGAGAAGAAGCAAAAGGAGAAGGCGGAGCGAGTGAAGAGCGGGAAAGACTCAGGAGCCGCGAACGCGCCAGCGAGCGACGCGTCGGGCGGCGAGGGCGACGCGAGAGGCTCGGCAGGGACGAGCTCGCAGAACGGAGGCAGCGGCGGCCGCGAGCCTCGCTCGCCTCCCGGTCCGGACGGCGGCGCTTCCCTGTCGCTCGACGACGCGCCTGGGTTGCGCCTGACGCTGCGTCAGGACGGAGAAGAGGAGGCTGAAAACCCAGTTGTCAAACTCGTCCCTGCGCAAGAGGTGCTCGGCCCCGTCCCCCCGGGCGATTCTTTTCTGGGCGAGAGCGCCGAGGGCGCCGCTCGCAGACCTGGCACCGGCGACGCAACCCACGTCCACGGCGACGCGTGTCGACTCCAAGTCGCTCAACCGGTGGAGCCGCCGTCCGACTACATCCGATCCGACTTTATTCTTGTTGACTCTGCCTGCAAGATGCAACAGCTCGCTCCCTACCTCTATCGCATTCTGCAGACGCTCCACCCGAACGACGCACGATACACGGCAGGAGGAGCGCCCAGCCAAGCGGAGACGGGCGAGGGTCCGGGCGGCGACGCGGAAACGGCGGGTGCCGCGTGGGATCGAGGCCGAGGACCTAGTCCACGAACCGACTCTTCTGGCGAACGAAACGAGGAATCCGGAGTTTGCCTCTCCATGGGCGTCGACGTCGAGACAACCGGACTGGACCCATACAGTGCGCGCGTGCGGTAAGTCTGTCCCTGCGTCTCAGCAAACCCCTGCGGCAAGCACCCGCGTGGAGACCCGTTGTTCTCTTCCTTCTCCTGCGCCCTCGAGGGCCGCGTCACCAGCGGCAGCCGCCTCGGCATCCGCTGCCTAAATGTGCCGCTCCGAGTGGCGTCACTGACACGAACGCGGGGCAAGCGCAGTTTCAGAAACTGCCCCGTCGAGAAAGTCTCAGATTCCGAGCGGCTCAGCGGACTCGACTTGTCGATCCCCGGTCCCACCCGTTCCTCGTGCATGCGACGTCTTCCGACCGAAGACGCACACCGGACTGGAGCGCGGAACTCCCCCGGGGCGTCGATCAGGAGCCTTCGCTCCACGTCTGTGCACACAAGCGGGTCTCCTGAGGGTCCAGCGAGATCCGCCTGCGACGTTCGGCGCGCAGTGGTGTGGCGGTTTCCACTCTCGCGTCTTCGAAGGCTCGCGGAGGAACGCAGGCGACTCCCGCCTTCACGGCGAGGGCAGGTTTCCCCGCAGTCTTCTCTCTTCGCGCACGTGGATGTCGTTTTCATCCTCGGCCCCTCTATATGTGCGGTGACCTGTGGGTGTTTGTCTTCAGTCTTCTGCAGCTGGCCTTACCTGATTTCCCCACTCTTCTGTTCGACCTTTTTGCGTTGCCTGTCTCGTCGCCGTCGCTCCGGGCCGTGCGCCTGCTGCTGGCGTCGCCCCGCATTCGGAAAGTTTTCCACAACGGGAAATTCGATCTCTGCTTCCTCGCGGCCGCAGGCCTCGGCGGTCCTCAGTCTCGGCCCGCGCCGCGTACGGCTGAGCCTAACGAGGCTCTGGGGAAGCCAGAACGGTCTCCGCCTGAAGGCGACGTCGCGTCGGCCGAGCGCCCTCCCGGGGGAGGCGCGACGCGCCCCAAAGCAGGCACCGAGACGCCTGGGGCTTCCGAAGGCGCGGCGGAGCAGGAGGCAACTCCCACACAGTCGGCGGCCGCCGAAGCGCATGCAGTTCCCCTGCTGGATGCGGCGGTGCTGGGCGAGCGTCCGGAAATCGGTGCGCTGCAGAGCGACGGGGGGGTGTACGTGAGCGGCCCGATCTTTGACACTTTGATTGCGGCGAAAGTCGTGGAGGCGGGAGTGATGGGGACCGGGTTCAAACTGCTCCAAGTCGTCGAGCGGTTCTTGGGCGTGCTCATGGACAAGCGCATGCAGGCGAGCGACTGGAGTTCCCCGCACCTCTCGCAGGAGCAACTTCTCTACGCCGCCAGGTAGGCTCGATGAACGGTTTTCTCCGCGCGAGGCTGCTGGCCGGATTCTCGGGGTGCGCGAACGTCCACGATGTGCTCCTGGTCGCGCCAAAGAAAAGAGCTGTCCATCCAAGTGTGGAAATACACCGAAGAACTGCCAGCGCGCATATGCGGACCGAGTGGGGAGCGTTCTTGCCGCTCCAGTCTCGGGCGCCTCCATCGACAGCGGCCGCGCGGTGTGCTGTGTTTTGCACACTCTCGAAAGGCCACGGACGGGCTAGACGGGTCCTAGCGCTTCTTTCCCAGCCCCGCCGCGTCTTTGTGGGGATCTGTGGCGCGTGGCTTCTTCGCAGGGATGCAGCCGTCATGTTGCCGCTCCAGCAGCGCCTGCAGCGGAAACTGGAGGCGTACGACCTGCAGGAAGTCATGGACGTGGAGATGCGGTGCTTGCGACCAGGTGGGTGGGCGGGTGCGGGGTCGGCCACGAGGGGGAAACGAAGGGGTGACGCGGGGGCTGCCTGCCGGGGCACAACTGAATGGCGGCGATGCAGACAAACTGGAGGGGACGGAACGGATCTAGAACGCTCCACGCGCGCAGTGCAGGGACGCCTTGCGGCTTCGCCGTGTGTGGGGCGGGGGGGGGGGGGGGGTCGCAAGCGGCGGGGCGCCGCGGCGCGTGGGACGAGGCCACGCGGGTTCTTCGGCGGGCGCGGAATCTGCGAAATCGCGACTGTGTGGACGCGGCCTTGAGTTTGCTTTGCGCGTTGCGGAAAGCATCCACCGCCGCGCGTGCGCGTGTCTCTTCCTCGCCTCGGAAAGTTCTGCGAGTCGGCGGCGCCCTGCAGGCTCCAGCAAACTGCTTGCGAGGACAGTTTTCGTTCTTCCCGGGCGTTTCGTGTCTCGTGCCTCCAGTGGTGGCGATGGAGTTGAACGGCATGCAGATCGAGCATGCGCGGTGGAAGGAGCTGGAAGCGCATCTCCGCAAAGAAGAAGTGAAGGCGAGGAAACGCCTCGCTGCGGAATTGCATGTGGACGAGACCACCGTAAACTTCAACTCGCAGAAGCAAGTGAGAGAGACAGCGGCCTCTTAGTTCGATGGTGCGAAGGCTCCGTCACAAGGGTCGGGCTGCATGATGCTGTCGAGGGTCTGACGCGCCTTTGCTAGGTCGAAGTTCTGGCCCAGGCTGCCTCGAACCTGGTGCAGGTTTGTGTTCTTCGGCTGCGCCCCCCGTCTGCGGCCTTTGCGGCCATTCCGCCTCGTTCAAGACGTTCCGACGGCAGGCGTGTCGAAACGCATCCTCCACGACGCGCCGCCTGCCTGGGTCTGTGCATGCTGCAGATGCTGGATGCGCTGCGTGCGATTGGCATTCCGTCGCCGCCTCCAGATCGACCGGCGTCGCGGTCTCGCGGCGCTCGCCCTTCGGCCTTTTCAGAGCAACGCGGTCTCGGTTTTGATCAGCCGGCCGAGTTGGAGGACACCCTGCTGAAAGACACCAGCGACGGGACGCTCGCGCGTCTCACACAGTACCCCGCAGTCCAGGCGTTGCGCGACTACCGCAAGGCAGCCAAGGCAATCACGACCTTTGTGGACAAACTGCCACAGCATATCAATTCCGTCACAGGTACGGCGGTTTAGAACTGCGTGCGTGACGCGCAGCTGGGTCTCTGCGAAACGCGAATACCTGAAAATCGCGTTTTTCTACACGTGGTGAAAGCAGCGGCCAAGTCTGCAATGCTTGGAATCTTTCGGGTCTGTGCGGCAGGCAATCGGCGCCGCACGTGCGAAACGCTTTGCTTCCTGTTTCGTGCCGCGCCGCTTCTCAGGGAAAATCCACTGCAGCCTCCACCAGTGTGGTGCAGGCAGCGGTCGCTTCAGCTGCGACTCGCCGAATCTCCAGCAGATTCCGCGTGAGCGCCGGTTCCGCGCGTGCTTCGTGCCGTCGGCGAAAGTTGCCGGTCGCCCCGGAAAGTTCATCATTGCAGATTTCTCTCAGATCGAACTCAGAATCGCGGCGGATCTCGCGTGCGACGAGCGCATGATCGAAGCCTATCAAAAGGTGCGTGCGGCCGTGCCATGTGTGTCTCCCGTTTCGCACAAACCGTGGAGACTCCCCCTTTCGTGCTCACGTGCATGCGGATGCATGCAGTGCTGAGGGTGGCGTCGCGTCTTCGCCACAGGGGAAAGACTTCCCCAAAAGACTCGCTCTCGCGGCGCGGGGACTCGCGGTGTCCGGACAGCTGCCACCGGGTGCCGGCTGGATTTTCGACGACAGTGAACCGGCGAGTTGTGCGCTTCGAGTCGCCTTCGGCGGCCACGCACTCACCGCGTGGTTCAGGCGCATGCGCTTTTTCTGCAGGGTGAGGATCTTCACAAGTTGACGGCTTCGTTGATTTTGAACAAGCCTGCGTCGACGCTGTCAAAGGCGGATCGTCAGCTGGCGAAGGCTGTGAACTTTGGCCTTATCTACGGCATGAGTGCCGATCGGTTCAGAGGCTATGCGTCCAGTGCGTACGGAGTGCAAATGACGCCGCAAGAAGCCCGCGCCTTCCATGCAAAGTATTTCAGCAGCTACGCCGGGATTACTCGGTGGCACCAGCGCCAAAAGGTGAGGCGTGATGGGTCGGCGAGAGTTGTGCCGGTGTCCTGTCGTGTGTCCGTGGAGCCAGGAAGGAATGAGAAAGCCACTTGGAGGAAGAACAAGCATTAATCGATTTATATAAACGACAAAGACATCACGATTTTAGATCGGTTGGTACAGAATATCAAACCCGAATCCAATCGAGATGATAGGCGTGTAGCATCCGTACCGCGTGAGGATGAACGGCCACGAAAGCGCGGTATCTATACGACCGGGGTTACGACAACCATTTGAACCTGAATCGAAGCTTTGTAAAACGATGCCAGAACCTCTTTCTGGAAACGAAGGAGAGAAAAGGGACGAATTGAGGGGGGGGGACGAAACGGAACAAAGAGGGGAAGAGGGCCTCGGAGCTTACGACAACATTTGTGAGGACCCAGCTGGACGAGTATCATGATATACTCACTTTTGTAGTCTCCGTCCTGGTGTTAGTCTGTCGGAGGGCCAAGGTTTGCTGTCGTCCTGACGGAGTTCACCTTCAGACTCTGACGCACGGACCACCCGTCGACGCTGGGACCTCGCAACGCGGCGTGACTGCGTTTTCTGCGTGTGCGACTTTCAGGCTGAGCAACCGAGAGAGACTCGGACGCGCGCAGGGCGCAGAGCACTGTTTGATTACTTTGCCTTCACCAAGTCTCTCAACTATCCTATCCAAGTGAGGAACGGTCGTTGTTCATTTGGGATTCGGGACGCGCATCTCAGCCCGTTTGTGGGTACCGTCAGCACTGGCGAAAAGACCTCGATGCGCACAAAGACTTTGCGACGACACCGTGTCCGGTCAGACCGGAGGCTGCTGCCTTGGAAATGACCCTCCCTTTTTGCTGACCCAGCAGTGGGGTTCTCAGAGTCGAGTCTCTTCTGCCATCTAAAGAGCGCATCCGTTCGCGTGTCCCAAAGGTTTACGTGAACTGGTCAAGAGACACGCGATGCTGACGCCCGCCCCCCCCCCCCCCCGGCGGTTTCGGGGCACTTCCTGCATCCGTGCCTCCCCCGTGGTTCGACGCCACGTGAGCGGAGCTCCAGTGCATGCGCTGGACGTTCCAGAGATTTCCACGTATAGTTGCTAAGACAGCTCCAAGAGTTGCAACGACCTTTGTACTCCAAATCACTACAGATTTTGCCTGCGGTTCCCCTCAGGGCACGTCGGCAGACATAACAAAAGAGAGCCTGGTGAGGCTTCAAGACAAACTCGCGCCTCTCGGCGGTCGCCTGGTCATGTGTGTCCACGACGAGATCATCGCGGAAGTCCCCGAAGACAAAGCAGAAGAGGTGCGTCGAACGCCATCTCCACTCCAACAGATCTGCTTCCCACGAGGAACAACTCGTTTCCTTCGGGACGAGCGACAGTCGCGCGAAAGACACAGCCTTCTTCCTTGTCCGGTGTATCGACAGCGTGCACGCCCATCTCAGAGCCAGGGTGCGCCTTCCCGGCACACTGCATGCGCGTTTCGCGCCGGTGTTCCCTCTGTTGCTCTCCGCAGGGCTTGCGAATCCTCATCGAAACGATGGAGGCCGCGGGGAACAAATTTCTTCGCTTCGTCCCGTGCGTCGCGGAGGGTGCAATCGCCGACAGCTGGGCGGACAAGCCTTAGGCGAGCTCGGCGGTTTCCCGCCGCCTCCACTGGACCTCCCCTGCACTTCCACAAAGGTCGAGCAGAGGCAAAGATCTGCACATGAGCGTGGACTTGCCTACGTATGGATTTTTTCGCGCGGCGTGACCCGCAAAGACTGCCAGCCGCGCCAAGGGGTGTTCTGTCGGCGCGTCGTCGGAGATCCCCGGTCCCTTTTCCAGCGGGTCTGGTGATTGCGGGAACGCCCCGTTCTTGAGGCGCGTCGCGAAGGGCCAGACCCCGTTCACGCTGCTCAGGCTCTCGGTCCTCCGCGACGCCAACAACGGTTCAGGCATCGTCCCGCGCTCTCCATTGGAAGCTGGGGCGAGACTAATTCGAGCGGGAAGCCTCGTTCCAGGGTGTTGGGCCGAACCGGCGCTCGACGTTTCCACAGTTTTGTTCCTCCAGAAGATCTGTTGAGGTCGAGATTCTGCGCCTTTTCAAAATGCCAGGCGTCTGCGCGGATCTTCATCCCACACAGGGGAACCGCGAGGGATTCGGTTTCAGATTTCCGGGGATTCCACAGGTCAGCTGTTTGTTTCCCTAGGCCTTCGATGCAGACGGCATCAAGGCTTGACGACTGTGTCCAAGGACGCCGTTGCTCGTTTTTTTGGCGGTCTGAGCACGCGTGTCGGGCAGATCAACTCCAGATTTGCCTACGTTGCCCATGTGACTCGGGGCTCCCGACACGTGCGCGGCTTCAGAGAATGGTCAGTTGCCCCCGGGTACGCTGTTCTCCGTTTCTCCCGGTTGTCGAGTCGCCGCAGACACTTCTGTGACGGCGAGTTTTGTTGAGACAAGACACCCGTCGGTATCGAGAACATTCCCCTCGGGAAGTTGTGCGGGGGGAGCGTCGAGAGCCGTGTCTCTGCTTTCGGCGAAACGGGTTGCGCGCCCGCGGTCCGCTCGACCGTTCCCTTCGGAGGCTGGTGCAGAAGAAACTGTGCTCGGAGGAGTTCTTTGGGACGGTTTTCCCTCTTTCGAGGCGGTCATTTCGGGCAGCGACTGCGTTGCGAGTCAGCCGCTGCCGCAGGGAGTGCCCAGTCAGCAGGTTTCTTGATTCACGCGGACGACGGCAGCCTTGAAGGGTTTTCGGTGGGTGGGCAGAAGGCCCGAGGGAATCGGAGACAGTGTCAGTTTCGTGCTTGTTCCGCCTTGTGGCGCTTCACGTAAGGCTTACTTATACGTGCCTGTCGGTGATTTCTCTCGCGTGTCCGGTTTTTTCTGTCAATCGGCTTTTCCGCTCTCTCTCCAGCGGTTTGTGAGGGACTGCTGTCGCTCGCTAGGGTCATGTCTGCGTGGAAGGTTCTCTGTATTCGCACTATAATGTGTATACGTTTCAGGTTATCTGTGCTCGGGCGTGGGAACCGGAAGTGAGCGTGAGCACTCGGGTCTTGGTGCCCGTTGCACACACACACACACAGCCCTGCGTGGAGCACAAGTTGTCACATGCGTGCTTTGTCCTCCCGATTGACAAGCCCAGGTAATTTAGGTGTCTCGCGTCGCCCGCCTTTCCGTGCATGTTTGACTTGTCGAGCGGCGTTGAGGCGTCTCGTCCGCTTCGCCAAACGTCGTTTCCGTTGTCAACAGACCGTCGAGAAATCCCGTTCTCCGGCGCGCGCAAACCTCCAGCGAGTTGCTGCCAGGAGCCAGCGACTGTCGCTCGAGGCCGCGTTTCTAGGGTCGAGGAGTCGGCTCTCGCGTCCGAACTCAAAACTGCGATACGCGACGTTTTGCCACGATTCCTTCTGCGCCGTTGCGGCCACGAGCACGCGCCCGGCGCCGAGGACACGCCAA
This sequence comes from Neospora caninum Liverpool, assembly GCF_000208865.1. NCBI lineage: Eukaryota > Apicomplexa > Conoidasida > Eucoccidiorida > Sarcocystidae > Neospora > Neospora caninum. The sequence continues at coordinate 1,419,768 of NC_018394.1, read as the reverse complement.
ACACGGTTAGAAAGCCGCGGGAACGTGGCAATCGCGCACACGTTTTCATCCGTGTTTCCTCGTTTCCGATTCCGCGACCGGCTACACATGTGCAGGGAGCACCGCGTGGCGAGCTACAGCGGGCGGTGTGCTGGCGACGGTGGACAATGGGCCGTGCGACCGACGGGCGGGCAGTGTGTAACGTAGAACTGCTACCTTGGTCGTCTGCGCGGAACCTGTAGCTGCGTCAAGCGAGAAGCTGCAAGTCCTCCCGAGTGCCCGAGGCACGGAGTTGAGCTCGCCACAACGCGCAACGGGCGCCTGGAGGCGTTTCCGTACCCCGGGAGGGAATCGTATTGCCAAAAAGGACGCTGTGAAACGCACGCAAAGCACTATCGGAACGACAGAAACTCAGTTTACAAAATCCTCAGGACATCCGGGGAAGAAAGGCCCGATGCTCTCGTGTCTCCGCGCCTCTCCGGACGCAGAAAACTGGCAAACGGTTCAAACCGACATACGCATGCTTTTCCCGTTCCCCAGAGGCGTTTGTCACGTAGACTGGAACGCGCGCGTGATCGACGCAGCCGCTCGGGCCTGCGCGTGAACGGAGACCCCCGCCTTGCCTTTTCTGGCCTTCGAAAAACCGCATTGATTGTCAGTGGCGAATCTCGTGGACGCGTGTTCACGGCCTCGAACCGTTTCAACCCTGCAGCACGGATTTCTCTGCATGCTCGCTCTGACCTCCCGGTCCCGCGTGAGGTGTATGTCTCCCGCGTTGTTCTCGAAAGCGGTACGCGCTGGAGGCCTCTTCGGGGTTTCGCGCCCCTGCGTTCGCCCTCAGCTTCTTGCGCTCTGTCGCTTTTATGCCATGCCCAACGACGGGAGCGGACTGTCGCCCAGAAGCACTTTTTTCGCCTCGACAGGAAACGAAAAGAAACGTGTGGACCGTGCGCCTGTCGTCTACTGTTCAGACCGAGGACGGCTCCATGCCAAAAAACGCTACGACGCCTTTCCGCCTGCTCAGAAGGATCCTTCAGAAGCACGCGAGAAGGGCTGCGAAAAGGACGCCCAGCGCCGCGAGGCTGCACTGTGTCCCTTCCAGAGAGAAACGAACCCGCGTGGCCGTTCTTTCCGCGGAAGAAAACTTCACCTCGAGTCGGAACTTTTCGAAACAACCAGAACAAATAGGAGTCCTTCAACCTTGTCCCGCAAGCTGCCTGTCGCCCACTGGCGGGGGTACAAAGCGCCTCGGCCGCCTCGCAGAAAGCCCTTCGCCTGCGGCTGCCTGGCGAGGCGACAAAGAGTCCCTCTCTGGGCCTCGTCGATTACGCGATGCCGATCCCACTGCATGCAGTCAAACCTGCACTGACGTCGACACGCTACCGCCCAGCTGTCGCCCGCTTCCCCCGTAGGCGAGTCTAGGACAGACAAGAGAGACAGACTCTCTCTCGCGTGCGGAGGCCCCTAGGGCGAAACAAACCTCTGACCAGTCCCTCACGGCGCCTCCCGGAACACGAACTGAAAAGGAAGGCGGCAAAACGCTACGGAGACAAGCGGGGCGTTTCCCCCCTTTGCTCCCTTCCCGAAGTGGAGACCTACGGTCGTGTGCCGCCCCCCCCCCCCCCATCTGTCTTTTAAAAAAATATCTTCTGAATGCGCCGTCTCAACTGTCTCCACTTTTCCAACCGGCGACCTTTCCCTCGGTATTTTTTTGGGGGGATGTCTTGGGAGGCGCGCGCTGGATATCCCCGGGCTGGGTGCTCGGGGGTTGGGCGGGGGCCAGGCAAGAGGCCTGGTTGCATGCAAAAACGATGCCCTCTGGCGACGGCGAAGAATGGCGAGTGTCTCCAGATGCAGACGCACAGAGGGCCCGGAGCCGTACGGCGAGTCGCGGGGGACGTGTGGAGCTGAGAGCACGACTCCCGCAGGTTTTTTACGGCGACACTCTAGAGAGCGTCGGCACAAGCACTTGGTCTCCGGATCCTTGGAGAAGAATTTCTTGCGTCGAGTTCGAGTCAAAGGACAAAAGGTGAGAAGTCGCAGCGGCAGCCGCCGCCGAGGCACTGCGAGACCGGAGACCATCGAGAGGAAGGTGGACGGTCTCTGAGGTCCTCTCTTGTTTGCCGCCTGCGGAAAACGGGAGCAGAGGCAGAAACTCTCTCGACACGTAAGAAGAACGCACCGCTCACGAAACTCGCGTCTCGACCGTGTGGACGCAAAAGGGACACATGTCCAAAAGCAGCTTGCCGGATACGCTGCAGCCACAGAGGGAGGCACAGGCCTCGAAGGCTGTGCGTGAACAGATCTGTTTACACAGGCTGAAGACAAGAGAAGCTAGCGTTTCACGGAACGCCTCAGGTTTGTAGGGCCATATATCTGGTCCACCTCGGCGACGACAGACCGCGTGCGGAGACTGCCCCACCCCTGCAAAAAGGTGAGAGTTCATCGCAGGGCCTCATAAAAAAGGCCTTCACATAAAAAATACGGCGCCGCACTGCGGCAGCCGAACGAGCCTTCCCGAGGTTTCTGTGTCGCTCCACATCCTCAAGAAAGCGCGACGACCTGACAGTGGTCATCCACTTCTCGCGTGTTTACCTGCTGTCTCTTCGTCGCCCGCATCGGGGAGCATCAGCACAGCTTCTTCGAACTCTGAGTCTTCAGATGCGCCGTTCTCCCCCTCCACCGGGCTGTCCGTGAAACGCTCGACAGGCAACAGTCGCGTCTCTCCAAACGCATCTTCTTCCTCCGTCCCTGGTGTCTCATCGTCCGCTCTCTCCCCCACAGGGGCCAGGCCACAGTCTCTGGACCGTTTCGGTCCCTGGATTCGCCGCTGCTGTCTTTCCTCCAGAGACCCCGCGCTGGTCTTCGCGCGGGCTACAGAGCTGCCTCGCTCGTGCGCGGCTAGCTCCGCCTTCATCTGCGCTCGCACGCGCCTCTGGATCGCGCGCTCGCCTCCCTCCGCTTCACAGGTGGACCTCCGGTCAGACCTACAGTCAGGTTTTCCGTCCGATCTTGGCGCATCGGATCTCTTTCCGAGCTGCTGGTCTGTGTCTGTCTCCTCTCGGGTGCGCCGGCGGAGCGGGCCTTGCCGAGCCCCTGCGCCGTCTGGGGTCTGCGCGAGGCGAATAGTGAATTTCGGCGAGTAGCCAAGTTCGTGGAGATAGTCTTCGGCGCGCGTGCCGGGAGGCGCGCGATCCTGCGGCTGCACGTAGGTCCCCTCGGAGTCAAAAGGGAGGGCGAAGCGCCACTGCTGCATGCCGCACGTCGCGGGGAAGTCGAGAAAGGCCATGACGCAGCCGATGCTCGCCTGAGCCCTGTCGGCCAAGACCAGGTGCGAACAGGCCGGAAAAGTGATCAGGTGCGAGTTGGGCATCAACGCCCGCAGCGAGGTTGCGCACGACAGCGGCGCGACGGCGTCGTCCTGACCCCACAACATGAGCACCGGCTTCCCAGTCTCTCCGACCTGTGCGTAGTCCACAAAAAGAAACGCACGCACACGCGGGGTAACAAACGGGGGGAAACGGGAACCGCGGATGATCGAGGTCACGGCGATGCGATCGGGGGGGGAGGGGGGGAGTTCGTACACAACAGGGTCTCCTGCAGATTACAACTGGAGTCCTCGTCCGTGCCTCGTCCCCCCCTTTGTGTGCGCTAGCCCCCTGGGACGCAGGAGAAAAACCGCGAATTCGCAGCCACTTCGGACACGCAACTGTGCAAGCAGTTCACTGCATTTCCGAAAACAACGTGGCCTCTTACCGCCCAAACATACGCGCTCGCTCGGAAACCGAGAGCTGAGCACCCCAATACGCTCGCTCACCCTTTCGTAGATTTTCCGTGCATCCCAGAGAGGGACGTGCGTGACGCAGCCCACAAACGTGGCGACAACCCCCTTCTTGACGTAGAGTTGCCACATGAGCCTCCTCCACAGAAGTTCTCCAGGGGAGACTCCCGACACGGCGCCTTGTTCGGACGGCCTCTTTGCATCTCCTGGCGCTCCAGTCGAGTCTGCAGCTGCGGAGCCCTGTCTGCAGCTGAACGCCTTCCCGCTTGCTCGTCCCGCTTCCCGCCTTCTCTCCTTTCTGTCCCCCTCCGAAGGCCGTTTTCTCCAAGACAGGCTCTTCTTCCGAGGCTCCTCGGGTGCCTCGGCAGTCGTCGGCCCGGCTGCAGCCGCCGACGCGCTCGACCGTCGCCGCTCCTCGTGCTCCTCCTCTTCGTATTTCTGCAGACAGAACACACAGAGACACTCCGCCGTTGCGACTTTCCACGGAGCGCCCGACCCAAGCCGGCGACGCGTCGCGAGTCGCCGGAGCGTGGTGAGACGAATCGGGCGAATCGACACGGGTGAAGCGGGGCTCTCAGATGTGGGGGTTTTTGCGCAGGAAGCCGGCAACTGACCCCTGTTCTTTGTAGCAGGTTAGGATGGAGATGCGGAAGGGAAGCAACGAAAGGAGAGAAAGCCGACCTCGCGGGCGTACCTGGACGAAGCCTTTCTTGCTAAAGCAGCAACGACAGACGCACGTGGGCACCAGGCAGCAACAGGGAGACACGCACCACCCGAACCGTTGCAGCACTCTGACGGCGAAGGGCTTGTTCGGGAGCAGTCCCGCCGGAGCAACCAGGCAGATGCGGTCAACTAACTCTTTCCGGTGAAGCGCATACTCTGCTGCGATGACGCATCCTGAAAACGAGACCACGCACGAGACCGTTAACAGACGCCGGCAACGCCGGGCGGGTGTACAGGCTCAGCAGATTTGCAGCGCATCCCAGCCAGGTGTCGCCACAACGCGACATGCATGTGGCCCGGACGCGCGAGCCTTTGAATAGAGCCGCGAACCGGAATCCCCATAACCACGCAACAAGACACACTTGCCAGATATTTACAGATGCACACGCCTGCAGTAGTGTCTACTGAGTCATATAAAATAGATAGATAGATAGATAGATAGATAGATAGATAGATATTTCCATATGCATATCAAGCAGAGATTCAAGTATATACGGAGACATGCATCGAAGTGCATCGGAGAATCAACGAGTAGCCATTTTTCAGGAGCTACACACGACAGCTTTGTCCTTCGGCGGGGCTAGATGAGGATCAAGAGGGGGAAACTGGTGGAGACATAGCGCGTAAACAAGGGGAAACGGATGGACGAGAGCAAGAGAGGAAAGGCGGGAAACGGTAAAAGGGAGCGTCGCCACAGCGTCCTTACCTAGGCGTGCATGTATTTAGCTCGCATGTATGCATGGGGAACACAAATCTCTCAGCGTCCCAGGTCTGGCGGTGTTTCTTACCCATCGAAAAGCCTACTACAGAGATGCGCTCATTCTGGAGGCCGAGGTGCTCGAGGAGTTCGTCCGTTTGTTTTATGAAAAACTGGAGACCATAGCGCTTCAGAAAAAAACTGTAGCGCGGCGATGCAGATAGTCCGTGACCGTAGAGATCTGCGTTGCAAAATGCAGACGGCACAGAGTTAGCCGTATTTTGAGCACTATTAGGGCGACTCGGGAAATATCCAAGGAAATCAGGTGCGAATGCCGGGAGGGGAAAGCCCAGTGCTTCGATGTGAAGGGCGAGCACAGAAGGATGCACGGCACGCCTGAGTGTGTGCACGGCTGTATGTCCACAAGAGCAGAGAGGAACCTTGTGATACCGCTCCGAATCGGAGAGATGTGCGAAGGAGTCTAGGGAGAGGCGAAAACCTAGCGCTCGGTTGCTGACCAAAAATCAGAGTTCGGTAGCCGAAACGCGCGAGGACTTCTTGCATGTCGTAAAAGGTGAGCTGTGTCCCGTTCAGACCGTGAAATGTGACAACCTGAGAACAGGACACAAACCGACGCTCACGTCGTTCCCTCGGCGGCAGAAACTTGTTCCTTGGAGAGAAACGCCTAGCAGAGAGTCACACGCCAGGCTATCCCGATCCCGAAAAGGACAAAGCGAAACAGAAACCACGCGTCTCTCCGGGAGTTTTGCTTGAGGTTCCATCTGCGCAGCGCCGAGGCTTCGTGGATGGGGCTCGGACGAGGACGGCTGAGGGTTTGCGGTATCGCCACCAAAGAGGAGCTCCCCGCAGACCCCAGAGTGGAGCCTCGAGGTGGCTGCGTTCAAAAACAAGGCGTGAACCATGAAGGGACTTGCTTGCGCTACAGGTACCGTTCACGTGTCGCGTCTCAGCCCGGTTTCGTGACGCGGGTTTAGGAACGCAATGCACGAAGGCCTACTGCATTCACGGAAGACGGACTCGCCACATCCAGCGTCAGGCCCCGAGGAGAGGCGATGCGCTCTCTCTCGCCTCTTGGAAAGGTTACGTTTATCGTTTCCCTGCTGGATTCGGAGTCGCGCGATCCTCTTTTTCACAGCTCTTGGGGCGGCCGATCCAACACCACGAATCCCCCCCCCCCCCCCCCGGAGTCTGTGGTCTTTGCAAGGAACTCACAATCGGGCCGCCTGGAGGACCTCGAAGATCGTAGTTGATGATCCCAAGCGACGCTTTGAAGGAGCGGAAATAGGTGAAGGGGCTACAGACGCCCTGGCCCCGCAACCATTTAGGTACGGGGTAGTCGGCATTGCAGTCTCTGCCTGAATCTTCTTCCAAAATCTTTTCCAGATTGATTTCCGCTTCGCTCAGAACGCGCTTTTGCCTTGCCGGGGATTCTTTCCCCAGACTCCCGGCTTTCTCTCCCCCCAAGCCGCCCACCTTCCCGCTACGGCGACTCTCGGCAGCCGAGCAAGGGACGCCCTCTCCGTCGAGTCCGTGTGCATTTCCTCCGCTGTTGGAGACGCAATTTGAAGCAGGCGACGCAGAGGTGTCTCCGTTTCTCTCCTCGCACGCCGTTGCGCCCTGAAGACAGCTCGGGGCCTCACAGCCCCCGGGGTTTGGGCACTGTCCCCCAAGGCCCGAATGCTGGTGACTGCAGAAGAGTACCGAGGTCGGAGTCTCGGGCGACACGAACCTGCCGACTGGCTGTTCTTCGCCGGGGAAAGCTGCGCCGTTGCAGCCTGCAGCCTGGGCCTTGTCGGGCGGCCGGCCGGTTCTGTCCAGCTTGGCTCCAAAGTGGAGGGCCATGGGAACAACGCGAAAACTGTTCAGAGGGGAAGGCAGAGGAGTTCGCGAGAATCCCACAGGCCGCGCATTTCGCGTGGCAACGGAACGGGGTGCGCGAGAAAACAGGCAGGGCTACGCGGACACAGAAAGCTGGTGATGAGGAGGCAGCCTAGAGAGCCCGGTGTGGGTAGGTGACAAGGGGGAAGTTGCGTTTTTGCGCGATCCCTCGCTGGACAAAGGCAAAAATGCGCCAGGACGCGGACGAAGCGAGACTCCGCTTGCAGCTCGTAGGAAGAAGAGCGGTCGAAGACAGATGGACGGAACAAATCGAAAGACACAGAAATTCCGGTCGCAAAACCTAACACTACCTCCTCTTCGAATCCAAAGGATTACGTAAGACAATGACGTGACGGCCAAAGCACAAAGAGCCTGTGGGAAGAAGGGTCTTTTTGGACGGCATACAACGGGCTAGGGTGGGAGGACTTGGGCCAACGACACCAGAACGCCGCAAAGAACTGCGAAACCACATGTATGCTCATGAGGCAAATCTGGAAAATGCTGCACTGGGAGGGTGAACCCATGGAAATGACCTGGCCGTAGACGGTCTCCGCGTTCCTGTGCTGCCACGAGATCACGCTCTCGGTCGCAACCAACCCTCAATCCCGCTCGGAAACTGTATTCACAACGATCTGAAGCCTGCACCGTTACGACTTTTCGCTTTTATCTTCCATCGTGGCAGAAGATCGGAGTGGGAAGGCGCGGGGGATATGTTGCTGTCCTCGCCACTCCCTCCCCCCGCTCTCAAGAATCAGCCTCTGTTACCGCCTTCCTTCTGTGTGATGGGTCTCTTCACCGGTCACCTGAGTACGTTGATCAGCCAGGGAAACGAAGGTGTACCGAGTCTTAGAAACCTGACGAAGCATCAAGTGTCCCGTCGCTTCCGAGGAGGCTGTTACAGCCCGGGAGACTCAGTTAGAGGCTTTCCCTCGGTCAATCGCATTGTGGAGGTGGCTAGTAAAAACACGAGGGTTTCCGGTCGTGCGTCTGCCTTGGCCGTCCAATGCATGAAGCCGGAATTCCGTGGCTGAAGGAGACGAGCAAACAGAACCTTGCGAAGGAGATTCAGCGAACAAACGGCGCGTTGGCTGGGCTCAAAGGCCCGGGCACTGAGATCCCTTGTGACGCATGGCAAGACCTAACTTCCAGGAGAGACAAACGGTCGCATTTTCTCAGTCTTGCAGAGCTCTTGGAAGAGAAAAAGAGGTCGAGACTTTGCAACGACTGGAGAGGCGACCCTGCGAAAATATGGTAGCTCGATGAGCCGTGTGACGTTGCAGTTGCGGAGGGATAGCCTGTCTGCACAGGCGCGGGGTCAGACAAAATGAGGTTAAAATAACCCTCCCTCCGAATGTTTCTCTCTCGGGAAAGCCCTCCGGGTCTCAACGAAATCGGTTAGTGGGAAAAGAGTGCAAGAGAGAAGGCTGAGAAACCCGAGAAAACCTGCCACCGACAGACCTCCCGCGCCCGCGATCAATGACTCACCGCTCCAGTCCCACTGCATGCGAAACGCGCTGCAAACAGTGCTCCGTCAGGAACAGTTGTACGGTCGCAAACTTGCAAAACGCAGCTGTGTAATAAGAAACGCTGCGTCGCCGGGGAGGCGGTTCGCTGGAAAACAGAGAGCGGGCTCTTCTTCCGACACGACGGTGAGAGAGGACACTTCAACAGACCCTCATTGTCTGTCTGAATACAGAAACGGGTGGCCTAACAAATCAGAGGATCGCGCTCACAGCAGTTTGCTGCGAGTTTTGCGAGAAGAACGTGTCTTCAAAGGGATTCTGTGGAAAGAGCGATTGAAAGGCGGGTTTCTGGTAAGTCCGTATTATCGCGCGAGACTGCGAAAGCGAGTAGCTTGTAACCTGGCCAGTACTCGACACACGCGTTCTGTCGCTTAGAACACTGTCCTGGCCGTCACACTGCGTGTACCGTGTCAGACCAACGTGGATCCCCCACCCCACGTGGATCCGGTAAACAAGGACATTCAAGACCTCAACCAGTAGTCCAACTTGTCGTATGTACTCCCCAGGAAAAGGCAGTTGTTCAGGAAGGACCACGGGGAAGGCGGTGGATTCCCGCTGCCAGGCTGCTTGGGCCGCCACCGGGCGAACCGCCTTTCAGCATTTCGCAGAAAAATCGATAAACTCACTCGTGGAGCCGATTTGAAAGCGTACCGCTGTTTCGAGCGGAACTATGCATTCTAGGCCACTGATTTACGAGGTCGTGCATCCTGATCTGTGAGAATTTCCGTATCGGGCCCTCTTGTGTGCTGATGATGGCAGCGCTTCATCGCATCATCTTCCGTCATGTTGCGCTTCGGGTCCGGTTTGGGAGCTCGGAGCTCACAGTGTGTTTGAGTCAGAGCCGTCTACTTGACAGTCCAGCGCACGATGTCGCTGGCTTTCCCAGACACGTATGCGATGGAGAACACCGGGAACCGCCCTGTTCTCCATGCTGAACCGCCCACTGAAAGACTCTGCCTCCAGTGACGAAATAAAAAACCGCATGTTCGCACCGTTTACTCTGCCTGGGAGGCTCACAAAATCGGAAAGGTAGTTGGATGGGCGACAGAAAAGTGAGGACACTCCCCCGGTGAGCACTCCGGATGACGAGGTGACTTGTTGCCTTCTGCCTCTTATTCCTTCGACGTCTGATGAGGTCCATGGGAAAAACAGACTGACCTAAAGGGCCACATTGACTATGTATGTTACATCAATAGATGGCTGGGATTATCGGGTGAGATGGGAAACAAATGATTCACATATTTAAGTGCAAAACTGGGGGCTTCGAAGTCGAATCACTTGGCACGGTGAAAGTCCCAAGGGGAGTCACCAGACTGACAGCCACTCTCGCCCTCGGATGGAGCGGCAAGAGTCGTGAGCAAGTTCCTCGCGCCAGTTTCTGGTTGGCTGTTTATTGAAGATGTAGCCAAAGTTGGAAGAAAGGATAAAACGTGTAGGTCCGCTGGGGAGGCAGGAGGCAAACGGTAGACGGTTTTAATGCCTCGCTGGGCAAATCCCTGTACCAGTCTACATCTTGATGAAAGTTTCCAAGTGGATACCAGCAACTCAAGAAATGTGTATTTGCTGTTTTGTGCATCTACATTGGCGCAAGCATACACATCAGCTGTGCAGAGAGGAAGGCTGTGTGTGAACAGCATTGCTCGGAACACCATGTGAAACTAGAAACTGCGAAGGCTGGGAACCCCTAAGAGACTCTGAGACAGGCTGGGATTTATCAGTGAATGCTCCACTCACTCTTTGCACCGAAGGTGGACCGTTGTCCACTTGAACGACAAGCTTTTGGGCTCCTAATGTGCAGCGCATACTGTGCACGAAGAGACTCGCGACGGCAGCCTTTCTTGCACTGGTTCGATTTCGCGGTGTCCGAATCGAAACCGTGGTAGCCGTCGCGTCTCATGCCCGAACGAGAACGCCTGCTTCCGCTTCGAGGGAAGACTCTCTCGCCCTGTCACAACGATAAAACAGCTGTTCCTCTAACACTCCGTAGCTGATTGAAAACTGGAGCGTCTGACACGGCCAGCTTCTTCTCTTTGAGGATAAAGGCGCACGTCAGCAGCTGCGCGCGAACCCTTGTCCTGAAATGTGTAGAAGAGTGTTGCTGTTTTTTGCCTGATGGCAGCATTGCTGGGCAGCGTCTCCTGGAACCTGGAACTTCGCCACCCCTCATTTCAGCGAAGAAATGGCCAGGAGATACAGCGGTCTACCTGCGTACGTGCGAACCCATTCCCCTATCTACGAATCCTACGCTGGTGCAGTGTGCAGGCGTCGCTCCCGTAGCAAAACTCTTTCTTTGTGCTTGTGCTCCCAGCGATCCACCGAAACTTTCCATCTCAATGGAGTTTTTTTGTTCGACGAGTACCAGCAACTCGTCAGAAACAACTAAGAAGATCTACGCCCACCAGCCCTGAGATCGGGGTATTTCCAGAAAAAGCCGGGTTATTTTCAAGCACTCTCGATGCTGTTTTTCCGCCCCGTGCTACAAGCAGTCGACCTCACTCCGATAGTCACATCTGTTTTACCCCGCCGTTCTTTTTGTGTCGAGACACAAGCTACCAGAGCACAGCGTGCTTTGTTGGATCTTTCAGCTGGCGAGCGGGTGATCTACCACCGAGGCGCCGTTCACACGGTCCCGAACTTTTTCTGGTACGTACGCATAAATCCAGATGCCAACCGACTGGGGCCAAGTCACTCGAAAGGTTCTCGGCCCTCGCGGTTGAAGCTTACCCATCCCTTCGGAGGCTTTTCGTTTGCAGGCAGGCAGACTGCCCCGTAGATTCTTGCTGAACGAGGCAAAACTGCGGCACGGACGCGTCCTTTCTCGGAACGCCCTCATGCGTAGAAATAAGGCCGGACGAGGACGGGTGCCGCCACGCGGTCGGTCAGGAAAAACCCGTGCAGGCGTTTTGCGCCTCTGCGTTTCGCAGATTTCAGCTGTCTCTATGGAATACACTTTTCTGTACGGGGGAGTTTGTCTGAACAAAGACAGCAAGGCCCTACCCTCTTTGTGTTTGGGGCACAGCGCCTTCAGATCCCTTCCCCCGATCATAAGGCGGTAGCTGAGGCAGGGAAGAATGGCCCAGGAGCACCGGCGGCGGTCGATTCAATCGCTCGGGGGAGACACCTTGAAGAGGGCTGTTCTTTCCAAGAGAAGGGCCAACAGCGAACGAGAAGAACGAACAGTCTCGCCTTTTTTTTCGAGTGCTTCTCCGGCAGCTGGAAAGCCTCTTTCTATTTCTTCCTGCTGGTTTCCCGCGTTTCCCCCCGTCGTTTCGCTCGTCCCCGTTCTGTTGTGCGCAGGGGGTGTGCACGCGAGCGACTTTCCAGTGCCACGTGTGGAATCCCCTCACACGTTCATGCTGGCGCCTGTTTCCCCCGCGTTGTCCCTTGGTTTTTTTGTTCACTTTTTCGTTTCTTCTTGACGTCTCTTCTCGCTCCCACCTCGGTTTCGCGGAAGGACGGAGGCGCCTCGAGCGCGCGCGGTTCAGTGAGGGGCTTCCGTACACCTCTCTCGCACAGTGCTGTCTCACCCGTCCTCCCCCTGTGCTTTGTCACCAGAGAGAAACTTTCGTGTGTCTGCCTGGAACGCTTCCCGCAAAATGGCGTCTCCTGCGCTCCAAACGTGGTGGCGCACCTTGGCCCGCCTGCCGGGCGTCCAGGCGCGCTCGAACCACTTCGGTCCCCGCGCTCTCGGTCACGGTGCCCGCAGCGTTTCCCCTGCGGCGATGGCCTCGTCTGCCTCGCTGCTGAGCCCTCGATCCTCTTGCCTCCGTTTCCTCTCCTCTGCTGCCCCGAGCGCAAAGAAGCCGGCCAGCGCGGGCACGACCCCGCCGGCGGGCACAAACCTTGGGCGCATCACCCAAGTCATTGGAGCCGTCGTCGACGTCCACTTTGACGAGCAGTTGCCTCCGATTCTGAACAGCTTGGAAGTCCAGGGGCACTCAAACAGACTCGTCCTCGAGGTGGCTCAGCACTTAGGTACGCGCCGGAAAAAAAACGCAAGCTGTGTTTCAGTAAGGGCGATTCGGATGTCTCGCCACAACACACACACATTCGCACCGGAAACCTGCGCCGTTCGCGTCACAGACTCGGGGACTGGGGGACCGAACCGTTCACGCTGCAGCTGCGCAAGTGCCGGTTGTGTGCGACGGCTGCTCGGGGCTGAACGTCGGGCGTACGTACACTTTGTGTGTCGAGCAGCGAGTGCGTCCGAAATCCATCAACGTGAACATACGCGCGAAAATGCCCCGGCTCACAGTCACCCTTCTGCGTCAACGCGTGGAGTTCACCTGAATTTGTGCTGGAGGGTCTTTTTTGTGCTCCGTTTCAAGCGTCGTGTTTTCGTGCACGCGGACCAGGGAAGATTTTCAAGTGGTTCACACCCGCAGGTGGCGGAATGCGCGTTTGGGTACAGAAGAGAACTTGGGGCCGTGACGATGTAGACGTCGTGCCTAGACATGATGTGCACTGGTTCCCTTTTTTGCGTTCAAAAGCGTTTCCAAAAAGAGTGGAGAGCAAATCTCCGTGTGCGGGGCTTCTTCGCAAAGAAACTGGTTTCGTCACGCTCGGCACCAAGGCTAGCCGACAACTCTTGCAAAAGTGTGCGCGCTATTAAGGCATCTGGCCGACTGATTCTGCGCCATCATGCCCAGCGCAGGTTGCGGTCGACAGATCTTGGAATCCCGGGGCCGTAGCGGTTTCGGGTATTTCCAGGACAGGATGTGCAGTGCTGTCCTCTCCTGAGGAATGCTTGTGGATTTCCGCGACTGTCCGCTTGCTCTCTCCAGGCGAAAACACCGTCAGGACGATTGCCATGGATGCCACTGAGGGCCTTGTGCGCGGGCAGAAAGTCGTTGATACTGGCGCCCCCATTCAGGTGAGAGACCCCGCGAGAGGGAGTTTTCAATTTTCCAAGGGAGAGTCCCCAGAGGCAGTGCATGCGCCTGCCTTGCGCCATTCGGAACAATTTTGAGGGGGGACTCAGCTTCTGGGTCTTTCCGAGATGGTCAGAAAGAGGGTAAACTCATGTGAATTCGTCCTGAATCGATGCAACCCTCCCGAGGGAGGTCCATGCTTGGCCAGAGAGCAGAGTACGCGTACACGCTGGGGACTCGTCTGACGTTTGCACGTGTAGAGCTGCCATGTATATCGAGGCTCTTCACTGCGCCCCAATCGCAGAACGTTTCTCGGGTCCATCGTCTCTGGAGCTGTTTCAGTTTGTCTTGGATCTCCGGTCTCTCTCTTTCCCTTCAGGTGCCCGTTGGCGTTGAAACCCTCGGGCGCATCATGAACGTTATTGGAGAGCCTGTGGACGAGTGCGGACCGGTGCCCGCGAAGAAGACTTACTCCATTCACCGTGCCGCTCCGCTCTTTGCTGACCAATCGACCGAGCCAGGTACTGTGCGTGTGTGCTAGCGACGCGCTTTGCCGTAAAACGCTTTGGTACTCTCTTGTCAAGCGCCGCACGCACGGTTGCTGTCGGTGGGCAGTTTTCAGGCAGGCACGAAACGGAGCGCTGTGTGTGTGTGTGCGGTGGGAGACTTGGTGTTTGGCTTCGCTTCCGAGGGCTGCAAAAACAAACCCGGGAGGATTTCTGACGGCGAGTTCTCAATTATCGCCCAAGGCGGCGTTTTTCCTGCGGCATCGTGAACCGGGGCGCCGTTTTTCGTGGTTTCTTTTGCTCTCCAGGCCTTCTGCAGACGGGCATCAAAGTCGTGGATCTCCTGGCCCCGTACGCAAAGGGCGGCAAGATCGGTCTCTTTGGGGGCGCAGGAGTCGGAAAGACAGTGCTGATTATGGAGTTGATTAACAACGTCGCGAACAAGCACGGCGGCTTTTCGGTGTTTGCTGGCGTCGGCGAGAGGACCCGCGAGGGGAACGATCTGTACCACGAAATGATGACGACCGGGGTGATTAAGAGGAAGAAGCTGGAAGACGGCAAGTTCGACTTCACTGGATCCAAGGCGGCGCTGGTGTACGGACAGATGAACGAACCGCCTGGGGCGCGCGCGCGTGTTGCGCTGACGGCGCTCTCGGTCGCCGAGTATTTCCGCGACGAACAAGGCCAAGATGTGTTGCTCTTCATCGACAACATCTACCGCTTCACTCAAGCGGGCTCGGAAGTGTCGGCGCTGCTCGGCCGCATTCCCAGTGCCGTCGGCTATCAGCCGACGCTGGCGACAGATCTCGGCCAGCTGCAGGAGCGCATCACCACGACGAAGAAGGGTTCGATTACTTCCGTACAGGCCGTGTACGTGCCGGCAGATGACTTGACGGATCCTGCGCCCGCGACTACCTTCGCCCATTTGGACGCCACGACTGTGCTGTCTCGACAGATTGCGGAGCTGGGTATTTACCCGGCCGTTGACCCTCTGGACTCCACCAGCCGCATGCTGGCTCCGGAGATTGTGGGCCAGGAGCACTACGACACGGCCCGCGCGACGCAGAAGCTGCTGCAGGACTACAAGTCTCTGCAAGACATCATCGCCATTCTGGGTATGGACGAGCTCAGCGAAGAGGACAAGCTGGTCGTCTCGCGAGCGCGAAAGATCCAAAGGTTCCTCTCGCAACCCTTCACTGTGGCGGAAGTCTTCACCGGCAAACCCGGAAGATTCGTCGAACTGCCCGAAACCATCAAGAGTGCACAGACGATCCTCCGTGGCGAATGCGACGACTTGCCTGAAATGGCCTTTTACATGTGCGGTGGCCTCGAGGAAGTGCGGTCGAAGGCTGTGAAGATGGCCCAAGAAGCGGCCGGAAAGTAAATTTGAAGCGGATGCTGGAAACGTTTGGATACACGCGTGCGGAGGGACGGCGCAGGTGGTGTGGACACAGACACACAGGGGCTACCGGAGAGCCGCAGAGAGGAGAGCAGGAAGGCCGCGCCGCTCTTTGCGTTTGAGGCGCACGGCCATCCTCGAAAAAGAGCGGTGGACGTGCCCTCACGGCTGCTTCCGAATTTGTCGACTGCTTGTTTGAAGCCACACCATGTTCTCTAGGATTTGTGCCGCATGGCGTAGGAGTGAGTGTTTGTGGAAACGCGTGCGTTGAGATACCGAACTTCCTATACCTTTGTGGACTCGCAGCGTTGCCTGTCCGCAGGAGGCTGCCTCTCTCTGCCCGGCTCACGTCGCACCTTGTAACTTCGCGGCCAGAGCGAAGCGCCGGCTCAGCGAGGATAACTCCTCCTACGATGGGCCGTTTATTCTACTAGCCTCTGAGGAGTCCTCTCCCCCCGCAGTTAATACGACTGGTGGCAGTAATCCATATAGATACTACGCCGCAAATACAACCGGTAGAAGACCGTGTAGTATATGTCAGCGAGTGTTCTGGGTTTCTGGACATGGCCAGTGCACGAACTCCAGCGGGTCGCACAGAACGCTCGTTCGCCAAGTGTTTACACATCGATCGTCGCTGACGCGTTCCACAAACTCGAACACTTTTCTGCAGGCGGAAGTATCGGGGTATCATCATCCGTATCGACCACTTTCCGGAATTGTACGTCTGTAGTTCTTTCCCACCTCTTTCCCCGTGGAAAGCGCAAGAGCAGTGGGGAAGCACATTCGCGAGACAGCTTAGGAAGGCAACGGACTTCCCTTCAGTGTGTTTTCTCGGCGGATCGCCGCCGCGACTCACCGGCGAAAAGCAAAAGTTCACCGGCAGGGACGTTTCAATGGCCACCAAGCCCTCGAACGCGTGGAACGGTCTTCACGCTCAGAGAGGAGGGGTTACAGTACGCGCTCGTTCCAACCTCTGTGGACCCGACGTGGACACCCTTCTGGTGGAAGGTTTCATTTTTCCACTCTACGGATTGCCGAACAGATTCCGAAACGCGTTTTACAACGGATCTCTTCTCGTGCAACTCTGCACTGCGTCTTTTTGCGAGCAGATTTGGGTTCATCTGGTCACCTTTTGAGTTCGTGGAACCTGCGCACCTCTCTCAGATCATTCACCTGAGCCAACCCCGGACAGGGCGGGGTTTTTCTTCCAGTGGCCAGGCGTTTTTCAGCAAGACAGAACGAACTGTGTCTTGTCAGCGCAAATCGGTCTAGCGATCCTTTACTCCACAACAGGCGACGGTCTGTGCTCTCCGGCGAAACCCGAAAAACAGATTTTTTGTGTGTGTAGATCAGGGGGAAAGCCGATTTCGACACCCCCCCTCTTGACGGAAATGCCGTCTCTGGGCTTACTTCGCGTTCCCTTGTAAGCTGAGCACTCTAGGTGGCGTCACTTCACAGGAGCGTGACGGTCTTCATTTGTCGGAGCGGTCCAAGCAAGGAAAACGCGTGTTCAGAGAAGACAGATATACACGTCTGAGAGGTTGCCGAGTCGATACCGCGAGTGCGCGCGCGCGAGGAGGCGGAACAGGGCGGGGAACAGAAGTTCTTTTCTCCTAAGGGAACCCGCTTTTTTTCTTGGTCTCTCTTCTTTTCATTTTTAGTGCTTGCTGCTTTCTCTTCGTCTTTCCGGGCATTTTTAGACAGCCCATCGTCCTTCGCGTGTGCGTTGTCGAAGAAGCCCGCGAACGGGAAAAGACTTTGACTGTTTTCCGCGGAAGACCCGCCGTCGTTTTCCCAAGTTGCTTCGTTCAACCTCCCAGGTTCCTTCTTTTCCGAGTTTCCCGCTCTGATATGGCTTGCCAAATTACGCGCCGAAGCGCGGTCGAAGAGCGACGAAACAGACAGAGAGCGCCTGCATACGACCGATCTTTTTCTCTCGAGGGGGGCGAGAGCGCGCAGCTGGCGCGTGGATTTGTCTTGCTTAAGAAAAGGAGACCGACTCGAAAAAGCCCGCGCACATTGCGCACAACTAGACTGTCTTTTCGGCTTTCTCGTGCTGGACTCTAGGCAAATCGCTTTGGCAGAAATTCTCTCGAAAACCCGAAACCCTCAGAGGGGGGAACTCGCGCGGGGCGTGTCTCGTCGGCCGAACTAGCGCCTTTTGTGTCCTCTCGAGAAGACAAGAAACGCTGTGCGGTTCCACGCGCAGAGCCTCCTCTCCCCCCCTTCGACTCAGAACGTCTCTTCTTCAAATTCGAGGCTCCCTTTGTGTTTCCTCCTTTCGCCCTTCTCTTTCCGATCCTCTGTCGCTCCACGTGAATTTCCACCAAAGGTTTTGCCAACCGCCGGATAGGCCTCAGTCGTGCCGGGTTACCTCCTCTGCAGCTTGTCTTTTCCCAGTCCTTCCCCAGAAGCACCGGTTCTGCTTCGCGGGATCTCTGCCTTTTCCAGATCTATCCTTTTCCGCCCTCGGGCACTCTGTGCATCCTCTCCGCTCCTTCCCGTGCTGTCGACGCTCCCGAGGCTCTTCCCGTCTGGGGCCCAGCAGCCGGGTTTCTGACCGAGTGCAGAGTCGCATCATCCGCACTCATGCGCAAAAGTATTTGCTTTAGTTTCCACGTCACCTTGGACAGCTTCTACGGTCTGTTCTCTGGCTCCGCCGCCTCCCTGTTTCCTCTAAAGAAGAAGAGAGCCCTGGATATGCGTCGAATCGCGCGGCGCTTTCCACGTATCCGCCCAAATACAATTGCACTCATCGAGACCTGTGCACAGGACAAGCTAAAAGTTAAACACAGGGAGATACATCTCCGTCTGTATCTCCCCACATATATCTAAGTGACGGGGTGTATAGGTAGGGAGCTGTAGGGTCAAGATGGCGTCTGGATCCAGTGATTTGTTTGTAAAGTCTTTGAGGAGCAACACGTCCGCCGTTCGCTCTGCTGGGTCTTCTCGCCCTTCTTCTCGCGTTTTTTCACATTCGCACAGAAATTCGGGTGCTTCCCTCCGACCGTCGCGGGCAGTCTCGCGACCGTCGACCTCTGCTGGCTTCCCAGACACCTCGAAGCCCCTGTCTCGGCTGAACCCGAACGCAGCTTCTGTCTGCGGAGCTTCGCTGAGGAAAACGGACCAGAGAACGTCTGAGTCTTTCGCTCTTCGGCGCGAAGCTTCCGCGTCGCCGGCCGTTCCCTCTCGCACGCCCTCGCCGTCTTCCCCCGCTGTATCTCTGCCTCGCCTGGCGTCAGACTCGGCGCCGCCTGAACACGAATCCGCGCGACAGGAAACCCGCACAAACGCCCGTCGAGTGCCTTCTCTCTCTCCGAATTCGCTTCCTTCCACGGCATGCGGAAGACGCGAGCAGGAGACGCCCCTTGTGGACTGGCAGCAAGGCTGCCGCTACGTCGAAAAAAACAGAAACGAAGGAAGAGGAGACCTCAACAAAGGGTCAACCCGTGACGCAGGAGGAAGAGCTGAAGAGCTCGAGGGACAGCGAGATGCAGAGTTCGGTCCTTCATCTCGTGGACGCCTCTCTTCCTGTCTCCGACGTGGCGAGGACGAATTGAGCTCGGCTGCCTCGCCGAGAAGAGACAGCGAAGAAAGTTTTCCTTCCCCCCGCTTTTCCCGTCGATTGCCTCCTCTCAGACGGCTTCCGTCCCGCGAATCTGCTTCGCCGTCGCTGTCTTCGCTTCGTTCGTCGTCCTCGCTCGCTTCGCCTTCTTCTCCCTCAAGACCCAGCGTTCCTGCCGTTCCCACAGCCTCGCGCCTCTCTCAGGCTATCGCGTCTCCAGTCTCGTCTGTCTCCTCGCCTCAGTCGCAGTCGGGTTCCCCCCGGTCTCTCAGTGGACATCGAAGGGACTCTCCAGAAGACCGTCTCAGATCTCCCGGGTGTTCGTCACGCTCTCGCTTGCTTTCCGCCTCTGTTGCGGGAGAAAACAACTCGGAGCTGCGCGCAAGAACCTCGCAGAGAAAACCCGAGAAGAGCGCTCTCTGCCCGGCTCCTCCGAGGGGTGTCTCCTATCGCGCCCCTGTCTCCGAAGAGACAGCAGAGACACCCCCGAAGGGACAGCCGGGGACTCGCCTCCGGGAGAGAGCGCTCGAAGGCGCGAGAGAGGATGAGAATGGAACGGCGTCTGAACACCGGGAAGGGCGGAGATCCCAGAGGAGCGGAGACGGCAGATCAGAGACCGAAGTCGCCCCTCGGCATGCGCGTCGCTGCGCTTGCTGCACTGGACCGTCAGACGGAAACCAGGCTCGGCGTGGCCAGGAGGGAAACCTCTGGAAGGGAGCGGATGCTCTCGAGAGGAAGCTGTCGAAGAAAGGGAGACCCGAGAGAACGGCTGACCAGCTAGTCAACGAGTTGTACGACAAGTGGGTATTCCTCCGGGGTGACCCGCGGAGTCTCTCTGGAGAAGTTTACGCCAGAGCGCTCTTGTCTGACGTGGAGGGTTTCCACGACGAAAAAGAACGAATCCGAAACAGGGGAGGGAGTACATACACTGCCCGTTCTGGTCCGCTTTTGCCTCTGCATGCACATCTCTTCTGTGTTGGGTGGAAGGACCGGAGACCATCGGAACGCCCAGAGAGACACTTGCAGGGACAGAAAAGGACATCGACAAACCGGCCCCACGCGTAGAAAACGACACACCCACGCTTAGAAAGATTTCTCAAGATTTACTGTCCAATCTGTGTGCCACACACACTTGACAAATATTTGCATGCGCGGCGGGCAAAAAGGGGAAAAGGAATTCTGTGACCTGAATGCACACATAAGCACGTGGCAGCATCCAATCCATAGTCTCACGTATATCTCTACTCTAAATACATTTATATATGTATATATATCTGTATATATATTTTACATATATATGTATATATATGTGAATGTGGTTGCCTGTGTGGTTGTAACTTTAGTTACTCGTGAACCTGTTTGGCAGGTGTATGGGGACTCAGAATCTCGGATTTCCTTTCGGCCTGTTGTACAGGCATCGCGAGGGCCTTGCTCGAAGACAAGTGCTGAAGTCGATTCTCGAGGAGGAACAGGTGAGATTTTCTGTGTCTGCCAGTCTGTCTCTCCAACGGACGATGACACTGCTCTCACGCGTAGGCTGTGGCCTCGATCTCTCCACAGATGCCTGTTTTTCGAACGTTTTGTGTTTCCTCGGCATGTAACGACCGCCACTTCGCAGTCTCCAGTGTCTCGTTCTTTCTGCTGGAGTCTTCTTTCCTCTCGCCACCCTTCAGCGTGTGCAGCTGCCTGGAAAGGTTCACTGCCATCTCTTTTCGTGAGGCGTCCGTTCCTTGTGCTGGCCTCTTCTCGAACGCGCAGATGAAAGCGTGCTCCTTTCGCCCTCGAATCAACTCCAGGTGAGGCCTCATACCCTTCTCCCTCTTGCTCCTCACCTAATATACATACAGATGTGCATGCATATAAATATATAGGTACATACGTACACACGTCAGCAGAGTCGTATCTCTCTCTATATATATCTGTATATCTGTCTGCATATAGATATAGGTGACGCTATGTATGTGTATCCCTCGTGCTTGGGACTGGACGACGCGAATGCGGCAGGAGTCGGTCATGAAACATTTCGCGCGGTTGCCGCCAGTGCCGAGCGGTGCGTCCGAATGTAAGGGCTGCATGCACATAAACCAGGATGCGTGCACGCACCCGTGCTCGGGGCACCACGAGAGAGCTCCGTTCTTGCCGCTGTCGGACTCAAGCTTTGAAGGGCGACAAATGCATTCTCCAGTTTTCCCACATGCACATATACACATGCACATACACACACTCAACCACTTACACACCAATTTATATATATATATATATTTCTTTGTTTGCATCCGTGCATTGACATGTGTATCTGTAGCAAACAAGTAGATGCATGCACGGAGGGTTCAGTGGGGCTGGCGCCTGTGAAACCTAAGGGAAAACGAGAGAGAGAAGTGCAGGACGAGAGTCAAATCTCTTTCTTACAGAACGCCCCCGCGACGGGCGGGAACTCAAGCGCCTCTGCCAGCGCACGAGCGACTGCATGCAGAAGCGAAGAAGAAACACGACTCTGTTTCTCGAACGCAAGACCTTCTCGGCCTCATTGAGACCAGCAGCTATTCGTACAGACCAGTCGTAAGCTCCACAGACACTTGGGCGCCTCCCCGCTTCGCTGTCGCTGTGTCGCATCCTCACAAGGCTCTCCGAGGCGTCTGCGAAGCTTCAACGTGTCTCGTGTATCCCACGCCGGTGCATGCAAAGTTCAATCGGAAATATGCGTAGCTGCACATATACGTGTCTCCAAATGTACATCCTTCTTCATGCGCTTATGTATGCATACGCGTGCCTATCTCAATTTGCATCACTCTACATCTCGCACCACTTCTCTCTCTATTTACCATCTCTCTATACATTTATATGCAACTGTATAGGGAAGCATGTACATATCTGCACACAAATATGTAGGTCACGATGTATCTGGATTTAGGTGACATCTCTAGCTATCTATATGCGCCTATCTCTCTACATTCCATCTGCATGTGTAGATGTATATCTGTGAGTATGTACCTAAATATTTACACGCAAGGATATTTGGATACGGATACATATATAGACGTTTTATGTCTACACGCTTGTTTAAAGATTTCGAAGTGGAGAGGTTTGTCGCAAGGCAGCTAGATCCGCCAGGTGGGGTCTCCCCTTCAGGTTTCCAGCGCTCGAGACGCCCCGACACATCGATGAAGGTGCTGCCGAATCTTTTGTCACACTCTCTGTGCCTGCACAGTCTTTAAGTGCTTCAGGCAACTTGTGTAAACCGTTTCTTGGTCTCTCCGCAATATAGGGTTGACCGCCTTGGCTCTTCGTTTTCTGTCGGTCTGCCGTCTAGACACCCCGAGGAGGGTTCGGCAACTTGTCTTTCACTCCCTGTTTCTTCTGCTTTCTGTGGCATGTGAGCAGATCACTTCGCATCCTTCCCTGTCTTCGCGACACGTCCCTCTGCATCGGCGAGTAGGCTGCTTTCTGTCTCCCTGCGCACGCGAAAAGAGGACTGGAGGCTCGAGGGAAGGGACGAGGAAGATCGCGACGTTCTCTCTGCGGGCGACGATTCGAGAGAAGGAAAGAGATAATCGCCGCTATTCGCGAGAGAGACAGTCGCCAAGCACACATTTCTTGCGTTATCCGCATGCACGACCTCCACAATCCATCTTACGCAATCCTATATATAGATATATGTGGTGTCTTTCTGAGTTACAAAGGAATGCATTGAACGTCCCTGTCTGTGCTTTTGAGAGTGCACAGATATGGATTTACAGTCTCTTGTAGCGTTTTTTGAGGATGTTTGTGACTTCCCACAAGTTCTTGCGTGACACTTTTCGTGCTCTCTCTCTCTCTCGCTATTTGTCATGTGTAAGGAATACCGGAGGAGAAAAAAGGGAGGTGTGCATATATGTGCTTCTCCGCGTTTCTTTTTTCTTCAGTTGGACTGTCTTCGTTTCGTCTGTCTGTCGTTCGCTGCGCAAACGCGTGCACGCCTCTTGCTGCTCAGGTCGAAGAAGAAATCGCGAGAAAACAAATCTCTCTGGAGAAAATGGAAGAACAGCAACGAGACGCTGAACTCTCACTCTGCACATTTGCGCCTCAAATTCTCTCTAGAAGTCGGATCCTCGCTTCCCGAGAAAAGAAACCTCGCCCATCTTCTTCGTCCTCTTCTTCGTCTTCTTCGTCCTCTTCTTCGTCTTCGTCTTCCTCTTCCTCTTCTTCGTCGTTTGCTCGTTGCGATCCGCCTGCGCTGGAGAGGCGCAGAAAAGGGAGCCAGTCTGAAGGCAGTTCGTTGCTGTCTTTGCTAGAGTCGAAGCCGCGCCCGTGTCCCGCAGAGAACCCCGTTTTCCTTTCGTCTTTCGCGAAAAAGACTGAAGAGACGCTCCAGGTTGAGGCGGAAACGTCCGCGTCTCGGCAGGCTGACGCCAACGGATCGCGCGACGGCGAGAGGAAGAAGGACGAGGAAGAGGAGAGCGAACGTTTCGAGAAGTGTCTTAGCGACATGATTCTCGGGAGAAAACGAGACAAGACGCAGCGCACTTTGGTGCCTCAGCGAGAGAAAGGCAGCGCAGAAAACTCACCTTCTGTTCGGGTTTTTTTCGATTTCCTCGAGAAAGGGAAACAGAGTCACAAGGCGCACCTCTGTGTTCGAGCGTCTGTCGCGTCGAGGCCAAATCGCAGTGCGATTGTTTCTGGAAGAAGAGGCGAAGACGAAGAAGGAAAGGCGACACGACACGGAAGTGGCGAAACGCGAAAAGAAGGTAAACACATGCAGGAAGTGGATATCGGAAAAAGCAAACGAAAGAACTACCTTTTGTGCTGACTTAAACGCACACACATGTCCAATTTTTTGTATACACGGCGGTACACAGGTGTGGATCAGTCGATAAATATGCATATTTGCGTCGAGTACTGTGTGCATGTACAAATATGTAGTATATTAATAAAATGTACACATATTTCTACAAAACGCAGGAGCTCTCTTCGCTCTTCTCTTTTGAGTCTTGTTCTTGATTCTTAGGAACCAAAAGGGGAAGGGGAAAGATACAAAAGGAAATTGAAAAGGCACCAGGGAGTGATAGAGATAGCACGAGAGACTTCGCGATAGAGAGAAGAGCGAGAAAGAGATAGATGCAGATAGAAACATTGGGTGGGAGAGAGGGAGAAAGAGATAGATGCAGATGGAGCAGTAGGGAGAGGTAGCACGAGAGGAGGAAGAGAAAAGAGAATGCGAAAACGCATCCAAGGCTTTTGGGGTGCGAGAGTGAGGAGCAATGTCGTTACGCGTGAAGACGCGCTGCTCTACCATCGAGTTGTGCGTTTCTTTTTTTCTCCAGGCGCATTCCTTTCTGCTTTCTCAGCTGGTCCGAGCCGCCGTTCTCAATCGTCTCTGCCTCTTCCTCCCTTCGAAGAAAGGCAAGTGGAGAGCTGAAGCATCACAGCACGTGAGAACGTGTGCTATTTTCTCTCGCCCGTTCTTTCCGAAACCATGTGTCCCTCTCGCTTTGCCGAGCCAAACGCTGTCACGACCGGTTCTGTCGAACCGGTCGTGACAGCATCCATCTCCCTCTCACCCTATCTCTTATTCGCTGTGTGTCTGCGACTCCCTCCACCTGCGTTTTTTCTCTTCGCCTCTCTTTTCTCTCTTCCCATTTATCTCTCCAGGAATATATCTCCAGTTACCTATCTCTCGATCAAACGCTTTTTATGTCTACTACTCTCGATATTTCACTTTCCTGTTTCCTGTCGATCTCTATCTCTCATCCTGTCTGTCTCTCTCTTCCTCATTGTCTCGCTTTATATTTATTTGCCTCGCTGTCGCTCTCTTCCGAGCTTCACACTTTTTTCTCTTCAGTTTTCTCCCAAGGCGCGTGAGAAAAAGGCTCTGTTTCCAGAACAGCTGATGACCTCCTTTTCTGGCGACAGTTCCTTTCCTCCTTTCCCTCTGGTGTGTTTTCAGACTGGCGTTTTACTCTTTCGTCAAAACAAAGCGACGGGAGCTCCTCCGGCGAAAGCTGGTAAGTCTTCAAGGGAGGAAAGGAAACCACTCTCCCTTCTCGTGGATCTACGAATTAGGCGGACGCATGCAGGGATGTCTCTGTGCAAAATCGTCTCCCTCAATGCGTCATCCTGTCCATGTACTCCTCTACGCACACTTTTGCGCGTATGTAAATCTCTATATAAAGAAGTATCGGCCTTCCAGAAGAGAGCAGGCTACTTGTATCAAGAGCTGTATGTCGGCAAACACTAATACGTATATATCTCTGTGTGTGTATGTCATATACCGGGGAATTCGAGAAATATGTATACATATGTAGATATGTAGATATATACATTCATCTAAATGAAGGGCGAGGGAGGTAGAGATGTAGAGACACACGCAGCTGTATGTACTAGCAATGTGGTGACAAGCATCTAGACAGCATAGAGACATCCTGACATACATAAAAATATGGAGATATGCTACAGAATGACAAATGCGGCCAACCTATATATATATATATATATTTATTTATTTATTTATGTAAATGGAACATTCTATGTTTCTCAGACATGTGCGAAGACGCAGAGATAAGAGACTGTTAGTTACACGTTTGGGCGCGTAAAGACGTGCGGGGGCAGAGAGAGAGACTCGTTTTTATGACGGCTGTTTTCCGCATAAAAAATCAAAAAAACGCGTGTGTTCACCGGCCGTCTCCAGAGTCGCTTTGAGGCAAATCAGACGGTCTCCTCGTTCCACGATTGCTTCCTAGTCCTCTGTTCCGGTTATCAGGAATGTAGGCGACCAATGGTTGCGTTTTCTTCTTTCTCTCGTTCTCTTCCTCTCCGTTCCGACACGACGTTTGGAAGGGAGAACTTGTCACACCAGCTGGGCACCGCGTAGAGGCCAGGGAAGAGAGAGAAGACAGCGAGAGTCGAGAGAGAGAAGAGAACGGAGAGAATCAGGCGAAAGCCCCCGTCAAGATGAAGGCGTCATGTGTTTTTGTCTTTTTTCAGGATCAAGGAGTCGTGACGTTCCGGCCTACGCTGTGCCCCACGACAGAGAAACTTCTTCTTATTCATCCCGATGTAGGGCTGAGGAGAACATCCTTTCTCTCTCCCTTTGCAGCCAAAGTCTTTTTGCATGTTGAGAAGAAATTTCCTTTTCCCGTCTCTGCGTTCTCCCGAAAGAAATCCAGGCATTCGCACATCTACACATGCATATGCACACACGCCTGCACATGCATATACACTAGCGCATGCGTCTGCGTCGATATATACCGCTTGCTCATCTCTACGTTCGTTCGTGTCTATTTTTTTCGAGATGTGAATGCATGTTCTTTGGTAGTTCAGTGATTTGCGTTCACCGGTTCGCTGTGTTTTTCAGCGCCTCTTCGAGACGCCCGACGAGCGATTGCACCGTCTCGCAGTAGAGGTAGGAAGTTTGGGCGATTTTTTCCAGAAACACGTTCGCCCTGCGAATCGTGCTTCCTGTGTGTGTGCCTCCCGTGGGGGAATCGAAAGGCCTAAAGGCTCGGGTTCTTCGGTTTCATCGCTTGAGGCGTGCGGAGCAGTGCGCTGAGAACCGCACCTTCACACGCCGCCCTGACTTGCAAACGTGAACCTAGATCCTTATAACCTGTACAGTTTCCTCTCCGCGTGCATCGATACACACATGCTGCACGCAAACTACAAACATCCTACCCTCACGTATGTATCTACACGTGTCTGTATATATTTGTGTAAATATGGACAAACATGTGTATGAATACATGTGTATGGGCATGCGTTCGTGCCCGTTGTTTTTTCTTTCAATCGTTTCCAGGATAAGAGGGATATGAACGGTCGGAAACGTGGACATTTGTTGGGAATCTAAGACCACAGGCATGTGTGCTTTTTCTTGGTTTTCTGTTAGTCTCCGACGGTTCGTGAAAGCGTGTCTTCTCTCTCTCGCGTTTCCTTCTCTCTGTGAGAATGGCCACGTCGTTTCCGAGCTGGAAGAGGTCTGGGATGCAGCGAAAGAGGTGTTCCTTCTTCCTCACTTTTCTTTCGAGGCTGGTGAATTCTTTCCCATGCTCTCCTTTTTGTTTTCTTCATTTTAGGACGTTGAGAGAAGAAGAAAGAAACAGGCGGCCCTTGCCGAACAGAAACTCTGCCCCTTCACTCCCGAAATCGACGAGGTACAGGCAGAGACTTCCGTCCACGTTTTTTCCTGGAGGCGAAAGAAGGGGGAAGTTTTCCAGAAGATACACAGCTCCGTTGGACCACCTCTCTTGTGTAGGAGTGTGTTTTGAATCTTGTTTCAAATGCATTTGTTGGCATTGGCGTGCACTCGACCAAAGTAGCAAAACCATGTGTCGGGCGCCTCCCTTCCTGAGGGACTGTCTCTGCTTGCTTCACCGTTTCCAAAGAGATTCCTAAAGAATCACTCTGCTGGAGAAAGACCCCGGTGCGCATCGCCAGCGAACACTTTCAAATTCAAATCAATCTCATATACACATCCACCTACATATACATACATATAATATATATATATATATGTATGTATATGAATGTGCATTTGAGTGGACAAGACACTAGGTGTACTGATGGACACGTTGATAAGAGGAGCGAGAAAGAGGACGACAACGAGGCAGGCGGGCTGTCGGCGAGAAACGCTGCGCTCGTTTGTTTCGACTTGTGTTTGAAAAAGAGCCTCTTTTTGTTGACAGACGAGACTTTCCCTTGCGCGTGCACGGGCGCGCATGTCGCACGAACGTGTAGGGATGGCGAGGCCTCTCTGAAAACGCTTCGCTTGGACCCGTGCGTTTCGCCGTTCTCAGGTTTCTCGCAAGATCGCTGAAAAGCAGCACCGGTCCTTTCAGACACTCATCGAAGCCTCGTAAGCAGCCGATCCTTTTTCGGTTTTTCCCAGCTGCATGCGCGCTCTGGCGCTCCCCAAACCGATCCTCGGGGTTTTCCACGTTCTGGGCATCGAGGGGTTTTCCACTTTCTGGGCATCGAGGGGTTTTCCACGTTCTGGGCATCGAGGGGTTTTCCCCTCTAGCGGCCTCTCCAGTGCGGGACAGCGTCTGTGCGCCGACTTCACGAAGCCGTTCCGGCTTGGAAGAAGGAAGGCGAACGCAAGAAGGCAGCAGGATGCAAGATCCAAAGGGAGCGAGAAAATAGCAAGAAGCAAGAAGGTGCGGGAGAAGAAATGAAAGAGGAGCAAGATGAGGGAAACGACACAAGGCATAAGACATCAGGAAGAGGACAATCGCACGGGAATAAACAGATCTCTTTCTTTCGAGAATCTGCAAAGACGGAGGCGACCGAGGCGCCCCAGAAGTGAAGGGGGGCGAACACACGAGAGCGACAAACACGCGTTTTGCTCTTTATATCGCTTTTTGTTCCGCAGAAGATCGCGGCAGGCACCGAAGCACGCAAGAGAATCGAACGGTCTTTATTCGGGAGGCGACGCCTCTCCTTCCCCTTTTCCAACTGATTTTGGGCACGTCTCTTCGCGGGAGACGCCCGAGACAACAGCCTCCTCATCCGTTTCCGCTTCTTTCTGCGACGACAAAGGTGTAGCTTCTTCGCGTCCCTTTGCGCGTTCTCTCTCGAAGACTGCTCGCCTCGACAGACTGCGGGTGAGAGAAAAAAGAAATGTTCGAATATTCCGTCTCTCCCTTTTCTTCTCCCAAGACAGAGAGGGGACCCGCGTCTCTCCAGTGTCAGGCAACACGCGAAGAAGTTTCTGGGGAAGTTTCTGTCTTTCTCGTGGTGTCTTGCGTTAGTTCTCGCTAGCGAAGCTCTGTTCTGGAGCGTCGCTCTCCTCTCTTCACGTGAATGCATGCAACGGGTGTCTAGGGATTCCTCTTGATCCTCGCCAGTGACAATCTTCGCCAGAGGCAGAGAAACGCGGGAGTCTGTTGCGATGTCTCGCGAGGGAAACGTGCCGCGTTTGCCTTTTCACGTTGCAATTCGGTACACGCGTGATGTGTTTCTCCGAGACCAACCCGCGAAGCTCTAAACGTTTTCACCTGCATAGACTCTACGCCCTGCAGAGGGAGTCTTTGATGTGTTTTTCCAACGGAAGTCGTGGCAGTAGGCATAGAAGGCAAGACAAGGCGAGAGACGCTCTGCTCGGCTCGGGCTTTGCTGGCGAGTGATCTGTGTCTATCGTTTCGATTCGTCCTTCCCTGCATGCAGCGCCGCTCGGCGAGTCTCCGAGGAGGCCGAGGGGGATTCGATTTGGCGAAGGACACGAAAGAAGAAAGGAAGAAAAACCCGTATTCGCTTGTGCGATCAACCTTTCATGACATGACGGTGAGAAGCGCTGGAGAAGAGAAGAAAGCGGAGCATGCGTTCGGGAAAGGAGAGAGATGAGAAATGGGAAAAGAATAGAGAGAGGGACAAGCATAGAGAAGGTGAGCGAGACGCAGCCTCTTGGTTCTTTCGAAAGAGTAACCACGAGAAGATGCATATCTGAAGATTCTTGCATCAGTTTTATGCATACGCCCCAACTCCAAAACCTCGAAAACAGGAAGGCGAGACGCCGACGTGCTGTCCTTTCCTCTTTTCACTCTCCGACGCTTCGAAGGTGGAGAGGGAATTCGCACTGTTTGCATATGGTCCCTTTGGCTCCTTCTTTTCTTCACTTTACAGACGTACATGAGGCGCGTCGAGGAGGAAAGAAAGAGAAAGGAGTCCTTCCGACAACGCTACAAGCAACAGCTGTAAGAGAGAGAACGGAAGCCAAAGGGAGGATTGCCGGAGTGCATTCTTTCCATCAGGTTTTTTCGTTGGGGCGGGACCGCTGCCTAGCTGTCTTCGTCTCAGATCCCTTGTTGCTGTCGGTAGAAGATCCCTCATGCACTGAAAGGCTCTTTGATCCTCTCTTCTTTATTGCAAAACCCGTCGCTTTCCAAGCAGTTCAGATGAAACAACAGAAGCGCTGTGTAGGTCGTGAAACAACTCGTTCTCTCTACGTAAATCAATATATATATGTATGAATATATATATGCACAGACGTTTAATATATGCATCTATGGGATGTTTTTAAATGTACGAAGTGCGTTTTGTAGTTGAGGAGGGTGCGACATTTCTCTTTTTGTAGAGGAAGGCGAGTACAAGAAAGAAGAGTTTCGAGGACCCAAAGGCCTCCCCAGGATAGTGCATTTCGATGTGGAAATTATGGCTAGAAATGCATAAAATACAAACATACGCATATATGTACACATAAAAGTCTGTCTGTATGTGTGTATCTGCATGTGTTGAGGTAGAGATTTGCATGCAGCCCTCGTGGTGTGCTACTTCGATTTCACTTTCCCGAGACGTGTTGGGGCCGAATTTGGGGATCGGCGCTACGCATTTGGCGAAGTGTCTTTCTCCAGTGCTTGTCGCCTTCGAATTGCGCGAAAGAGGATCTCTTTTTCCGTCTTTCGTTTCCTTCCTTTGTTCAGGGAAGCAAAGGAAATGGAGGAATGCACGTTCCAACCTCGCCTGCCGCACAGTTTGGAGCCGCCCGTGGGTACGTGAGAAAACACCCTTTTTGTTCGCCTTTCGGTGGTCCCTTTCCTCTCCGAGGTTTGCCCGAGAAAGCGCTCTGCGCCAATCATCTTTTCCGCTTTCGTCGCTCTGTGCTCCGACTGTTTTTGTATGCAGTAGAGCCGTCCTTCTTGGAGGTTAAGGGATTCAACAGGTGCGTTTCTTTCTTCTCTCTTTTCTTTTTTCACCGTAAATATCCCCTGCCTTCTCTCCGTCTTCTCGCCTTCGCCGGGCGCGTGTGGTTTCTTGTTTCGTCGCGACTTTCTTTCCGTTTTGTCTTTCTTCTGCTTCGCGTTCTTCTCTCTTTTAAACCGGCGTGGTCCCTGTGGGCCTTTTTCGCTCTTCCTCTCTTCGACCCCTTCTGTTTCACCGAGAATGAACTTCGATCTTGCCTGCCGAAACCTCTTCTTCTCTTCTCTCAATAAATGCCTACATATATATGTATATATATATATATATATAGCCATGGATAAAGTCGTATACATGCGTGCGTATGTATGTATGTATGTATATATATATATATATGAATGCATTGATGGGTTTTTGTGTTCCTTGTGCGTAGGTTTATTGAACTCCGTTTGCTTGCGCAGAAGAAAGAGGAGGAAAAGCGGCGGCGCGAAGTCGAGGTCTTTGGCGCGAGTAAGTGCTTGGGTTGGGGGCATACAGGATGCCACAGAAGAGAGAAACGGGAGAGAGAAAATCCGAAGGATAATGAAGCAAAGAGAAGCCGAGATCGCCGGATGCGCGGCGGATGCCATGGAGGGCGAGAGAGAGAGAGAGACGCCTGGGGGAAAGAATCGAGAGAGAGGTCGGGGGGGGGGGGGGAAGGAGTGTGTAGAAAACCGCGAAAAAAGTTGAGTGCGGATCACACCGCAAGGAAAGGGCGTCCACACACCGTCCGCTCCCCTTTTTCGCGCGCGCGCATGCACGAGAAGAGAGCAAACGTTTGCGGTTTCTTCCAGGCCTCGGATCTCCACGGAAGGTCACATGCCGCACGAACCTCGTCGGCATCTCAGTGCCCGACTGGGACACCCTCCCTGCAGAGAATTTCAACGGCAGCGAGAAGGCGAAGAAACCCTCGCGCGCAGTAAGAAAAAGGACAGAGAGGAAAGAGAGAAACCGGAGGGAGATTCCGAACGAGCAACTCTGAAGAGAGAGCGTTGAGCAGGCGGGGCAACGAAGCGATGCTTTTTCACAGGCTTCGAGAACGAGACAAGGACGCTCGTTTCTCATTTTCCATTCTCTCTTTATTGTGTTCCCTTTGCTCCCCCTGATTCCTTGCTGTCTCTTTTCTCTTGTCTCTCTTCTGCCTTTCCTGTTCTCCTCTCTTCTCTCCTCTATCTATGGCCTCTTGTCTCTCTTCTTTCTCTTCTCCTCCTTTCTATTGTCTCTTTTTTCTCGTGCCTCACCTCTTCTCTTCCTCTTGTTTGTCTTTTCTTTAGCGGGGCGAATCCAAGGCGCGAGGCGCGAAACAGTCGCAGACTCGCGCCTCCCGCCAGGCGTGCGACGATCTGCATGCGTTTGGAGATTCTCTGGAAGCGAAGCGTCGCTTCCAGGCGTTCGAGAAGGAATTCGAGGCCTTTTACGACGGCACAGAGTCGCCGGGTATCTCTTCGCTAGCCCCGACTCTGAAGAATCGCAAGAACCGCTCAACTGCGGAAGAGAGAAAAAGTGTCTCACCCACGAGAGCTCAGAGCTGCGCTACCAGTTCTCCCACGCTGCGGGGCAAGGCGGCAAGCAGCTGAAAACGCGTTCCTGAAGAAATGCAGACAACTTCCTCCTCTGTCGCTTCTTAACAGTCTGCCTCTTCGCGGTGCCTATGCACTGAACCTCTCCTGCAATATGCCCCGATCCTCTGACAGAGTCTGTGCCCATCCATGAACCTCGCAGAGCGCATATACATATCAGCTGTATTCTTACATATGCACTTATATATATATGCATATGTGGTTCTTACATATGCACTTTTGAATATCCATATCAACTCTATTCTTACATATGCACTTTTGAATATCCATATCAACTCTATTCTTACATACGCACTTTTGTATATCCATATCAACTCTATTCTTACATATGCACTTATATATATATATATATATATATATATATATATACATGCATATATGGATAAGTGGGTATATATATATATATATATGCATGCATATATTCATGTTGAATCCGTGTATATTTATCCGCCTTGCGGTAGATGTCGGTACATATATACTAACATGTGTTTTTGTGCGGGGTTCCGTGTGGCGAAGACGGCATTTCTTTTTGGATTTGAACTGCTTTGCTTTGCGTTTTTGACCCAAAAACCTTATGCGTCTCGCTGTCTGCGGTCGCGGCGTTGTCGCAGAGACCCGCTGCCTCGCTCTCAGACGAGTCTGTGCACCAAAGACTAGAGGGGTGTTCTCAAGGTTCTTCGTTCTGTGAAGAGAGGCGAAGAAACGGCCAGGCAACAGAAAAGGGGAAGGGGTACTTTGCTAAAGGGAAGACGTGGAGAGAAGCGCACGCGAGTGTCGAAAGATCGGAGCCGACCGCGGATGCACCGAGTTCAAAGGGTCGTTTGCGAGAAGAAATCGTCTCTTCGGGCACGTCTCTTCTCGCTCTCGCGCCTTCTTCGGGCACGTCTCTTCTCGCTCTCGCGCCTTCTTCGGGCACGTCTCTTCTCGCTCTCGCGCCTTCTTCGGGCGCGTCTCTTCTCGCTCTCGCGCCTTCTTCGGGCGCGTGAACTGGAAGGCGAAACGTTTTCTCTCGGTGCAAAACACGCCGACTTCAACACCGCGGGCGGCTCCACGAATCGAGCGGATGCCTTCTAATTCCTCGCACAAAAACCGTCTGCTCTCTATCTTCCGCTCCATTTGTGGAGGCGCTGAAACCGACCTAGGAGAGACGTGATTTTGTGTCTGCAGACAGAAGGCGCAGCATCTCGGCCCAGGAAACTTAAAATCTTTCTTGTTCGCTCGGTTCCCAGAGGACAGCCTCTGCCTGGAGAAAAAGAACCTTTCCGTTTAAAAGAGAAAGCAGGAACGAGATGACGGAAAGGGCGACTGGGAATGGTGTGTGCGGACGGGACAGTCCCGAGCTCGACCGTCTTTCGGCGTACGTCCAGCGGCAAAAACGCCGGGATTCAAAAGGCAGTAAAAAGGCACCAGTTTGTCTGTGAAAACACATTCCTAGAAAAAGCTATCTCTAACGTTTGCTGAGACCGGGAAAAAGACGACACAGGGACACACTTTTCCCAATTCTCCCAGAAAAAACCGAAAAGTGCTCTGTGAGCAAGGACTCTCAGCGGAAGCGCCGACGCCTCGCCCGGTCTGTGGCTCGGATTCTCGCCCAAGGCACACGCGTCGCAGTCGGAGATTCTTTGCTCTCTTCTCTTGAGCGGACTTTGCATGCCTTTCCGTCTTCTCTCTCGCGTTTCCCCGAGAAAACTGCACGGTGCGGGAAACCACCGCGGAGCTCCTCGGCTAACAGACGGGAAACGCCTGCCTCGCTGTCGAGGGAAGGACGGAGACGATGGAAGGCCGAGAGTTTCTCGAGAGTCTCTTCCAGCTGCAAACTCATTTTGTCAAGGCCTCGATCGGCCCCCAAAGGTTCGAACGCTGACACGACAGTTGCTTTGTGCTCCCGCAAAAGGCGCACAAGCCGCAGGAGCGCTTCGCTCTCGCGGAGCAACTGAGTGAAACATGAGCAGTGTAGATACACCACATTAGGCGGAAACAGCTCTTCCACTGTTTCCACAGTCCCTGTTTCCCTCACGTCCTTTCTCGCTTTCTGTATCTTATCCTGGCGCTCTGGCGAGGTGTCTGGTGCCGTTCCGGCGGTCTCAAACGCCTCGCGAGAAAAAACGGATTTATTCTCCGTGCACTCCACCAGGAGATCATCCAGAGGCGATGGATGCCTCGCATCGCCTCCAGGCCGCGCTCCGTGGCGCGTCGTGAGAACAGGCGCGCAGTTTTCTGTCTCTGCTTTGTCTCGCTCGCCCTCGACCTCCGCGAACGCGCGGAGCACGTCGTCTGCATGCAAGAAATCGCCGGTCGCCACGGCACCTTCCAGCAGCGCCACAGCTTCCTCGAGACTCTTCGCCTGTCGCTCTATCTCGCGCGCCGAGTCTCCAGGCTGTTCTTGGCGCGCGGCTGAGGCGTTCTCCCGAGAGACAGCCTCGACTGTCTCTGCCACAGACAACACCGCAGGCTGAAGGCTCCACCGGCCGCACAACTGCTGACACGCCGAAGACGAAGCGTGCGGAACCTGCTGCAGGCAGTGGAGCGCATACGCGTCGGTCGCGTCGCTGCTTCGCGTGAGGTGAGGGAGAAGAAGTGACGCTGGGCGCGTGGAAGAAAGCGGCCGCTCCGAGGCGTGGCCAGTTTGCCTCCCGAGAGGCAGCGTCTCGGAGAGTGGAAGTGCCCCGCTCCTCGCGCTGCCTTCGTCGGACTTTCCGACAGGCGCAGCAGGCGCGCGCGAGTTGGCGAGCTCCGGTTTTGGCGAGCGAGTTCCCTCCGTTTCTTCCCTCTTCGTGCCTTCTTCCTGGATCTTCACTTCCCCACAGATGCCGAGGGCCTGCGGGCCCTCTCGGGCTGCCGCGTCCCCGTTCACATGGACCTCTTCCTTCAGAGCCGAGCCTCCGCCCTCGAGCCGACCCGCAGGCGTCTCTGGGTCATCTGTCGCGTCTCCAGGCTTCGTCGCTTCCGGGCGAAGCGCAGAGAGTTGCCGCGCGAGGCGCTCGAGAAGCGCCGTCGCCTCCCACGCGACGGTCACCGCGCCGTGCAGAAGCAGCGTTTGCTGGAGTTCGTTGAAGACAATCGCAAACGGCTCGCCGCAGAAGGCGCAAGTCGAGAGCGGCGCCGACGCAGAGTCCAGGAACAGCCGAGGAGGATCCTCGGCGGCGGCGATCGCTGCTGCCTCTTCAGCCGCCTGCGAGAGAGGCAGACGCAAAACAGAAGACGAAGGGGAGACGAGAGATGACGACCCCTCCTCAAAAAAAGAAGAGAGAGAACCGAGGTGCAGGCAAACCTCTCGAGTCAACTGCCGAAGAAGAGTCCGCTGCGCGGCGCGGACCACCGGGCACAGCGCTCCGTTGGGTGTACATACACCTCGGGACACGCCAGCTAGCGAAGCCCGCGGCTGGTCTGCATCCGGTTCTGGAAGGTCGCGGCCTTCCTCTTGTGCGTCGGCCGGGAAAGCGATCGATCTGGTTCCCGGAGGAGACGGCGCGCATCCTGGGTCCCCTTCCCCTACCGCGAAAGCGTGGCTGCTTGGATCGGCGATCGCCTCGCTCCCGTCCTGGGGTGTACGTACACCGCGCGCGTCACTCTCGACGCAGGACAGGGAGCAGATTTCTCGGGCGGCCGTGTCGTGTTCGTGCTGGTTTTCGCAGTCCTGAAACGCCCAGGCCCACGTCCGCATTTCCGTCTTTGTCATAAACGGCTTATGTGCGTTTCGCGGTTCTGACTCGGGTTCCCGCTCCTGCTCGCAGTCCATCGTCTCTCGCTCCTCACGCAGGCTGCCTTCGTCCTCTTCTCTCCCACCCGGGGCGCCTTCTCGCTCTCGCTCGGTCCCTGGCGCGCATGCAACGTCCCACTCCTCGGTTAGCCAGCGCTGGAGGCGTCTGGGGAACCAGGACGGGAATTTGCGTGTCTCGTCAGGTCCCCAGTCGGCCCCTCCGTCCCCGCGCGTCTGTTTCGCTTCGAGGGCGGCGAAGCTGCGAAGGTCCGCGACCCGCTCAGCCAAAAAAACCCGCACGGAGCCGAGGGTCTCTTCCGCGGCTCTGCACCCGCTTGCGTGTGGAGTCTGTACACCCGCCCCGAGGCCAAGCGGCAGCATCAGCTGGCTCTGGAGGAGCATCCGTTTCCGCTGGAAGACGTCGGGAGCCGCGGCGACTTGGATCCAGGCGGAGACGCCGCCCCAGAGGGGACGCGAGGCGGCTGCAGCTGCGAGGCGTTGACGGACGGCGTGGCCTTTCCGCCGAGAGAAGACGCTCGCCTCTTCGGTCTGGGACAACTGCTGGAGTTCCATGTGCATGCGCAAGTGCGCAGTCTTCTGCGCAGAGGTCGCGAACCGGCGCGAACACGTGAAGCAGAGGTGCGGCTTCGCCTCGTACAGGGCCCGGAGCGCAGACGTCAGGGCCGAGGAGGCCGAGAGCGGCGCGGCGAAGCGGTCTGCATGCAGCAGCGACTCGAGGAGTAGCTGTCTCTGCTTCGCCTGGTGTTCGCGGCGCTGACTCCGCAGGTACTGGAGAAAGCCGAGGAGAAAGATGCTGGACGAGGGCAACAGAGCCTGCGACACAGAGGCGGTCTGGGTCGGCAGGTGATAGATCGCCGTCGCCGAAAAGGCCGAGGCGGAAGAGACAGAGGAAGAGGCTTCATCGTCTGTGCGCGTCTGTTTCGCCCGCGCCTCTCGCTCCAATGCATGCACGACCAGGCGCCGAAACGGAGGAGGAAGAAGACTTGGGTGGAGCTGCTGGAGGTAGCGCGAGACGGGCGGGGCGCGGAGTCGAGGAGAAGGCGAGGGAGAAGCGGTGCGGGCACTGGGCGACGGACAGGGAACAGGTGAGGCCGCAGAGGCGCGGGGCGAGAGACAGTCCGGCCGAAGTCGCTTCCTGCTGGAGGGGACCGGAGAGGCGGCAAGTCGAGATGCTGCGACTGCGTCGAGGTCGATGTTGAAGCGAGAAAAAGACGAAGGCGGAGGAGAAGCGAGGGAAAGAAAGTCGCGCGAGGTGTCGAGACACCCAGGCTTGGTCGAGGTGCTGGAGCCGCGCTCGGCCTCCACCATCGTGCCTGACGCACCCTCCTCTCATCCAGGAAAGAGCGGAAAGGCCACGGGGAGAGGCCGAGGGAGACGAAAAAAGAGGACGAAAGTCGCGCAGCGATCGGCAGCAGCGTGAGACTTCCAAACGGTGGATCGAAAAGCAGCTGTGCTGTGGCCAAGCGAGCGAAGAAATGTGCGAAAGAGAACGCCGGAGAAGCAAAGAAGAAACGCAAATGTGCAGGGCGAGGACAGTGGCACGCAAGGGGAGACGGCCCCGGTAAACATTGACGGAGCTGCAAAGCCCAAGGCAACTCGCAGGACACTGAAAAGGGGGCGAGCGACCTCAGAGCAAGAAGCGAAGGGAACGGTTGAGAAACGGCCAGCAGGGATTTAGAAAGCAGAAGACGGAGAAAAGAAACTGGAAAAAGACGAATCACCCTGTGCTTGTGCCCGACGGGACAGAACGGGTTTACCTTGCATGCAGTTTTTTTGCGATAACCCGCATATGTGTTCACCAGTGTCACTTGGTGGCTGGCCGACTTCTCGCTTCTGTTTCCCCGCCTCTGTTAAAACTTTTTCCGCATTTGTGTGTGTGTGTGTTCCAGTTGCCTCTTGTAGTACGCGTTTCCCAGGCTTTTTCAAGTCTTCGGCAGATTCCCCGACTCGCTTCGTGGGGTAACGCGACACTTGACTCACTGTTCTCCCCTTCTCACTGTTCTTCCCTTCCCTCCCGCACTCTCTTCCTCTCTCGGTTCTGTTCCGGGCACGAGGCTTCCGCGTTGCTCTGCTGTAGCGAGATCTCTTTCCACGGAGGGAGGAGTCCTGAAGCCTCTCTCAGTGCGGCGTGGCGGAGCCGACTGACACGATGACGTTTTGTGCACTCGGAACACACCGGTAGCGCTCTACACAGAATCGCCGGTTTCCTCTGAAAATCACGAGAGGTGCGCCGAACCATTCAGTTCCTCCGCACGCAGGTCAGGAACGAGTTCGAAACCCGCCGAGGTCGAAGAGAGTGCCGAAGCGAAACCACATCCGAGGGAAGTGATGTTTTCTGGTGTGCACGTGCTGCGTGGGCTAGTCAGAAACC
Source organism: Neospora caninum Liverpool (assembly GCF_000208865.1). NCBI lineage: Eukaryota > Apicomplexa > Conoidasida > Eucoccidiorida > Sarcocystidae > Neospora > Neospora caninum. The sequence continues at coordinate 1,381,513 of NC_018394.1, read as the reverse complement.
GCAACCAAACAGCTTTCTAAAACCAGTGAACGTACCTTTCTAGATGGACAACTGTCCTGTCTGCGAAACGTTCGTTTTCGGAAGTTGCGTGGTCCGTTGCCACAGTGCCACCGGAATTGCAGAACGCGAGGGTTCGGGGCTTCTGGTGCCTGAGCGGCCCAAGACCTCGCCGGGGTAAAAAGGCCAGTCCTCCTCCAGCTTCGCACCTAGCGGGAACTACGAGCGACTGGAAAGAGTGACAGACTGACGCTTCGCAAGGCGCGTTCAAAAACCTGATGTGGAAACACCGTTAAAACACGCGTATGCGTACACGTTCCTACGTGGCAATACCGCACGTCCAGTGTTTCTGTTTGGGATCTCTCTCGAGAGCTTCCCACGCTTCAGAAAGTGTGTCTGTGAGCTTGTGAAGATCATCTCAACTCTCCGGTCGCACATCGCATGCCCGTCGTCATGTTTAAAGACGCTAAGGGAAGTTGCGAGCACTCGAAACTCACAAAGGTGTGCCCGGCTACGGCGCGCCGGGATGCTTCAGGAAAGCAGCCAGACGGCATGCCAGTACGGCTTCAGATTACAGACTTTGTCCCAGGAATCTGAGGCCGGAACGTGAGATCGGGAAGAGAGCCTCGAAAACACATTTGAAACGCGCGGACCACCGACGCCGACGGTCCGCGCGCTCACCAATCACGCAGGCGTTCTTCCAAGACCCAGCAGTGCACGTTTGGCAGCGAAAGCGTCCTCTGTTTGTGAAACTGATCAGTGTCTACAGCACGCGAAGGCGCATCGCTTTATGTCGAACGTCTTTGGCTTCGTGGATGTCTGAATTTCCACGTACTAACAGCTCTTTTGCGAAATACGGCGAAGCGTGCACAAGATAGAATGCAGGTCCGTGTGGTTCCTGTCCATATCGCTGTCTTCTCAAGTCTTCCAGAAGAACGTTGAACTGCCTTGGGATGTCTCGACAAAAGCACATTTTAGGAGGTTTTCTTGCGCACATTCCTACGGAAATTCGGATTTTACCCCCAGAAAGAACAGACAGGCGGGTCTTAACACGGAATACTTGCAGCCTGAGTCAAGCACTGGAAGGCACGAGAGTGCTGTCCGTTTTGGCGAGCCTCTCTGATGCAAGAAACCGGAGGCGAAACTGCCAGCGACAAACAATACTTTTGTCCATCACAGGGTGGAGCATTGGTTCCGGTGAGAAACGCGAATCTCCTCGCGCGTGTCTTTGCCCCACTCACCGATTCACAAGAGAACTGAGTAACGACCTTTCCTTTTGGTGTATCATGATTTCCACAGCCGTTGACAAGCAGTAGACGGAAACACTCCAAGCGTGTCCCACATTCGCTTTTTTCGTGCACGGTGCACGGTTTTTTCGCCAGGAACTCTACTGCCTAGCGGATTCCTGCTACCTGTGTACGCATCGCCACTTACAGAGGGTGGACGTGAGCACTGTTCCAACGAGGCGACAGAAACGCGGTACGCTTCTTTTGGTTAATAAAAGGCGAGAAACACATTCGAGACGTCTTCGCCGTCGCCTCGGGGCGGTTCGCAAAAAGGATCACGTCAAGGCCGGTTGCGGTCCTGTTCTCTCCACCGGGACCATTCTTGGTTCATGGGCGGTTCGAAGTCGTCATCCGACGAGTCGCTGGATTCCCGCGACAGCAGTCGATCGACCACTGCCTCCGGCGCATTGAAAGACTGTCCCTTGTCCCTCAGCCACATAACGTGCCGTGAAGCTGTTTTACTGAGGGGAAGAACCCCGGGTCGATGGGGCTGCTCTCTCCAACGATGAAACGCCGGATACGGCCTCCCCCGATCTGCTGCCTTCATTTCCCGGAGCATCCTACGACGACACTTTTCGAAGGCTGCCTCTCGATTCGTCGCTCTAAGGCGTTGGATATTCCGATAAAAGGCGACTCCTTCCTTTGGCAGCCACATCGTTTTGAGCAGTCCGCCTACTTCAAAAACGGCAAGCCAGCAGGCCATTCCCGGCAAGCAGTTCTCGTAGTGTTCTTGCGAAGGTTCTTGCGCCCACGGATAAAACCACATATACCACGGAAGAACTTGTTGATGCCACCAAGCCGGATCAGAGCTCCCCCCACGCGAACGACGGAGTTGCTCCAACACGTCTCTCTTGACCACCTCAACGCCCGGCGGACCTCCGCCAGGCCCAAGAGGCCTCCTCGAAAGTGAAGGGCCCGGTTGACGGAGCATCCCCAGTCCTCCGGCTCCACTAGTGCTCGTCGAAGGCAACTCGTCAGCTGCGAACCCACCAGCCGCTCCACCGGCTAATGCAGAGAACGGAAACGCTTCGTTTCCTCCGGAACGTCTTCCTGCTGAGGTACCCTCTCCGGGGTCATCGGGCTCTGCCGAGGAAGCCGTGCCTGCAGCTGATGACAGCTGACTCTGTTGGGGACGCGCCAAAGTGCTCCCGGGCGGGAAAACGGGGCCAGGCCGCGTCTCGCCTGACGAGGCCGAAGCCGGCGCTCGCGGGCTGGGCTGTTCAATCGGAGGAACGGGAGACGCACCGGAGACTCCGGCGCCAGCGCCCAACACACTCTGCTGAAGGGGACGTCCTGGCCAGGTCGCTGAGACCCGCGTCGGCGAGGCCTCTCTGCGCATTCCTGCGGACTCTGACCCCCGAGGACGCATTGACGCAAGGCCGGGAACTGCCGAGGCTGGAACGGCGAATGGACGGGCATCACGGGAAGTGGAGGGGGAGGCGTACAGCGACGAAGGCGTCTCAGGCGCGAAGCCGCCGGAAGAGCGAGGCGGGGATGTCTCTCGGCGAATGGACCTGATGGACAAAATCAGAAGACTCCCTCTGTTTCACACTTTAAAATCGGATTCCTAGGTTTATACGAACCACGTTTTCTGGAGAATATCTACGACGAGTTTTGGCCTCCTGGTGTGGATCATGAGTGTCTTTGTTTTTCACCGGATCCGGGGTTTCACGGTGTGGCCGTGGACTTGCGAGAGCTGTCTGTTTCTACGCTTCTGTCCCGCACGAGGCCGAGTTGCGTTGTGGCCGTGGAGTGCTAACGCACCTTCACAGGGACGACTGTACGAAGCAGGCCGCAGACACACACCAGGCAGAAGGTCCCTGGAGGGAGTCACAGTCGCAATTCCGCGTACGGCGTCCACCGAACTGACCTCGAGGGGACGCGCAGCAACAAATCTTCGCCGTCGTCTTCTGACGGAGGATCGCGAAGCAACGAGCTCCTCCTGGCTGGTCGCTTCTCCACCGTCCAACTTGAACCGAAGACTGGTTGCCACGGAGTCCCAGGCGACCCGAACCTTTGGAGCGCAAGCCCCGGAACTCGGGCAGAAGCCTCCCCGCGTGGTGCCCGTGGGGTTTCTCCTGACGGGCTATACGCCGACTCGGTTGGAGCAGTCGCAGAAGAGTGCGCGATGTCCCTGTCTAACGGGCCATGCACCGAACCAGTTGGAGAACCGGAACTCGCTGCTTGTTCGAGACGCCCTGGGCCACCCTCAGAGCTTCCGGGACTCGGCTGCGCAAGAAGCGCAAACGGAGCAGGAGAGGCGCGCGGCGAAGGGGGAACGTTCGAAGGAGAACGAGGCGGAGGACTGGGAGGAGGCGAGGGGGAGGGGTCGGCGGAGAGTCTCCGGTGTCGAGTCCCATCTGGAGGAGGATCGCCTTGGACAGCGGAGACGCCTGGTGGATTCGGGAAGGGAGGAGCTGGAGGAGCGGCTGTACCACAAAAGGAGAGTGTCAGCTGCTCAGAGAGGAGACACCAGTGAAAGAAGAGGAGGGAAAGCGGCGCGGAAAGAAGCTGCTTGGAAAGCGCCGCGGAAAGAAGCTGCTCGGAAAGCGGAGCGGAAAGCGGCGCGTCGGGAGCTCGGTTCCTCGTGGGCACGTGTTTAAAGTCCTTGGCCGCACAGGAGAGAGTTCCCACGAGGTGAAGACACAGAAACGCGCGAGGGAGAACTGAGATAAGGAAGTTGGCCATTTGCCAAGCGGTTGCAATCCTACACGTTGAGCTGCCAGCAAGCAGTCCAGGGGGGTGGTGTACAGCCATCGTTCGGCCGATCTTCCCTTTGTCGCACAGCGCTTCGACGTGGCGACTCGCGCTGTTCGGACGAGACCCGAACCGGCGGATCTGAGCCGCTCGAAAAGCAAGACGCTCAAAGGACGGAAACGGGTGCGTAAAAACGGAGACAGTTCGCGGACGTGAGAGCAACGAGAAAACTCAGAGAGGGAAATAGGCAGTCACAGATGTTCTCCAGTTTCGCCGGCACTCGACACCTTCCCCGCGAGGCGTCTTGTTCCAGTCTACGGCGGCCGTTTCCCGGACACTCCCCGGGAGACAAGGCGCCTGCCTTGGGGGGAACGTGTCACTTTTCGGCCCGCCTCCGCGTCCTGCATTTGAGACGCGCGCGCTCGTGTCGCATTTTCCGGTGGAACATCGACTGCCGGAGAGTCGGGGCCGCTTCGCCAGCATGTGCAACAGGAGGGTGAGCTCCAAGGACGCGTGGAACGGACACGGCAAGGTACTCCGGGAATACAAGAACGCGACGACAAGGAATGTTCCGCCCTCGGGATGAGAAAGCGAGGCTTCCCAGAGTTTGTGGCGTTACTCCCACGCTGACCTGTCGACTTCTGACTACAGAGCCGTACACCGTCCCAGCGAAACTGGTTTCGCTGTCTGTGCGACGGATTCTGTTCGCTCGATTCGCCAGATACCGCGTGCTTCCTCTGGACATTCTCGACTTCATCGCGGGTTCTTCCCGCCGCATAGGAACGCCCCGGAGGTTAATCCTCGAGCAAAAGCGACGACGCAAGCGCCTCGCCTCGCGTGTCTCGTGTACGCCATCCCAGCGACTTGATACTGCTCGATTCGATGTTGCAGAAGATTCCAAAAGAGAGCTCGGACTCACATAGAGGGCGTTCGACTTTTTATCTGGTTATCAGACGCAAAGCACAATCGTAGCCTCCTTTTCGGGACCCTTCGCTTTTCCCAGAGACAAAGCGCTCGGCCGCTGCGTGTGGACACGCACCTGACGCCGCTGTGGCGTCTACATCCCAGCCTCCTGTGCGCCGGGTACCGAAACTTAGGGCGGTGTGTGTGTAGACCTGTGCACTTGAAAAAGGTTTTAGAAAGAAATCAGTTGCGTGGCGAGAAACAAATGAACTCCGCGGAGCCTCGCGTCACAGGGAAAAAACAAAACCGGAAGAAAGCTGTGCTTCGTTTGGGACACACCACTGCAGTCCCTTGACTCTTAAACATGCACGATAAAACGGCAAAAACACGTTTTTTTCTAAATCTTCTCTCTGCCTCTCCGCAATCCGCCATTCTCCCGCAGCTACCTTTCATGACCAGCCTCTCTCTCCACTCGCTCAATCCGCGCGTGCAGTTCTTTCTCCTCCGTCTCTGGAGGGGGACCGGACGAAGCGAAGTGTTCACGCGTAGGCGTGCGTCTCTCGTCTCTGCTTTGCCCCTCTCCACATCGCGTAATCCACCCCTCTTTTTCCTCTCTCATTTCTTGCCTTTGCGCCTGTCCATTTCCCGAAGGGATGATAACAGCCTTGCCTAGAAGCCTGCATGCCATACCTTCCCTCTCCCCTTCCCTCCCCTGAACATCTTTCTATCCGACCAAACCCCACGCACGTTCCGCTTCTTTGAAAGGAGAGGACATTCCAAAAAGTGAAGACAAAGCTCTCGGAGAAGGAACCTTTCTCCTTTGCTCTTCTCGGGCATTCAAAAAATGGAGAAAGGCAACCGCAAGCAACAAAAAAACCGAAATACGCATGCATGCCTAAACAAGGCGTCGTCCACAGCTCGCAGAAAAACCTCTTTCAAAAAACCCAGACGGAAGATTCACTTTTAACTCCACTGTGCGACTGGTATTCCGGTTCCGTTTTTCTCTCGAAAGGATGCGAGTGTATTGGAGGAAACCTGAGGTAGTCAATGGAGAGATGATGCCGATACAACTTCTCCCGGTCGCGGAGGTCCTGACGGATAGACACAGATGCCGAACAAATGTAGGTACGGGCATAAAAAATCTTTTGGGACGTTAGTTTCGCGGATATCCGAGAAAAAAAACGTCTTCTCCCCCTATGGGCCGAAACATCGATTTCCCTTCCACGAAATGCATGCACCCTGTTCTCCACCTATCCGTACGCACCCCGTCTACGGAGTTATCTCTCTGTCTCTCTCCAAACTATATCCACAAAAGTGCTTAAAAACACCCTGTATGCACGTCTTTCTCGAGAGAGATACATACAGATACATGCACGCATGTGTTGCAGGTGAATGCCAGATTCACGGCACAATGAGACGTCTACGTTTCCAGTCCCTTCGTCCTTGTCTTCTCACCTGTAAAGACAGCTGACGGATGGCGAGCTATCGCTGCGGCGTAGGGAAAATCATATGCGAAATCTGCAAAGCCCGCAGCACGATAATCAAAACACACCGCGCGGCCCGTACTCCTCTTATACAGACAACAAAAGATGCATGTGGATAGGCGTACGGAATGCATCTGCACGAATAAATGAAAAATATGTGGACAAATACACCAAAACACCAGCAAGAAACTTACATGAACACAGCATCTTGTGTGGAGACCACACGCGTTTTCCGCCACTGTCTTTTCTCGACACACATTCAGACGAAAACCCCATTTTTCCCCGACAACCGGTAGCGTACACGAATTCTTAAAGAACCAAACACTCAGAGCCACAGAAGACACTCGCCGCGTCTCGAGAAACACATACACTTACATGTGCATATGACAATTTAGTGACTGCATAAACACATCTTCCACGACCCCGGTGTGACTATCCGCGTCGGCTACCGATACAAACATCCCCATATAAATTTATATATATATATATATATATATACATCTATATACAGTTGCATATACACGTCTTTTTACATGTATATAGATGTACATATTTATGGATGCATGCATGCGTATTGGGCAAGTAAACGAAGCTTACATGGCGACGCCTCTTCCACACGAGAGGTACCTTGACTGTCTCTTCCCAAGTCTCCTAGTCGGGCTGCACGGGCGAAGCAACGACTCGCACACACGCACTGGATTCAGCCCTTTTCAGGGAGGGAGTCTCACCGGGAAAACACGCGCCTTCTGCACGCTTTTTCTTCCCGTATCTCACAGCTCTTGTCCCCAGACAACTCCTGTTCGTGTCTATCTATACGCTGTTCTTCCGTCTCTGTAGGTCTCCACAAATCTCCCATTCCTCGTTTCCTTTCCCAGGCTTCTTCTCTGCCCATCCACCTTCTCTGCTGTCACATGCTGCCTTCACCACAAATACGTAAACGCATGCATCTATCTACCTAAATCTATGCATCTAATACCCCTATACATATATATATATATATCCGGATATTAACAGCACCTCCGACCGCGCATGCACATATTTTTATTTTTACAAATGGAAATGTTTGAAGAAATTTGTGTACAGACACGCTCCCGGAAAGTGTCATTGTGGGACCTTTGCAAGTGCTCGAAAGGCCGCTACCTTCTCTGTCGTTGCAGAGCGGAAAGCTCTCCTTGAGAGGGGAATTTGTGACAGGATAAAGACAATAGCCTCTTTGCTGAAAAGAGAAGTTAGGCCTGTTGTCGAACTCGTCTGTCGAGTCGTCCTCGCTATCCTCCGGAAACGAAGGGATCAACCCCCACGCGTCTTCATCGAATCCATGTGCGTAGGGAGGGTACGCCTGCACAGACACACACACACACACACACACAAGAATCCCGCACTGGACGTGAACGACAAATCGAAAGGAATCCCCGTGAACGCGAAGCACAAACCCGCAAAAAGAAACATCGAAATTCTACGGCATGCAGGAAGTGAAGCTGCGCATATATATATATATATATATATTTATATACACATATGCAGAGAGCCCTCCTAACTCGACAGACGAGGACTGTCGACTTATGTTGCCACGAGGGACGTGGAAAGGCGAGAGAAGAAAGCGGAACGTCCGCTACGTGCCGACTGAGTCTTGATTGATACAGGTCTCTGGATAAAAAGTGGAGAAATCACGAGAAAAGCACAGGTGTGCCACGAATCTAGAAGTTTGCCGTTTCACGAAAAGACCCCTTCGCGCACATCCTCATCCACTTCTCGTCTTACATCCTGGAAATTCGCACTCGGCGTCAGGAGAACGGGAGCGCCGTCGCTGTCGAGAATGTACATTTCCTCTTTCTCGTTTCTGTCTTCTGCCACATTGCCTTGCCCGTTGCTCGCACGCAGCGCATGTGCGTCTTCTCTCCCTCCCTCAGGTCGTCCCGCAAGGTGTCTCCCGCATGCCTCCGAGCCGTTCGCCTCGCCCGGAGAGACACTGTCTCCTCCACCATCTGGCGCCGTCTCGCTAGTTGGGCGCGAAGCACGCGGAGCCCCCGGGGCTTCAGATTCACCGGTCGCGCCCGAAGGGACGGCGCGAGCACGCGCAGCCTCTGTGGGCTCCCCGTCGGCAGCCGAGAGCGGAAACTGAGAAGCGTTTGGGCTCTTCTCTGTGGGGACGGCGTCCGCAGTTAACGCTCGCCGAGAGAACGGCAGGCGATGGAGATAACCACTGCCGAGTTCGCACCCCAGACTGAAAACACACATTGCACAAAGGCTCTTCAAGGAAGCAAAATCCCCTTCATTCGACGTCTCCGTTCTGCGAAACCCCGCCGTCGTCAGTCTCTGACATGTCCCAGCCGACGTGCTGTGCTCAGCCGAAGAGGAATTCTAAAAAACTCAACCACACCAGTTTACTCTTCAAATCCTTCTACTCCAACATATATATATATATATATGTGAAAGGACAGTTTTGCATGCGCTTCCCTTTCCTATTTTTGCATGCGTCGACATAACAACGCGAATATCTGCGGTTAATTACTAGAAAAGGACACTCGACGGGGTTTCCTTCTCGCTCTTATCGGTTCGTGTGTGCGCGCTCCTCTGCCACGAGGATGAAGCCAACCAGGTTTCTTCCTCGATTTTTTACGAAACGGTTAAACCAAGTGCATCAAAAATGCATTCAGTAAAGCCCCGACCGCCTTGGGAATCTCTCCGTTCTTTCTTCCTGTTCTCCCCTTCTCTCTCGTCTTTTTCTCTATCTTTTTCGTGTCTTTCTTCCCGCTCCTAGTCCCCTTTTCGCTCTCTTTTATCTTTTTTCGTGTTGGTATACCTGCCTTCCCCTCCCCAGTCGCTGTTAGGGACGATGAGCACTTCGCGAATGCTTTCTGTGGCGGCGTTGAAGACGAAGATTTGCAGGTGGCGATTGAGAGCTGCGGAGACGCTGTCGACGAGATCTTCGACGTCTCGGAAGACTCCCTGAGAGGGAACCCAGCATCCGAAAACGCTTCTCCACGCGAAGAAAAAGGACAATCCGTTGCTTTGCGAACATTGCTATGCCGTCCGCCTTTTCATATGACGAATTTCGCCCCGAGGAAACTTACAAGCAAACATGGAGATTCCGGGAGGATATTGAAATTCAGCACTGTTGACTACCACCGGTCGCCCACAGCGCCCCCCGAAACACGCCCTGGCCCAAGGGATAGAACACACGCGAAAAAACACCACACTGCGTGGAGCAAATCCCGCCCTGTTGCGCTTGTCTCTTTCTCTAATTCGGTCGTCTCCCAGAGAAGCGCTCGCTTTACCTGGCTGTCGGCGAGGATCCAGTCCTCCCTTTCGACGAGGCCTGCGTGGGCTGCCGGGGAGTTTGGCGCGACACTCAGAACTCGCACGCCCTCGCTCATCACATTCCCCACATCCGAAAAGGAGACGGAGAGACCCAGTGAAAAGACAGACGAAGCAGCCGAGCGATGCGCGCGAGACGTCGGAGGCAAAAGAACTGCCGGACGAAGTGTAACAGCTACAGACAAACGAAAAGGCACACCAAATAATCCTCACAAATCCACACGCACACCCAAGCAAACATATATATAGATATATAGAGTATATGAACGCCTAAGGAGAGTATATATGGACAGATGGAGAGCCTGAGGAGACCCCCTCCGAGGTGTATGTACACGGCGGAGTGGAAGGAGCAGAGGGTGAGCGATGCAGATCGAAGAGAAGTCGAGGTTGATCTGTGCCTCGGGATTTTGCGAAAACGCATTCTGGCCGATCAAGTGAAAATGCTCACTACGGAAACCGCGCATGCGCGCGTTGAAGACAACGAGTTGGACGGGCTCGGGGTCATTTGACTGATTCACTTTCGCGAAGAAAGCCTGGAGTGTCTCCTCCTGCAAACAGCAAAAGCATCTTGCAGTCTCGCTCACGAGAATGATGCCACTTGGATCGGAAAAGCCGAACACGAAAGTTGTGAAGAGAGGAGGCACCCAAAGACCGCGCACAGACTGGCGGGAAGAAGGCAACGCAGTCCCGACGAAGGACGGGTCCCCGATCTGTGAGCCTCGCGCTGCTGTCAGACCCACGCTTTCGCCTCGTTTGATACACTCTTAAATTCTGCATGCATTTCCTAGAATTCCAGACTTCACCCCCCCGGAGGCCGCCCGTTGTCGCAAAAACAAGAGCGAAAAGGACGCTCACGGGGCAGTTGCGCCCAGAGAAAACGCGCGAACTCAGGAGACAGCGGCGCTCTCTTCATCTGGACACAGGCGAGGAGACAAACACGCAACCGAATGCCGAGCGCACGAGAAAAGGCAGATGCTGCCGAGTGCAGAGAGGCGCTTACAGTGGGAGAGGTGAGAGGCACGTCGTCGATTTGCGTGATGAAGTCAAAGAAGATTTCCAGGCCCGCAGCTTCCGCAGGACTTCCGCGCTGAATCTTCACGACTCGGTACGCGCCGCCTCGCGCCTTCTCGCCTACCGCCAACGTCCCCCGCTGGTCGAGAGACTGGCCGGCTCCCATCTTGGCGTTTGCGGAAGAAAAGAAAGAGGCATCGATCCAAGGACGTGCCCAATGGCGATCTTCACACACGCGACCCCGCCCAAACGCACACAGGGACACGCAAACTCCCTGCTTTCTCGCGCTGTCAATACACCTGGCACGTCCACGCGGCCACACCAGACACGCGGTGTACGTACAGCGCGAAATTAAATCACATGCACACACCCTATCTTCGCAGATACAAGCAACGCCGTACACAGTTATATGCAGGTGTACACATTCAGAGGCTTGTGAAGGTGCTCCCAAGCACATACATATATATATATATATATACAGAGAGAAGGAGAAAGAGAGGTACAAAACCAATAGAGGACTGGATACGATGCTTGGATGAAAGGCGATGGAGAAAGAAAAGTTTAGCAAAGAGCCCCTCGACGCGCGGAAGTCAAAGAGAGCCGAGCCGACGATCAGAGTGTAAGCAGATTCCCGGCAGCCACGTTTTGAAGTGGCTCCGAGGATTCCGCTTTTCGTGCGAATCACAGACACACCGGTGCGGCAGAATTCTTTTCCGTACAAAAGCCGCGAACCATGTACCTTATAGCTCCGTCTCTATACCCACATCTGCATCATCCACATCGAATAATGCAAAACTAGACAGCGATGGATATACATACGGGGAAGTAGGGCTGCACAGACAGGGAGACACAGAGAGGGGGGGACCTGTGTCAGGAGGGTGTTTTGTTTTTCTTGTTTTTGGGATTCACCGTATCGCGAGTGGGGAACCACACGAACGGACCGACTGCGAGGCAGCACAGACACAATGTTTGAGAGAGAAGGGGCGGATGCATGCGGCGAGGGTCAACTCACTGCGACGAGTCCGAAAGAAGCGAGAGAAGACGCGAAACGATTAGACGCGACGCAAAAAACAAAAGGTAGTCGCGGCCTCTGCTAGCCGTTTCACGCTCTCAGCCGGGAGCTCCGGCCGCAGTCGGAAAGGAGAAGCGGGGCTTCGTTGTCTTCCACGGAACAGAGAGAACCTCTGTCGCTTTCGTAGGAGCAACGCGCCATCAAAAAGAGGCGAGAGCGAGGGAGAAAAAAGACAAGAGGCCTGCGGGCCGCTGACCCACCTGCCGCGAGAGCCGGTTTTGAAAATCCACCAAACTGCCAGGGAAAGGGAGCGTTGGAGAGAAGTCTGGACGGGAACGCGCTCCGGGAAGACACAAGGGAAAGGCCGCGAAAAAAACAACAGAGAGAGGCGCCCTTTCCGCTCGTTCCGCGTCGAGCGGTGCCGGCCAAAAAGGCGATCGCCAGCGAAAGAGCACGGCCGCCTTCGGGTGACGCGAGCTCGGCCGGAAAGTGCGGTGCCACTGTCTGGCGCGATCGTGGCGAAAACACAGAAAAGACGAGTTCACGAGGAACAGACAACTCGAGAAATGAAGAGCGCTAACCGAGCCAACTTCTAGCCCCAGTTTCCGCCTCTTTCTCGGTTGCGCCGTTCAAAGCCGTCGCGCGAACGCATGCTTTGCCGTGGACGCCTCAGCTGTACATACACCCGAAAAGCAGGAGGGGCAAAGACGACGCGCGCTGGGAGAGCGGGACTCCAAGGTCACACGTGCGTGTGTAGTCTTTCCAAAGTCGGGAGGAGACGGTGGCTGGCTAAAGAACGAACGCGCGGGCAAAAACACTGGCGAAAAGGGCGAGGCACCTCCTCCTCCTCGCAAAAACTCGCGAACTGGCTCGGAGCACGTCGATTTCACGGGTTTTTTGGGTGTACATGTATCTGCAGCTGCAGCTGAAGGTTGTCATAGGTTAAAACCGGATTTGGCGCCTTACTTTTTGGCATCCTTCCAGACGTCCTGCGAACCACCGTGACGGGTGGAGGGCAAGGGACGAACAGCAACGGCGCGTGACGGGGCTCTCAATGACCAAATCGTTTTTTTTGACACAGAAGAGGTAACACCCCTTGCGGTTGATCCACTTTGCGATGGTTATTGGTTCTATAGAAACTCTTGAGAACGGGAGGAAACGCAGGCAAAACCAGTTCAAACTTCCGTTGCCTGTGTGCTCCTCGGCTCGTCTCCACGTCCAACAGTCTCCCTGGCGCCGTTGTGTGCGGTGTACGTACACGTCAAAGGGTACGGCCGTGTTTCCTGGGTAGAACGAGAGGCATATCCGGTATCAAAGTCGCCCGCTTGGGACCCTTTCTCATCGCTTTTGCTGCTGCGACTTCATCGAGACACCGGAACTCCTGAAAGCGGCAGAGAATCCCTGTGGGACACGCACCGATTCTACGGTGTGTCGGACCGGAGACCACCCGCGCGGCGACAGACATACAGAAGAAACGCTGCGATTCATCGCATCGCCTCCGTCAGACACCAAATTTCAGCCTTTCCGCACTCGGTCTCTTGGCGGCAAGCGATCTGTTTTTCATCGCCTCAATTCGCTTTCCGTGGTATTCTTTCCCGGCTAAGCTGAAACGTGGAACTCCCTGCGCACTGCTCCGACACTGCTGGTTCCGCGGCTGCCTCAGGTCTGAGTTAAAGACGAGGGGATTGGAACGAATTTGTTTCCCAATGAACCGATTTCCACAAGTGAACACCGCGCTGAGGTCTTGAAACCGAGCAGGAATCTTCTGTTTTGACTCAAATGCATCGGGGCCGCTACCGGTAATTCAGTGTGCAGGAACGCGGCCGTGTCTCTCTCTTTCGAGAAAAGATTCCGCTTCAGTTGGCCTGCGAAGGATGATTTCTTTCCCATTCTGTGCGAGACAGTGCCTCTCGCTCTGTTTCTGAAGTTCTTCTGGCCGCTGTAGATACAACCCCTGCGGCTGTGCACAGTGTGTACAACGAGTTGCGTCGCCGTTCGTGTGCAGCGGCGTCTCCGTTTCTTCGCAGGGCGTTCCGAGAACACGTGCACTTTTCCGACGTTGCCTTTGCGACTTCCAATTTTTTTCCTGTCGCGCACATACGGAGCAAGCAGGAAAGGGGGAAGCGACTGACGCTGGCCCTGAGCACAAACTGCCCCCAGACGTACGTACACAGAGAGGACGTATCGGAGGACTAGAGAAATCGCCAGACGGAGAAGTATCAGGGAAGAAGAGACGCAAGACGGAGAAGAGAAGGAAGAAGCAGAGGGGTCGGCGAAGGCGGGAACGGCGAATGAACAGAGGCACACAGAGCCCCACTGCACGCGATAGCAAGCGTTTTTGGAGGAGGCTAGCCGTGCAAGAAGAGAGGGTCCGTTCTCTCGATTGATCGGGAACCATGGAGAGGCGTACTCTGCTCCGGTGGCGCCGAAGGGATGAGGACGGGAAAGGGAAGGAGGGCGAGACGCGAATTCGGCGGGACAGCGCGGGGACGACGCGCGGGATGTCGCCCCGCTTCTTCACCGCGTTCAAGCACGGTTTCTTCTCCCGAGACGGGAACAACGAGCAAACCCGAAAGAGGCCGTTTCTGCCTTTCAGCAAGTCGAAGGCTTCCAAAAAGAACACCTCGGGAGCGGGGCACCCCACCCTGAACGGCAGGGCGCGATCGGTCTCCTCTTCGACCGCTTCGTTCCCCCAGACCGCCTCGCGCCCGCCAAAGACTTCTGCGCCTGACCCTGGCGTTGCCTCAAGTCTGCGCGGCTCTGTCGCCTGTGACGCCTTCTCGCCCTCCACGACTGGTGCACTCTCTGTTTTGCCGACAGCGTTTTGGTCGGCGGGAAGATCCCTCTCTGTTTCTTCCTCGGCCTGTCCCCTGCCGACTGTGGCAGAGACTGGAGGGGCGTTCGAAATGGAGGAGCCTCCGCGAGAAGTCGCGGCCTCACTGCATGCGTCTGACGCTTCGGCCGCGGGCGGCACTTCCCCTCGAGAACGAAAAGAGATAGCCGTAGACTTCTCTAAGGAGACAAAGGCGGTGCGTGTCTGCACTGCAGCGGACTGGCCGCGCATGCGTGCACACGGGAATCCTCCCTTTTCGCGCCGAGCCTCTGTCTACAAGCGTCAAGGCACTCTCTCGCGTTCTTCGCGTCCGTTGCGTTCTTCGCGTTTCGGCGCCTTCAGATGTTCGGCTCCTCCGTGGCGTCGAGCTCGCGTGTGTTGCCAGTCTGGTTCGCCTTCTCTGGGTTCGACAACTTCTCTGCATAGGACCCAACTTTCGTTTTCCTCCCGACAGTCTTCTGGGCAAGCTCTGTGTCGGCAACACTCGCGGGCTCCACGCCCCACTCCTCGGACACGTCCCCCGTCTCTTTCGCCTTTCTCTGCCCTTTCCTCTCGCGCAGCTCCTCGCTCTTCTCGCTTGTCTTTGTTTTCGTCTCGTTTCGATTCTCGTTCTTCTGCCCATCTTATCCGTTCTCATTCTCGCCAATTGATCCGTTCTCATTCTCGCCAATTGATCCGTTCTCAGTCTCGCCAATTGATCCGTTCTCATTCTCGCCAATTGATCCATTCTCAGTCTCGCCAATTGATCCATTCTCAGTCTCGCCAATTGATCCGTTCTAAGTCTCGCCACTTGATCCGTTCTCAGTCTCGCCAATCGATCCGTTCTCATTCTCGCCAGTCGATCCGTTCTCATTCTCGCCAACCTATCCGTCTTTCTTCTCGCATAACTCCTATTTCTCCTTCGAAGCGCCAGGCGCCGCGTTTTTCTGTTCGTCTCGCCTCGCGTTTCATGCGTTCCTCCCGTCCCATGTCTCTCCCGCCTCCTCCCTCCACCGCGCAACCGCCCTCCGCCGATGGCGCGTATCGGCCGAACGGCGCGCGCGTCGCGTCCTGGGCCTCGATGCAGGGAGAGTCGCGCACACAGACGGCGTCTTTGCGGGAGAGCACGGCAACCCTTCTGGAGGAAGAGGAGACGGAAGAAAGCTGCGGAGAGTATGGTGAATGCTTTGAAGAGGCAACGACAGACACCCAAACGGAGGCAAATCCTCAGGCGTGCGAGGAGACGGATTTCGATCTCTTGGGTCGCAGCGACACTTTCTGGTCTCTCCCCTTGTGTCCGGAACCCCCTCGGAGTTTCCTCGTGGGCTTCCTCGCGCTTGGCGCCCTCGTCGGTTTACTCTACGGGGTCTCCTTGGCGCGTTTCGTCTTCTCGCTTTTCTTGGCCTTTGCGAACGTCTCGCCATTCGCGTCTCTGTTTGCGCCTCTCGCGACTGCAGCAGAACACGGAAAGACGCTCCTTCAGGCGGGAAAAGAGGCGGGCCTCCTCGCGGCTGGCGCGTACACCTCAGTCGTCGACGCGTTGAAGCTTCTCGCGCCGTTCCGCCACGTCTTCACCCTCACAGCCCTCTGCGTCTTTGTCTTTTCCAAGAAGTCGAACGGGAAGAGACACTCGGCAGTCGACACTGTCCTGGCCGCCCTTCTTCTCCTCATCGGCGGCGAGGCGCGTTGCGAAGACGCGACCCGCGGACCTTGTGCCGAAAACGACGCAGGGCCAGAAGAAGAGGAGGAAGAGGAGAGACATGCCTCTCCGCGCGCGCCGGTCGAGCACAAGACAGCTGACCAGTGCAAGTCGTCTCAGTCGGGTCTTCTAGAGACGCAGACTGCACGGTCTTTCCGCGCTCGAGGCCGTGCGCAGCGACACGGCTTGGTGCGCAGAAATCGAGCCGACAAACGCGCGAAAGGAGGTCCGCCGGCGTCTGCGTTCGCGCAGATCGGCGAGGAGAGACGAGCGCCAAGTCGAAAGGCGAGTCGAGATATGGGAGAAAGCGTAGGTGAGAAGGAGACCACTGGCAGCGTTCGTTCGGACGATCCCAACGCCGAGACCACAGACGTCGACAAAACGGGCGTTTCGTCGGAGGGCAGTGACGCACCTGCTTCCGCTGAGGAGCCGCAGGGAGGCTTGGCCGAGTCTTTCGAGTTTTTCCTCGAGGCAGTCGCTTCGGAGGTGCTCCGGCCCTGTGCCGACTCGTTCGTGAACCTCCTGAACGCGCCTCTCGCCGCTGTTTCTCCGGCACTGGAAGGCTCGACGCAAGGGGCGCGACCGCGAGAAGAACGCGAAGAGACGGGCGACGGGGCCTGCCGAGGAACTGACGCGACCAGCGGGGGAACCGAAATCGCCTTCTGGTCCGGAGGAACTGCACAGTCTCTCCAGGTTTTGAGAACAGCCCTGGAGATTTCGTTCTCTCCGAACCCGCGCGCTGCATCGGAGGCTCCGGAATCGCCCCTTTCTGCCTTTTCTGCCTCGTTCTTCTCTTCCTGCTCGGCATCTTCCTTTTCTTCTTCTCCGTCTTCTTCCTCTTCTCCGTCTTCTTCCTCTTCTCCGTCTTCTTCCTCTTCTCCGTCTTCTTCCTCTTCTTCTACGCGTCCGGCGGATGTCCTCTCGGCTGCTCCGTACATCCGAGCGGCGAGAGGACGCCCCACGCCGTCCGCTCCGGTGGGGGAGTATCAGAGACACTTGAGTCTGTTGTGGGGAAACGAGGCGCACGCGGTTCTCACCCCCTCTGTTGTGACTTCTTCACGACCCCCCCACGGCCCTTGTGCTTCGTCTGCTTCTCCTGTCGGTGCTTCGCCGCTCCCCGCTGCGAATATCTGCTGGCCACGCACGCCATCGACGCGCACGCCTTCTCGTCTTTCTCTTCCTTCTCTTCCCATGCGTCCGTCTTGTGCCGCGGAGGCGGTCGAGCGAGGACAGCCGCATGCAGCGAGTCCGCCCGTTGCGCACGCCTTTCCTGTTCGTCCCTCTGCAGATGCAGAGGCCTCTCTGCGTTCGTCTCTCGCCTCTGCGTTTGCGTCGCAGTCTGCAGGTCGGGTGTCTGTTACCTCCCTTGCGGCTAGGTCTTCTCTCTCCTCTCCTTCCCCTTCTCTTTCTTCTTTAGCTTCGCATTCCTCTCTTTCTGCATCTCCTTCATCTCCTTTTTCAAGCTCGTCGGCGTTTCCATCATCGCCTAGGGGCGGAGAGAGAGCGGGTCGATCGCAGGCGCTTGCGAGTGCGGCCCTCGAGGGGGCGAGAAGTGGAGACGTTCCCGTTTCTGAACACGACAGAGAGACTCTCGCGGCGCCTGCGTTCGGCATTCGGACCTTTCGAACGGTTGCGAATCATGCCAGGGAAAGGTCAGGAACCGAGGCGCGATTCTGGGAGATGCCGGCGCAGCCAGGCAGCCTGAAGCGCAGTCGGGGAAGTCTTTCTCGCGAGGAAGAGAGAACGCCGACAGACCTCGGCGCAGACGGAAGCGCGTTGCGCGCAAGCCCGTCCGAGCCGGAGGAACGAGAAGGGAGACGGCGAGAAAAGACAGACGAGAGAAGACGGGACCGAACCGGCGAACACGAGGAAATGGGAATCTTCTCTGTTCCCGACGAGAGGTGCGCAACAAAGTGAAGAATCAGGTGTCTCCTGTCTGCCGCCCTCAGAAAATGCTGCGTGCGCAATGGCCACACGTTTAGGTCTAGAAACTTTGGGCACCCGTCTACATCTATGTATTTAGAAACATATATCTGCAGACGGTACGTGCGTGATGATGTGTGTATAGTTGCGCAGGTCTACATAAGTCCGTGTGTATATTTATCTGTAGAAGCGTGTATACATATATGTTTGTTTCTGCGGTGTACAGCCAGCAGGTTGTGGTGTGAATGCATATTCGTGTCGAGTGTCAGCTCGCCGATGAAGACGCAGGACCGGTGCTCGCTTCCTTTGGTCGTGTTTGTTCTCCAGCCCCCCACAAATGCCGGCGTGCTCCGCGCCTGGTTTGCGCCTCTCGCCTTTCGGTGCAACAATGGAGGCGCGTGAACCGTCCTCAGTTTCATCGGCGGCGATCGAGAACTCCGCGCTGGCCTCAGCTGTCTCGCGTTCGCCCTCGACCTCTCTGCGGAGGATATCTTCGGGTGTACGTACAGCGGACGGGCCAGTGCCGCCAGCGTTCCCCACGTCCCTGTTCTCACCTTCACCTTCTTCGTCGGGCGTCGCCGCCCTCACGGATTTCTCGCCCGCGTCCTCGTTCTTCTCTTCGTCTTCCTCTTCCTTTTCCTCGACGCTGGTGTCTTCTTCCGTGTCGTTCTCGTCTTTGCGTGTGCCGGTAAGTCACGGCCTTCCAGAGAATGGAGACGCAGCAGGGTGGCGAGAAGACGACAGGGACACGGCGCGAGAAGAGACGCGAGATCTTCGAAACGTCCGGGCAGAAGGGGCATCTCAGCGGAACCCTTTCGCTAGACGAAATGCGGTCGTTGAGGAAAACGCCGTTACGGGGGGCGCAAACGCGGACCAGAGAGGAGACAACGAATGGCGAGCACAACGCACACACGACGGGCCGTACGCGCTCCTTTCGTTAGTGGAATTCGAAACACAAGATGCACGCGCAACGGAGAGGGCCCACTCGCAAATCGTGCAGCGAGATCCGTCAAATGCCTCGACCGTCTCTCTGCTGCCGGCCGTCAGACGCCGTGCTCCCTGGTGGATTGATGTAAGGAAAGAACGCGCACATTTGCATATATATTTGCAGTGTAAATATATCTGCATCTATATACATATATATGTATTTGTATGTATTTGTATGTATAAGTGGATATATATATATATATATATATATGCATGCATTTTTTGTTTACGCGCGGGTGGGGGCCGGAGGAGGGTGACCTGGTGGATGCTCTTCCGCTTGGTCTACGCCAGTTCGTCTTGTGGTCTCGCGGGTCCTCGTCACGTTTCTGTCACCTCGTTTTTTGTCGATCTCTGGGTCTTTTCTTTTCCCTGTCTCTCGTCACACCTGTTTTCACTCCACCCGCCTCGCTGTCTCTCATCGGTCTATCTGACGTATCTCTTTCTGTGTCTATCTCTCCTTTTCTATCTAGGCGAAGAGACGAATCTCTGCGTGCATCTGTGGAGACGCGGCGGTCTGCTTGTCTCCGTGTGTTTGCGTATTTTGATGCTTGTTTTGCCGAGTGAGATTCGCAAATCTGCGAGACGCCTTGTATTCCAGTCGCGGAATTTGTGTCAGGCGCCCTCCCCTCAGGTGCTCCTGGAACTTCTCCCGGAAGAGACAGTCACGCGCGAGGTGTACGAACGCTATCGCGCAAAGAAACAGAGACAGTCGAGGTGCGGGTCGGCGTCCCGTGTCTCTCTTGCGGGTGTCTCTTCTTCTCCCTCGTGCCTTTCTTCGATCTCCGGCTTGGAGACAAACGACGCAGAAAACGGATTTATTCGAGGCGGGAAAACAGGCCACGAAGCAGAGGCGACGGACGAAGCGTTCGACTGCCGAATTTGCATGGGGGAGTTTGAGTTGTCAGACGGGTACGTGTAAAAAGTGCAACACAAAAATGGACCAGGTGTACAGACACCGAGAGAGAGATGGCAAAGAAGAGAACGGGTGCTCGGAAGCTGCCGAGGACGGTTCGTGGTCTCGTCTTCGGATTTTGGTTGCGACGAGTTTCGTTCGCGCGTTTTGTGTGCCAGAGAGACGGAAATGAAATGTCTCTTCTGTCGAAGTCTCCCGTCTTTGTTTGGAAGAGCAGCGAGCATTTTTTTCATTTTTTCGCTCGCTTGTTGAGGATTCGCCTCTCTGCGTCTTTGTCTTTTCTGCAGCCTGCGGCGCCTTCCGTGCATGCACGTCTTTCACACGAGCTGCCTCCGCCGGTGGTTCGAGGTACTCACTTTTTTGAATACTACTTACAAATACAAGGATTTCTGCATGCACAAGCGAATTTAAATATTTATATGCATGCAGAGAGGTGAACAGCGGCGCAGTTGTGAAGATTGGAACGGTGGCGGAGCGGTAGAAGGGAAGCAGAGAGAGAGGGAGATAGAACGAGAACGACGGAGAGGTACAAGTGATTGACAGATAGACTTTCTGAGCGAGAGGAGGCGGCAGAGCCAGGAAGGTGTGCCCGGGGGCTTCCTTCGCAGACGTCTTCGAGATGCATGATTCCCACGTAAAGGATTATGTATAGATATATACATTTGTAAATATATTTGTAAACGTGCGACTAAGGCAGTGGGCACCTCTGTGCATCTGTTTCGAGGTGGAGATGCCAACCGTTTTGCAGAGGTCTCGAAGGAGAGAGTTCGGTGAACGGGCGCCGCTCGCGAGAAGACGTAGAAGCGGAGGAGAGTAGATGGAGAGGGCGCCTGTGGACTTGGATACAGAAGCGCAGAGACGGAGCGAGACAGCACAGAGGCGACTAGGACTGCCGCTTCGTCGTAGTAGAATGTCAAGGAAACAAAGGAAAAGCGTCTCTCTGCCACATACGCATATATGTGCACGTGCTACGGCGGGAGGATCTGCATCTCGGTGGCAACATGGTTTTTATTTCTTTCGGGGCGACACAGGGTCGTGCGATTTAAGGGAGTTGACGGGTTGTGCGTCTTTTTCGGTCTCGGCACGAACTTCCGGCTCTCGCCTTTGGGCCTTTCCACATTCCGCATTTTCCACACGCTTCGTTGTGTGCATGCGCTCAGGAAAAAACGACGTGTCCCCTCTGTCGCTTTGAGCTCACGCGCATTCTGCTCACGTCTGACTGACGGCTCTCGGCCTTTGAAACTTTTTTTCTCTCTCCCGGCACAGCAAAATCTAGAGGCTTCTCCACGTTTTTCTGTTTGCTTCGCTCCTTTGCGTGGTCAGCTGCAGAGAGCGAGAGAGCTAGAACGGAGACGAAAAGGGGTTAAAATGGAAAGTGTGAGGATAGAATAGGGAGCGACGCGTAGATCACGTCCGCAGCCCACGGAAGTTGGAAAGCGGGACGCAAGACGGGAGAAAGAAGCGATGGAAAGTCGAAGAGGAAGGCGAGAAGGAAAAGCGACGTTTCTGCGTCGCGTTTTTGATTTTTTCCAGTGATATTTGCTTTTTCCATCCGTTTCAAGCGTTTTTCGAGTGCTGCGCCCTGGGTCTGTTTGCCTCAAAATGCAGCGTCACTTCAAGTTTTTTAGGTCTCTCGAGACCCGACAGTGATAGCCTGCTGTTTCACTCAGGGGCTACTGCCGTGAGGGTGTACTGTATGCAATCACGTACCAACGGCTCTGAACTAAAAAGCACAACACATGTCTGCATCATTATCTGTGGGTGTTCGGGTCAATGAACATATATGCATGCATTTGTCAACGTATTTTTTATGGTGCACTTCCCGTATAGAAATATTTTTAATGTATATTGCACTGTTGCGTATGTTTCGTATGTGCGTACATGAGATGTCCCTTTTTGGCTCTCTTTCGTGGTTTTTCTCGGGTGAGAGGCATCGAGAAGTTTCTCATTTTTCGCGTGGCTCTGGCGCGGAGGGCAAGAATGCTTTTCAGAGTTGTGTGCCCAACATATTTTTTTGCTCGAACCAGTGGAGTCCCTTCTCGGTGTGGATGTCCATCTCTCGGGAAAGAGGAACGTTTCTCCCACCTGCGCAGGAACGTGATTCGCACAGATTCTGAAGCACACACGCAAAATGCCGCCTTCTTTTACGGAGGATTCTTCCGTGTAGATCTCGGACCCTGTCTATTTATCTGTTTCCATCGCCCTCTGTGTATACCTCTCTTTTGCATATCCTGCGGACTCTGACGTAATATCTCCACGTCTCTAACACTCTCCGCTTTACCTTTCTGCTTTTCTACCACTCTCCTCTTTTCCAACCCTCTTGCATGCCGTCTCGCCTCTCTCCGCCTTCGCGCGTTTCTTCGCTCTAACCGTCGTCGACTCTCTCTTCTTACGCGCCGCAAAAGACAATCGACGAGGAGACTCTGTCGAGATCCCTAGCGCGGCCGAGCAGCTCTATCTTCCCTTCTCTCGCCGCGAGAGAAGGGTCGGAGAGGAATCGAAACGTGCACTCGCCGAGAGGTTTCTTTGAGAAACTGGACTCCCAGATTACTTTCAGGGAGGTGCCTCGTCGAATGCAGAATGTTCATCTTTTTTGTCTTCGTGAACTCAAAAAGAACGGAAAATGGAGACGGCGGAGGTCGGCCTTTGCGACATATAACCTTTCCAGAGAGGCAAAGAACAATGGAGAGAAGACAGGGACACGCGCGACGGCAGACGAGTCACGACTCTCGTCCTCGTCACAGTTCTCCCTTGTTGCTCAGTTCTTCCCGATGAATCCCTCTCACAGTGACGGGGAGGGAATGGTCCTCCTTTTCTGAAGGCCTTTTCGTTCGCCGCAATCTTCTCTCTTTCTCTCCACGGGACACTCTCTGCACGTTTTTCGCACAGAGAAGACCCGCCAAACGCTGTTTGGTTGACCTTTATACTCTGCGTGTGCTGCCTCTCTGTGTGTCGCACGGATTAGGCCTCGTCCTTTCTCGCTCTTCGTTTCGCTGTGTAAGGCGCGCGTCCGTCTTCCCCTTCTCTCGTCTTTTCTCTTTCTTGTGTGATTACGGTTTTTTACAAATAGGCCGTTTCGATATTTTCCGACGCGGACGGACGCTGTCCGGTCTCCCTTTTCTTTCACTGGGAACACACGCGTTTTCGCCTCGTCGGCCATCTCTTCTCGCAACCCACATGCAGACAGGCTGCAGAGAAAGAAGGCGGAAAGGCGGCCTTTCTCTTTCCTAATTTCCATATTTTCGCCTGCTGTCGACTGTCTCCTTACCTTTTTTCTGTCTTTTTCTGCTGGTGATGTGCACGGCCCTCGACGACGCTTTTTGAACGCATGCAGCCCTGCTGCGCGAGCCTCTCTGATCGAGAGTTCGCCGGAAGCGGAACGGGGGAAAACAGAGAAGACAGAAGGCGCCGTTTCCTTCTGGAGTCTGAGAACTGGGATGCATCAACTCTCCCTTTCCAATGTGGGGTGTACATACACCCGAAAACGCACCACAATGGCGTCTCCAATCCTGTTGTCTGGGCGGGCCACGGCCCTGACCCCAGCCAGTCTGTCGTCCGCGCTGCGTCTTGTTCCTTTCTCCTCATGTGCCTTCTCTCTCTCTCTCTCTTCCCCGACTTCTTCACGCACCTCTTTTCCCTCGTCGTCCCTCTTTTCATGTCCTACGCCCTCGCTCTGCCGCGTCTCCGAGGCACGCCCCCGGCCTTCTCGTCCTCTTCTTCTCTCCCGTGGGCGCACTTCTCGCGCTCCCGCTGACAATCCAGTCTCTGCATGCGTTGCTTCTAGACAAAACGGCGGTAACACGGAAAGAGGGGGAAGATCGGGCTCGCCAGGACGCTCCGATTCACAGTTGCCGTCGCCAACAACCGTCCAGTGTTTTGGTCCAGAAGAAGCCCCCTCGTGGTCCGGTGTGTTCCCTGGCTCTTCCGCGACCTGGCGACACACGGCTCGAGGCATCTGCTCCCGTGTACGTACACCTCAGCGTCGGTCGGTTGGTCACCTGTCTGGGCGGCTACTTCACGCATCGCGGCGCACGCATCACTCGCTACCGCGCACCTCTCTGTCTTGTGTATCTGGCCCCCCTGGCTCCCTTCTCTCTCCTTTCCCTGCAAACTTTCCGCTTGATCTCTGTGACGCCAGTTCGCTTCGTGAGACCAGCCTTCATGTCTCTCCTTTCCTTGATCGCTGGCGCCTCTCGCTTTCTAAGCAGCAACTCACTCCCGGTCCAACTTGCATCTGTAGCGACAGCGTTCGTCGTTCCTCTCGACTCCCTTTTCTGCTTCCTTCTTCCTCTTTTGCTGTCTACCACACACGAAACGAACACAGAGAAGGAGAGAACCTGCCAGTGCAGGATGCCTGCGGTGTACGTACACCTCGGAGCGTCGCGTCGGCTCCTTTCAAAGGCTCTTCTCTGCTCGTGTCTTTCACCCAGACCAGGCGGATTTTTATGGCGGCGCAGGAAGTGAAGAGAGACGCAGAAACCGAGGAGAAAGAAAAGGCAGAAGAACAGAGAAGACGCCAGCACAGAGAGGGGCGGGAGGCACCTGG
This sequence comes from Neospora caninum Liverpool, assembly GCF_000208865.1. Lineage (NCBI taxonomy): Eukaryota > Apicomplexa > Conoidasida > Eucoccidiorida > Sarcocystidae > Neospora > Neospora caninum. Next base: position 1,356,925 of record NC_018394.1, on the reverse strand, counting down.
GCGGACAGCGAAAGGCGACGGAGAGTGCGGCGCAAGGGGAAACGTTGAGAGAGGAAGCGATGAAAGCGAAACTGCGCGAGGAGACGCAGAGGCGAACGACCAGCAAGCGGCGGACGAACGCGCCACAGATGACAGCGACGACGAGCCTAAGGTGTACAGACAGCCGGAAGGCATGATTCAATATGTCTTCCAGTGGGGAATTGGCAACGCCTTTCGAGCAATCAGTGCCAATAGGTAAGTCGACTAGAGGCAAACGCGTCTTCTCGAATAATCATATATTGACAATGTGGAGATGCAACCACACACCTGGAGGGAACAGGCGGAAGTCTTCATCTGAGTACCGTCTCAAGAGGACTGCGAGGCCCCTATCTCCATATACACGTACATCATGCATATATATATATATATTATATATATATTATATATATATATATATATTATATATATATATATATATTATATATATATATATATATTATATATATTTACAATTGTGCATTTGTATAGTTTGCATCTGCTTATGTATATATATATATATATATATAGTTTTGCTAGAGAACGCTTCCTGTTTACTCCCCATCGCCGACTTCTATGATCTCAGGACCGCAGTGGGAATTTTGTCGCTCTCTTCTTTGCATCTCTCAGTCTCGCATTCTCTCACCTTCCCTCCACCCCCCCCCTCCCCAAGCAGGAGGCGATCTCTGTTATTACTCCTGACCTTTCTGACGCACCTTCCCTTCGACGCGGTCTCTTTTCCACGCTTTTTTTTCTCCTCTTTTTCTCGCCTCTGTTTTCCAGCGTGTTTTTCTGTTTCTTCTCCTTTGCGGCTGCTTCGCCTTTTCTGCTTCGTCGTTTCTTTCCGTCAGGAATCTGGCTGTCTTTGTTCCTCTTGCGTTTCGCAGATTCCGGCCAGTGCATGCAGCCCGGCCGAAGGAGGTGTCTATACACCCGAGCTACTTTGAGTCGCCGCATCCGTGTTTGATCTGGGAGCCGTTGAACGAAGCCTGGGAGGTCTACTTTTACGAAAATTTGAAGAAATCTGCAAAGCCGTTCCCTGTGAAGAAGTTCGGCATCGCGCGGGCCAAGCGCGAGGCTCTCGCCTTCCTCAAACAGATGGAGGTGCGGCGACAAACACTGTTCTCGAGTTGCGTGTATCTGTCTAAATAAATCGCACACACAAGCGGAAAGCAGCCGATGGCGATCGATGTTGAATAAAGCAGAAGCATCTCTCCATCCCTTTCTATATCTCGCTGTCTGAAGATGCTTCTATCTCTCTTTCTATTCCTTTCTCTGTCGCGTTGTCTCTACATGTTTCTGTCTGTCTTTCTATCCCTTTCTCTATCTCGCTGTCTAGATGTTTCTTTCTCTCGTTCTCTTTATATCTTGTTGTATTGATGTTTCTGTTGCTTTATGAATGTGTGGAGAGCCTGGTTTTGGCGTGTTTCTTCTGGGGTGTCCTCGTCTGTCCTTTCACTCTGTTGTTTCGCGTGTGCATTTCCCTCCGTTTCTTGCCGCGCTTCTGTGGCTTCTTGCATGCAGGAGGAAGGACGCATGGAAAAACCAACCTTCTCTTCCGGAGTTGAAGGTAAGTTCAGAGTCCCCCCAGTCACTCAAGATATAAACACGATCTGGGAGTGCGAGTCTGCCGCTGCCAAATGCATGCATAAGTATATAAATCTACACATCAATCTATACAAATATATACACATGTCCACATCTGCATCCATATATATATATATATATATATATAATCATTACTGTATAGCTACAATACGCACGTCTAGGCAGACTTACATATATATTCATTTCCATGCATGCCACCTGAAATTACGAGTGCATTTGTGTCTGATGAGTTTTTTTTTTGTCAGGAGTCACTTTCGATCAAGTGACGGGGAGTTGGATTTGTCGGTATGTGGACGAGGATGGGCGTTGCATGTCTCGAGGTTTTGGCGCAGATTTCCACGGTTTTGAGGAAGCGAAGAAGCTGGCAATTGAGCGTCAAGAGGCGATGAAGAACCTCGAAGCAGACTGTCTAGGCCGCAACATGCGCCTTGCGAAAGAAAAGTGAAGGTTTCGGGGTGTCTTGTTTGTGCGAAGGAAACCCATGTCTCGTGCATGCGCAGCTTTTCGAGGATCTCCTGGTTTGAGGAAGGAGAGAAAACGCGCGAGAGGATGCAACCCTGCCAACCGTTGGTTCTCGTCTGCTTTCTGCAGAGACAAAAAGATTCTCTTTCTTCCAATGTTCCCTCGCTCCACACACACACACACATCCATATATATTCAGATCTCCATATAGAAGGATATAGATGTGTACACCCCTGCAGGTGGATAGTTCTTTCAAAGACCAGCAGGCTGGCAAGACTGTTCTTTCATAGACGGAAAGGAAAAGCCCGTGTCGATTTCTCTGCTCTCTTCACTCCTCGCCTTCTGACTTACCACGATATAAAGAGAAAATGTGAAATGCACAGGCGCAAATCTATGCACATGCAAATACCCATCCAAAGATATGTATATATATATATATATAGGTGTACGTGGATGTGGAAATCCAGTTCGAAGTTGCGTGTGGAGAGAAGCTAGGTTACATCCCGACTTTTTCGGCGAGAGAGAAGTTACCGGAGAGACTGGAGAAACCTGCCGAGATTGCCTGTTCACCCCTGGGGTTTCTCTCGCTCTTTCGCTCGAGGTTCCCTTTCCAAGAAAACAGCTTTCTCTCAGACTGAACAGAGGAAGAGGGGGCTGCTCTGGAGGTGCGAGACGAAACTGGCGAAATAAAAGACACTTTCCGTTCGTCGCGATGAACGCGGAAGAGAGAAAAGGAAACTCGAACAAATGTTTCGACCGATGTGTGTCGAGAAAAGGCTGTTGCCCACGACAGTCTCTCGCAGACTTGCCGAAAAGCGCCTTCGATCCCTGTCTCTTTCTCGCCTGGGTGCACCTTTCCTCTTTTTGCTCACTGCCAAATCCTCTGTGCCCCGACACTACTATCTTCTTTCCACTGCGTTCACTCTTTCTCCGCAGTGTACCCCGGAGTGCGTCGCTCCCTGACTTCTCGGTTTCTCCGCCTCTTGCAGAACAAACTGCAGAGAGCAGAAACGCGTCTCTTTTCTCCCCTCCTCGTGGCAAAACCGTGCTCCTATTTCCTCGCTATCGGCCGGAAACGAGGAAAAACGGTCTTGGCCTCGAGGCTGCTCGTCAGCCTCGAGCACCAAACCGCACAGCCTCTCCAACGCATGTCTTCCTTCTCGACCAAACAAAACCCCGACGCACATGCACGTCCGGCAGTAGATGAATGTATGCACACATATTCAACGAAAAAGAGATATATATAGCGGGTTATCGTTCTTTGTACCCTTTTTCTCTCGTGTTTTGCGCCTCGATACAAAAGTGCGGCTCTTCGAATGCATAGTAACATGCCTATACATATATGCACGTATATACTCATATACAGATATACATATATATATATATATATATATATATATATAGGGCAAATGCGCAATTGAAGATGTGCATGCATGCAACGTGGAAAATTGATACACTAAATACAGATATATGAATATGTACGAATAAAATATATGCATACATGATTTAATTTCAAGCCGTTCTTTTGATTCGTCGCGTGGTCTCTGTCATGGAAGCCTCGTGCGGCTTTCGTTGAGTACACCCCGCAGGGTCTTCACGTCATTTCCCCGCTGACTTGCAATCGCGAAATGGACAAACTGCTTTCTGGTTCTCCGCGTCTGAACGGCGTTTCTCGCAACCCTCTCTCTCTGTTTGAAGCAGGTTGCTCTCCATCCGCAGATGGCGCCCCGTCTCTCTGCTCCGCGGGGACTGCGGGCAAAAGAACTTCCTTTCTCTCGAATTAAATTTTCTGGAGTTGTTCCAGCTTTTGAGCCACGTCAGGAATGGGAACGGTCCCCTCCTTAGGCAAACCGAGCATGCCTTGAATGAATTCGTCAGCCTCCGCAGGGGTGAGTTTCTCGTTGAAATTCGTCAACAAATAGTTCAGAGACCGAGCGTCGACAACGCCCTTCTTTGCTGGATCCACAACCTGGGAAAGAAAGAAAAGAGAGAAGCGAAAAGAAGGTGGATGAGCACAAACCGAGAGAAAAGCGTGTCTGGTCTAAGGCGCCTCTGGTCAGGGGGGCGGTGGAGCTCGAACACACCCGCATTCCTTTCCCTGTAATTCATTTCATGTTTTGAATTCTTCCTTTCTGCCACCCAGAGCAAAGAAGAGGGCTTCCTGTCGCCGCGCCTCTCGTTTCCGAGACTGCTTTTTTCCCTCGCAGTTGAGAATTCGAGAGAAACGCATCTTCCAGTTTCTTCTCTCAGTAGTGAAGAATTCGCAAGGATGGTCTTCTTCCTCTGTCCTCTGCCGTGCCTGCACTCTTAGGCACGACGCGTGTTAGATTGCATTTTCAACTGTCCCCCTCTTTCTGGAATGCCGGGATTTCTGCTCTGAAGCCTCTGAGTTTCTTCCGTCTCTGCCTCCTCACTCCAAAGAGAGGCACGAGTTCAGCCGCGGAGATTCGCGTTTCCAAGCACGCGCCGTAGAGAGCCTTGAAGAGGGCAAAATCGCCAAAGTCGCTCCCCTTCGCTTTCACGGCCTCCTGCACTTCCTCCACGCTGAAAAACAACACACAGCCCGCAGAAAAGATACTTTTGCACCTCGCCTTCCACTTCTCTTACTATAAAAATGTGCATATGTGCGACCTCCAAGCGCTCACCTCTCTCTCTCTCTCTCTATATATATATATATAAATGGACATGCACATATATATTTATCAAAAAATACGTCTATGGAGATTACAGGTCATTTCGAACAATGAACGAGGCTTTGCTGTGAAACAGGCTGCTCCGAAATCCACCTCTCTCGTGCCGAGTTCGGAGTGTGCGTACACCTGCAGTCCATGCACATAAACGCATCCAGAGGCCTACACGAATACGGAATCAGACATTGCCGGCTGGTGGTATGTTTCAGCAAACACCTCTATACATGTACCTCTAAACAGAGACAAAGACTCACGTATTTAGATATATGTATCTGAGAAAGCATCATTTCCAAAATTCGTGCGCTAGATAAGAGGGCAGTGTTGTAAGGATGAAGCTCGACTGCAGGTGAGGCGACACCCTTGGTTTCTTTGCCGCTGAAAAGCCTAGCTTTTTGCTCAACTGATTGCCTCGGAGAGCAGGCAGACTGGAACGAAGAAGCCAGTCCGAGACTCCTCACTGTTACGCTTCGAATCCTCACTCCTGCGTTTAACTTCCGCTCCTCGTTTTCCGCCTTTCTCCGACTTTGTTTCCTTCGCTCCTCACGATTGTTTTTTTGGAGCTGCGGGCTCCACCGAAATACGAGAAGATGGATGAAAGACGAAAAGACCGAGAACTTACGAGGGGGCACATCCAGACGCACCAAGTGCCTGGTGCATTTCGATGCAAGTGAGTTTCCCGTCTCCGTCGCTGTCAAAAATCTTGAAGATGCTCTCCAGCTGTACATACACCCCAGACGCGGCAAGAATCGAGTCGCACATATCTCGAGGCAGCCCCCAAGGGAGACGTGAGCGGAATGCCTGTGTGGACAGCAAACTGATTATCTTGTTTGGTCAGTGCCTTCTGATCTTGAACTATGAAATCAAGATAATACTGATATTTATGCAGTTGAGTGTTTATAGCTGGTCTGAGGCTGCAGAGTCTTGTCCGCAACGGAATGTGTCTACAGTTCACGCGCGGCTTACATTGCTCGCCATCTTGACTGGGAGCTGAAAGAAGACGGTTTTCGCCGTAAAAAGGCCTTAAAATCTCCGAAAACGAAGAGCAAAGGAAAAGCGTCTCTTCCCGCTTTCCGAGAGTGAAAAAGAGAACGCGAGCGGCAGAGCGCGACCCGTATGACGCCGAGGGCGCCGCTACAGCTGAGAGGCGTCGGAAAACACACAGCTTTTTCCTCAGCTAACTCCCGGGAAAATCCGGTTACCTTTTGCAGTTGAAGAGAGCAGAACACGGAGATGAGAAGTGGAAGAAGAACGGAGAAAAGGGACGGCGAAGAAAAGACAATCGACGTGGTTTGTCGCCTCACGGAGGCGAGTGACGAACCTCGTGCAGAGCTGCCTCGGGAGATACCGAAGACGCAAGCGACCCGATGACGCTGCAGGACGCTCAGACCAGCGAAAAAAAGCAGAATTCAGTGAAAAGGAAAAAGGGGGAAACGGACTGCAGGAAAAGGAACACAACGCAATTCCCTTCTGCAACTAGCTAACACCCGACACGCCCAGACACGGCGCGTGCGAGCTCTCTCTCACGCCGAGCGTTAAGTTCCGCGTTTGGACTGGGTTGAGAAAAGAAGTCACGGTGGAAAGCGTTTTTTAACGATGCGAATCCTTCGGCGCTCTCTTTTTCAACCCTAAACCCTAAACGCAGAGAGCCCTCCCTCTTTGCTGCCTCCTTCGCTTCCTCGTCGAACCCGACAAGGCACGCGCGACGCTGCAAGAGGAGAGACTAGGCTGTGCGAGGCGAAAATAACTCCCGTAGGATGTTGGGAAGTTCTTAACGTCGGGGGAGATAAAACGCCGGCAGTAAAGTATCTTGTACCAGACAAAAAAGGCTAGAAAACAGATCTCGCAATGACGCAGCTTAGGAGTCAAAGCCGCGGCATATCGTTGTCCCCGGCCCCGAGTTTTTATTTGTGTGAATATGCGCAAATTACAAATCTACAAGATATAAAGGTACACAATAAATGCAAGTGTATATGCAGATGCACGCACTTACGATAGAGCTACACATACGTGTAACTATGCGGATGAATACATGAGTATGGTGTGTGTCAAGTGGGATATTATACGTGTAAGGATGCACAACCTACATATGTGTACAACAATGTTCGTGCGTTAAAAGCCTGCATTTATAGAGAAAGAGATTTTCTGGATGAGACTCAGTTTATGTGAATTCCATACAGGAAAGGACTGGTGCACGAAAAAGAGTGGTTCTGTCTCCGGAGAAGAGGCGCGTCGAAGATCGTTTTCATCTCTGTAGCAGTCTGTTTTTCCTGCAAAATAGTGTCACAAGAAAACCCTCCGATTCACACACGCAGAAGTGTCTTTATGGAAGGAAATAGGTCCAAAACTGTGCACGTAAAAACATTCACCCAACACCTCCTGTGTAAGCATCAAGACGTGTGCAAGTAAGGATATATATATATATATATATATACATATATACATATATGTAAGTGGATATATGCATGTAAATCAGTATGTAAGGGTAGGTGTAAATGTCTAAGTACACATGAAATTATATGTGTATACAGGGGTATCTATACACAATATGTACAAATATGTATATATAGTGTGTAGGCATGTGTGTATGCTTGACTGAATGCCAGTCGTCTTTTCACAGGTGAAGGAAAAATGAGAAACAGCCATGTGAGGAAGAGGGGATTCGCAGACCTTTGTCTTGGATGTGCCTTTGCTTCCTCTTCTTGATAGCAAAGAAATCCCCGCCTCGTTTCTTTTGAGTTTTCTCCCGTCTGTTCCAGTGTCGGACGTGTCGAAAGCTTCATCCGTCTCTGGAGCCCGAAAAACGCGCGTTTCTGAGCAAAGGGGTACTCTTCGCCACCCATGTAGAAGTTTTTTCACGTCCTGGGGGAACGTACCTGTTTTGACGTATCGGGTGTGGAAAACGAGGTTTATTGGAGCCGTCTTCTTTACAAGCAGAAGTTTAGGTCCATTCACACATTCCCAGATCTCAAATTTTTGCGAGCCGATCGCTTCGAGCCTTCCACAGAACAGACACAGGGGAAAGTCTCGATGGCAGAAAAAAGTGTATTTTCTGCAAAAACCAAGCCGCAGCTTTCATGTGTGACGAAAAGCGTTCCGTAAAGTACGCGCTGAGGAGTGCTTTCGATCTTTCGGCAAGAAAAACATGGAGAGAGTATGACGGCGTTCTCGGAATGGAGGACATATCAAAATTTAATACATACATGTATATATACTTGTACATAGAGGCACAGAAACATAGAGATAGGAATAAATACATCGAGGGTCATATATAATACGTATACATATGCATACACAGGCTTCCTTTCGTATGCACATGTACATGTATATAAACACGTAATCTAGATGTATATATGTGGTATACTTAAATCTATATTAAGATGTAGGTGTTTGTATAGACATGCTTTTGAAGGTCTATGTCTGCTGTTTACAAATGCGAAAGGGTTGTAGCACATCGAAGGAAAAGCGGCCGTTTTTCTTTTCAGAGAAGGCAAGAAGCAAAAAAAAACACCGGAGCGAACGCGAGAGGTAAGAGAGAAGCCAGCGGAAGAACCTTTCCTAGCGCATGCACACGCCTCTCTGCATGCAAGAAAAAACTCTTTTTCGCCAAGGTGTTTCCAGGCAAAAATGCATTCTTTCCTCTCTCCCATCCAACACACACACTTCCTCTTCCTTTCTCCCTTTTTCTTTTCAGAGGTCGTCTGTTGAGGGAGCAGAAAGCAACGGTACGCCTTCAGAAAAAGAGAAGAAACGAAGGAGACAGGATCCGAAGACAAAAGGGATCAGCACGAAGGAAAAGAATAAGAAGACGGAAAAGAGGAGAAAGAAGGAAACGAATCGAACGATGGAAAGCAGAGGAAGATAAAAAAGAAAAGGAAGGAGGCTTTGTAAAGGGTTTGTTTTTCTGCACTATCGCATGGCCTGGAGTCTTTCTCGCGCGTTGTCCCGCGAGAACGAGGGTTGGAGGACGAAGTACGCGTTTTCCCTCTTTTCTCTTTTGTTTTCTCTTTCTCCTGAGAAAGAGAAACCTCATTCAACCTGTCTGTGTGTCTTGCCTAGTCTTCCCTTCCTGTTATTCGTCTTCTGACGCCTCTTCCACAACTCCCCCTTTGTCTTTTTTTCCGCCAAGCCGTCTCGTCTTTCCCTTCTTTCTTCCTTTTCTTCCATCTCTGCCTCTTTCTCTCGCAGTCGGCCTGGCTCTGTTTTGTCTTTTCTCTCGCCCGCCCTAGAGGTTGATGAGAAACGTTTCCAGTTTCTCTTACGGCTGAGAGCGCGCGAGAAGAACGACCGCTTGCCTGCTTGAGAGAAAACTTTTCTCGCTGGATTTGAAGCTTGCCTTGAAAAAAAATCTCTCTTTACGCCTGCACCATGCGACGCCGCGATCGCGCGCAGAGGCGTCCGTCTGGGGACGACGGAGAAGATCAACCGCGACTTGGTCTGCCTCGCTCTTCTCCGTTTTCTCTTTCCGATCCTTCTTCGCCTTCTTCCTCTCCTCGCCCATCATCCGTCTCTCCGCCTCTCCAACCTGCTTCCGCACCTCTCTTCTTCGTTCCCTTCCTTCGTCTTCCTCAGCACTCTCCGCCATGTTCCGATTCTGTCTTTTCGTCTTCTCTTGCGGCGGCTTTGACTCACCCTCGGGCCGGAATCTTCCTGTCGCGCTGCCTGACGGAGTTGCAACAGCTGCGCATGCACACGCAGCCCTTTGCTTCTCTGTCTTCTCTGTCTTCTCTGTCTGCCTTGGAGGCGCGAACGTCCGACTCAGCTGCTGTGCGGCGTTTGGACGAGAGGAGAGAACGAGCGGAAAATCTGCTTCCACACGTCTTTCTGAATGCACCTGCGCGGCTCTCAAATCTCCTCGCCGCCCAGCAACGAAAAGCGGAAGACAGAGAGGAAGGCGGCGGGGCGCAGGTGCCGCGCATGCAAACAGAAACTGACGAGAAGGCAACGCACACGGGAGAAACCGACGCGCCGCGCTCGCCGGCCTGCCGCACGTGCGGCGGCTTCGCGCTTCAGGTGTACATACACCTGAACGGCCTCCTCGGTTGGCCGGAGAACGGGGAGGAGGAGATTTCCGAGACCTGGGTTCGATCCAGTGAAGGCTCGTCTGCTCCCTTCTCGGCTCTTTCTCAAGACGGCGTGAAGGCAGAAAGGCAGACAGAGTGTCGTGAGCGCGATTCCAGCGCGACAGAGACTGAGAGATGCATGCGTCAACAAACTGAAAGTCGCTTCCTTCTCCACTTCACCCTGGAAGTCTACGCAGATCACCCCTTTGAGTCGCCGTGCCTCTTCTTCAGACGCCTCGTGTCTCTCGCCGACCTTATAGACTCAAAGCAACCAGAACATCTTCCGTGTGGTTCTCATCCTTGTCCGTCTTCTTTTCCACATGCTTCTCGTGCGCGATGCTCGACCGCTCGAGCGTCTTTGCATCCCTGGCCGCGCTGTCGCGTGCTTGCCGAGGAGATGAAGGCGCGGCTGGTCGGTTTGACGGCGAGGCGTCCCTCGGCGTTTCTCACGCAGTCTGTTCTCAGCGAAAGCTGGATGCCCTCGCTGTCTCTGGTCCTCTTGCTGCGGCGGCTGTGCGCGTTTCTGCTGGTGCTCTCTCTGCAACTGACCGAACAGCGCGCGGCGCTCCCGCCCTCACCAGAGACCCGCGAGCAGACCGTCGGCCGCGCGAAAGACAGCCGCGTGGAACGGGAAGCGATGCGTTGCTCGACAGAGAGGCGAGGCGCGCGAAGAGAAACCAGAGAGAACCGCGACGCCTTCTGGCTGTGTGCAACTCTGCAGAAACTCAGAGGGCTCGGCAAACCGACAGTTTGTCTCCTCCTCCTCTTCGTGCTCCTCCTACGGGCTGCTTTGGGCCTCCATCCCTACAGCGGCGAGGGACGCATGCAAACGGGTAAAGCGCGACAAAGGACAAACGGCTCGGAAGCGAGAGGGAACGGGCACGAGAAGGAACGGGCGCGAGCGGCGAGGAGAAAGAAAAGAAAAAAGAGACGAAGGAAGACCCGAAGGAACGGGAGAGTGTCCGAGTTTCGGATTCTAAAGTTGGGTAGGCAGGACCGTTTATTTATAGGAAGTGGTATTCCTGAAGCGGAATCGGAAGAGGCGGGGCGGCAGACACACACGCAACGGACTGCGAACAAAGATAACAAAGGCATGCATTGACAGAGATTTGTTTTTGATGCGGCCTGTTCAGGATACGGCGACTTCGAAGCGCAGCGCCACTGGATGGAGATTGCGTTCAATCTCCCGATCGCCTTCTGGTACACCTACGGGACGTACACCATCTCTCCACAAACTTCTCCATCTTCTTCGTCTGCAGATTCTTTCTCTTCCGATTCTCTCCGTGCCTCTCTGCCGGTTGCGGGGAGGCGCAGTCGCGGAGTCTCCGAGCTGCCGCTTCAGCTGCACGAAGATCGGCGAGAAAAAGGGGAGGCCTTGCACATGCACGCCAGGACTCAGCGGCTCTGGTGGCCTTTAGACTACCCGCCGCTCAGTGCCTTTTTCGCAGGGTTCCTCGCCCCGTTTGCCTTCCTCGTTCATCCGCCGTCCATGAGTTTTTGGACGTGGCGACGTCACGCGCGCTTGCACATGCCGAGAGGAGACACAGAAAGAAAAGAAGATAGAGAAGGCAAGGAGGAAGGTGATACAGACGCAGGAGACCAAGAAGAGCATGAACACGAAACAGGGGTGGGAGGGAGAGAGGAACGGGAGGCGCGGCGTGGTGAGGAAGAAGGTGGAGAGTGGAGATTGGCGCCGAGGGGCGATCGAAGAGAGGGAGGAGGGGGAAATCACGTCGAGAGGAAACCGACGAATAAAAGTGGACAAGAAGAGAGAAACAGACACAGAGGGGCTGAAGCGGAGCGCGACAGACAGAGACGGAAGGAAGGCTCTTCTGCGACGCGTGAAGAGGACGATTCGGCTCTTCCTCAGTTCCGCGGAATTGAAGAAGATCTCCTCCGCGTGTTCATGCGCTGGACTGTCGTCATCTTCGACTTCCTCGTCTTTGGATTCGCCTCCCTCTATTTCTGCACTCTGTCGTCGCCAGCTCCTGAACGGCGACATGAAGACACAGAGGAAGAAGACGAAGAGGAAGACGGGAGAGACAGCGTCAGGATACGTGGGTGCGGGGATGCGTCCAGCGCTTGTTCGCCTTCTGTTTCTACGTCTCGCTCTGCCGCCTTCTCCCTGTGGTCTTTCTGCCTCGGCCGCTTCACGCGTTCTCCTTGCGCGTGTGCGTCGCCAGAGACGCAGGCCTTCCTCGCGCTTCTTCTCCTTCTTCTCTCGCCTCCGCTCCTCCTCGTCGACGATGGCCACTACCAGTACAACGGCGTGGCGCTGGGTTTCGTGGTAGCAGCCGCTGCGCTCCTCCTGCGCCGAAAGGATCTCCTCTGCGCCGTTTGTAAGTCTCCTTCCTCACTTTCTCCGACAACTCCTCTCTTTGCACACGGAAAAACACCCCCAAACTCTACACCCACGGTCACTGTGTCGTTAAACCTATATATATATATATATATATATATTTATTTATTTATTTATATGCAGGTAGATAGTTATAATGTAATGGTTGGTGTCGTCTCGCGCGTGCCGCGTGTCTCAGAGATGTTACTTCGAGAGACGCAAAAGACCGTTTCGGGTTTGGGTCTCTTTTGTGCGCCTTTTTCTATCTCTCTCTCCTCTCTCTCTTTCTCGCTTTGTGTCCATCACTTGTCTTTCCCTTCTTTCTCTCTCCATCACTGTTCTGTCTCCATCTTTTTCTTTTTCTCTGTCTCAGGTTTCACTCTTGCTCTACTATTCAAGCAGACAACCCTCTATTTCGCCCCTGCCTTCTTCGCGGTTTTGCTGTCTCGCGCAACTCAGCGCGTTCACTTCCAAGGGTGTAAGCAGAGTTTGGAATGAAAAAACCGCATCCTCTATTCTACTTCTCCCCAGGTTTACGCTGTCTCCGCTTCGCTTGACAGTCTCCAAACGCATGCAAATAGAGAGGCGGAACACCGCTGGTGTTAAAGAGGAACCGTTTTCTGAATATATCCTTTCTCTTGTTCTCAGGTTTGCAGGAGCCTCGGACGTATCGCTTGTCGCTCCTCACGTGTGTAAGACGCGTCTTGTGTCTGGGTGCGGTTGTCCTCTTGACTGCATTCATGCTCCTCTTTCCCTTTTTTCTTCATCCTCCCCGGCCTCTGTCTCTCTCGCAGCAACAGGCCACGTCTCAGGATGTGTTGCCCTCCTTCCTTCTTCCCGAGAGGCCGCAGGGAGAGACTCGCGACGCGCATACTTCTCTTCTCGCCGCTCTCGGGACGCTCTACAGGCGCATCTTCCCTTTCCATCGCGGCGTCTTTGAAGACTACGTCGCAAACTTCTGGGTTTCTGCCGCGCCAATCCTGCGTCTGCGAGCTGCCGCCTCCTCGGCGCTTCTCTCCGAAGGCGCGCTCCTCATCCTCTCCCTCTGTCTGACCCTCGCCGGCTTCCTCCCTGCATGTGTTGGGGTGTACATACACCCCACGCGAGAGCGGTTCCTCGCGGCCCTCTTCTGCTCGTCCAGCTCCTTCTTCCTGTTTTCCTTTCACGTCCACGAAAAAGCGATTCTCCTCCCCGCCACCGCAGCTCTCCTCATGCTGCCACAAATGCGTACGCGAAAACACAACAGGCGACACATCTTCATCCGTCCCGGAATCGCACGCACATACTCACGTATACTTATATATATATATATATATATATATATATATATGTACTTATGTAAATGCCTGTATATATACAAATATTCATATTTGTAAATACCTGTATTCATGTGTATATATTTATATGTCCGTTTTGGTAGATACACATGTATAAAGCTGTGTGTCTACTGGGAGGGGTGCGTGTCGTAAGTCGATACAGAGCAGCATTGTTCTATACTCAAGCGGCTGGTGTGTTTATCGGCTGGTTTTGCGGACCCTCTCCTGAGACATTTGTCTACTCATCCCGATGTACAATTGACCATAAACTTGATTCAGCATCTATTTATCTATGTGTACAAATACACGTGTACATGCATGAATTTACGTGTGGATAGATCTACTGTGCTGTGCCAACCCAATTAAAAATGCTTGTTTTCTTCTGTGTATCGCGCGTTGTATTCCCGCATCCTCACAGGTTCTGTTGTGTCTTATTGTGTGTGTGTGTGTCTTTCAGCTGATTTCGGGTGTATGTACAGCCTAATGGCAACGTTTTCCCTCTTTCACCTCATGGAGAAAGACGCCCTGGTGTTTCCCGCGGTTCTTCTTCTTCTCGCGTTCTTCTTCCTCTCTTCCCTCCTCGTGCCACATCTACGCCCGCCTGCGCCGCCCTTCGACTTGCGGGTCTCTCTTTCTTCTCTCTGTTCCCAGCGGGCTGTCTTCCTCTCCACCCAAATCTCGGGAGGAAACAAAGTCTTTCCGTCCTCGCTGTCTGCTCCGCGCTCTCCTTTCTCTGCCTCCGCGTATTCTGGTTCGCGCTTTTCAAGGCACCGCGACTTTTCCGCGCCCTCACGACTCCTCTCCGAGGTTGTTCCTGCTCTGCTCCAGCTACCCGGCTTCCCGATGCGGCGAGTGTACATACACCTGCGCTTCGCGGTCGCGACGATGCGCGCCTCTCTCTTTCCGGCTTCTCTGGTTGTTTCTCCCGCCGCTTCCGCTTCTTCGCGGAGCGAGGCGCGCGACTCGAGGCTTCGCTCGTCTGCGACGCAAATCCTCGCTTCGCTGCTGTCGCGAAAGCGCGCAGAACTCGACTCCCTCCGCGCGCAAGAAGCTGCAGTGTACATACACCTCGCAGAGGTGTTGAACTGCAGCGGAATGGACCTCGTGGGAGGCACCGCAGAAGAAAAGGAGGGCGTTTCCGCAGGTCTCGCAAGACGTTGCCGCATGCACAGCAGAAGCGCCTGGCTTTCTAGACTCTTTCTCCTTCTCAGCCCAGCTGGTGGGTTGGTGGCTGCTGCCGTCTTGGCCATTCTTCAGGTGAGGGCGGTTCGTGTCAGCAAGCCGGGCGCTTTATAAGCTTCAGAGATGCTTTGCGCCGACAGCGCTCTCCAGAGGTCAGACGCCCCACTGAGATAGCGTGTGCCTATCTGTGAAAGGGTTTCGCGAAACGGCAAACTTCAGTCCTCGGCTTTTCGGCATCTTCAGAGAGTGGCCAATCTTCTCTTATCAAGAAGCGAAGTTTCTCTTTCTGCTCTCTCGCGTGCCCAGTGGAGCGTGGTACGAGCCGTTTGCGTTTTCCGCTGCCTTTGGTCTCGTCGTTTCTTCGCTCTTTTGTCCCCTCGTCTATTGTTTGCTCCTGCCTACCTTTATGGATCAGGAAGGAGACTGTCAACGTGAATATCATGATACTCGTAGAGCTTTTATACAGCTGTCGGTTTTTCAAATATACGCTGGACACCACTCTTGCTCTCCCTCTCCGGGTCCCGCAAGACGTCTGTCGCCGGTGTCTGTACACCTCAACTCTGCGTGTTCCGATCGTTTCTTTTCATTTCTTTATCTTCTGTTTTCTGTCGCCTCAGCTGTTTGCACGCCCGCCTGCGCGGTTTCCGTATCTCTTCGTCTATCTGAACTGCGTGCTGCACTTCGTCTTCTTCTTCTTCAGCTTGGTAGGCAAGGAGCAGATGAAAGGCTCGAGAGAGAGCGTTGAAAAAAGGGAAGGGGCAAAGACAGAAGAGAACGAGGAACCGCAGGCTTCGCGGGGGAAACACGTTTTGCCAGAGAAAGAGAGGCGAGACCGTGTGGAGTGCCGCACGGCCGGTGGACAACGGCAGGGCTCTAACTAGCGAGAAGACAGAAAGTGCGCAAGAGCGGGAAATGTTTGTAGGGACTGCCTGGAGCATAAAACAGTGTATTTACAGCTTCCAACATGCATAACAGACATATGTGTCTATACTTATGGACACGCACGCATTCGAATACACAGAATATTTCAGTACCAAGATACATACCTATAAATATATTTATTTATACGTAGAATGCGCAGATCTGCGTATTCCAGTAGATTTATAAACGAAACAAGGCGGTGCAATTAACTGTCTCTCTGTCTATATCCATTTTTATGTTTGCTGGCATATATATATATATATATATATATAAATGAACGTCTTTTCAGAACCTAACGGGTCCTTGGGATACACTTTTTCCCTCTATTTTTTCTGGTGTCCTTTTTCTTTTTTTCGCCCACAGGTCTTTGTGACGTTCTGTGCCTTTGCGCCTCCACGGAAAGGTGGAGAATCTTCGGATTCGCTCCTCGACGCAACGCGAGAGGAAATCTATCAAGATGTCTCCTCTCTGTGTTTCTGCGCTTCGCTGTCGAGCGATCCAGGAGAAAAGGCGTCGCGTGAAGATTTCATCCTGGACGGCCGCCTTCGCCGACGAACGGTGAAAAGTGGCGGGTTTGGCTGTACGGGGGGAAAGCGGACGTGAACTCTGGCACGTGTTACTCACTCTGAGAGTTCTAACCTCCTCGCCTTTTCCCCTTAGCCCAGACCTGTCGAGAGGAAAAGCAAGACAGGGGCGAGAGTCGTGCAGGTGCCTTCGGGTTTTCCGTGGTTGTTTCAAAAGCGGAAACGCGTCTCAGGATGCGGGCGCAGTTTCCCACGAGCGACGGGGCAGTTTGCGCTTCCTTTCCATTCCTCCATTCTCGCTTGGAGGGAAACGCTTTTCTCTGTGTGCATGCAGCTCTGCAAAACCGGCCTGACAACGGTGCATTTGAACGGCTCATCTCAAAAGCGACAGAGAGAGAGGCGCGCTCTGGAGCGTCGCAGTCCCGGCCCCCGTTGTCATTTGCTGGCGTGTTGGAAATCTAAATTCTGAATAACTGGTGGTTTCCACAGATATCGCTCTAGCGTCTCGACACATCCAGAACCATCTCGCGCATTTGCTCCAGCTCTTGAGAGCCCCAGCGATAACCCGTTCTTGGAGGAGTGTTGACGAGAGGCGAAATGTAAATCCCACAGCCCACGTTCGGGTTTTCCACGAAATCTGGAAGACAAGGCGATTTCCACGCGTTCAACCGGTAGATTGAACGCCCGCGTGTCTCACACGCCCTTAACCAGCTTCTCTGTGATCCATCTTCCAGTGTGAACGACCGTTCTCGCATCGAGTGCAAAAACAAGGGCGGGTCGGACGAAGGAACGGGCGGCAATTCGCCTAAAACGGCGGACCACCGTGGGACATAATTGGGCAGTCTACACGACGTGCACATGAGTAATAGTTAGAACTTGGAGAACTTGGCTTCGCCTCACCCTAAGAATAACAGAAAAATCCTGGCTATCCATTTTCGAATGATATAAGTAGGTATTTTACGGTGGGCATATGTGGGTGGTTGTTTGCATGTACCTATATATATATATATATATATATATATTGTAGATTCGTAATAGTATGTTTATATTTATGAATACATACATGTATATTTACGTTCGTATGTACGTGTGTAGATGAGATTTCACCTTGTAGCGGCAGCAGAGAAGGTTCTTTTCGGCTGAAAAGGTGCGGAGAAAAGGATCAACAGTTACGAGGGAAGTTGTTAGAAGACGTCGAAAGCACGAGTCGAAAAAAGACAAGGCAACAAAAAGCAGAACATGGGAGCGTTGGCACAACGCCGCGAGCCTCTTGATCTTGGTCGCGAGCACAAACTCCCCCAAAGAACCTTTTCTCATTTCTCCCTTTCCAACCTCATTTCCCTTCCTTCCTCCAACCTTTCCTCATCCAAGTCACTTTGCCGTTACGTACCTCTACACACATATACATATACATATATATACACGTATATATATATATATATATATGCGTACATATGAATGTCAGTATATTTGTTGTTTTGTTTTGGAAACGGTGAAGACACAAAGATCTACGAGCGTAGACACATCGTCTTGTCTCCCTTTTCGCGTCCACAGTTTATTTGAGGAGGGTAGCCATGCAGACTTTGAGGTTTTCGGGCATCATGTATTTTTCGACGGTTTTGCGAACGGCGAGGGTTTGTCCGGCTGCGGACGTTTTTCCGTCGCGGGCGTTTCGGCTGCGCTCGCCGTCTCCCTCTTTGAGCGCCGTCGCCGCGAGCGCTGCGGCGCCGACGACTCTGACGACTTTGACGGCTTCTTTCGGCCTCCCGGGCTCCTTCGCCGGAACGTAGATCTCCTCGACTGTCCACCCCAAGTTCTTCAGCAAACGCTCGGCTTCGTTCGATCCCGGCGCCACGTTCAAAAAGGAGCATAAGTCAGCGAGCGAAAGCGAAGCGTACGTCAGCGAGACGACGTCGCACACAAAGCGCCGCACAGAGTCAATCAGCCCCGGAGTCGCCGCAATGTCTGCCATCGAAGGCTCTTTCAAAAACTCCCAAACCTAAAAACGGCGCAACACACAACACATACGGTCACATTCAATCCCTTTCACACCCAGAGATGTACACAGACAAAGCACACATTTATATATATATATATGTATATATATATATATATATATATATGCTTGTGTTTATATGTGCATGTGTGCAAATATATATATATATATAGAGAGAGAGAGAGAAATATGTGTGTATATGGGTGGGCGAGATACGGGGGAGAGGATGAAAGAGGAAAGAGGAGGACGGAAGCGACATCAGGCAGCCGTGTGTGGATTCGGGAACAGAAAGGCCCTAGGAAAAGCGCGTGAAGAAACTCGACAGAGAACGGGGAGACAAGTGGGCGAGAACAAGAGATCCACCGGGAAACAGACAAGAGAGAAAACCCTTCGTAAATCTCTGTCCATCAGTCAGAAGAAGCGGAAGTGCTCACGTCTATACAAACACGCAATCTCTATCCCTGCTGAGAGAACCGTCTATACATATACGGAAGTGTAAAAGGTTCTACACGAATATAGATATACAAGCGCATATACACCTAGATGCACGGGCGCACGTGTATACATATAGAGAAAAAGGTGGCGTCACAGGGGAGAAGTCAGATACGAGAGAGGGAATGTTGTCGACCGGCACCTGGGGTAAGAGCGGTTGATTGGTAGAGCGCAGAACAGAGAGATCGACAGATCCAAGAATGGTTTTAAAGATCACTATAAAGCGCCGGCAGACGACATCGAGTCGTGTGACTCCCTACTTGCTTGAATCGGCACTTTTCGAGCATTTCCCAGAGTTGAATGGCTTCCTGGACTTTCTTCCATTCCTTTTTGCCGGGTTGTTGCTGGAGCATGCCGACAAAGACAGCGCAGTCTTCGTTGGGAAGGTTCATGATTCCCTTCACGAGGATTTTTCGAGCGAGATCCACCGAGAAGCACTGAGGGTAGAGAAGGTACAACTTGAGGACCGTCAGGCAGGCCTCCTGGTCGTATGTGTTCTTCACCACCTGTTCTTCGGTGTACTGACACAAGAGCGTCAGGGAAGAGGGATCGTAGCGAAGCTCCGGAGCCTGGAGGAGCGCCTGGACCTGCGCAGCCAGTGGAGGCGCTGTCGCCGACACAGCGCTCGACATTTTTGAGACAGATGGATAGAAACAAAAAGAAGAAAAAGCACGCGGCGACGCGCAGGAGGTAGGACGAGCGCTACAGGCGGGGAGACACACACGCGCGGGGAGACGAGAGGACCAAAGCTCCGATTTTTTAAGTCCGAGAGAAACTGAAGAGCTGCGGAACCGCGAAGAAGACGGCGAGGCCAGAGAACTGTAACGCGAAGAAAACGACGGTTAATTCACGCGGCAAATAAAGCGCCAGTGGAAGAGGACGTGGCTCAGATATGGCAGAGCGACGACGACAGTTCGACAAGGGAGAAAAGCCCAGGAAAACGGAAGAAGAGAGGCAACGCTTTAAAAGGACAAAAGAGACTGGAGACAGAGAAGAACGGCTTTCTTTCCACGGCCAGAGAGAAAAGGATGTTGAATGACCAGGCGACGAGCGGGAGACGGGAAAGGGAGGGTCGGAAAGAAAGCTCAGAACGGAGAAGAAAGTCGAAACAGGAAAAAGGTGCGCTGCGCAAAGAATTGGGGACCGAAGTAGAGACAAGGGACACCCGGAAAAAAGAAACGGCGGCTGCGAAAACCCTCGAACTCTCGCTCTGTGGGGGGGGGGGGGGTACGACCATTCGTTGTTCGAGATTATCTGCATGCACACGGAGTGGGAAAGTCGACGCAGTCCAGCAACCAGCCTGTCGGAGGCTACCAGACAGTCGAGACAAAGAAAGAAAAGACGACTATTTCGATGGCAAGGTGCACTGGCCGATTCTCCCGTTTCTTCAAAGACTGTGGAGACGTGGCGATCGCGCATGCTAGGCGTCGCTGCTTTACCAGATGAGAATCGCGTTGCGTAGTGGTTTAGAATATATACAGCTGGGTAAGACACGTGTACGTATGCATGCAGGAAAGAGGATTGTAAAAGAGACATTTCTCGTTTCTGTGCTCTTTTTGGCATCCGAAAGCACGCTGAGACCGTCCAGGAATTTCGTAACTCCAGAGTCCTACACAAAACTCCCCCGGGAGCGACGTCGGGCCAAATCGCAGGAGGGGTGGACACGGCCTTCGGCCACAACTGCTCGAAGCAATGAACCGAGAGAGGGTATGCTAGACAGAGATGTGGAAACGACAGTGCATCTCGCGTGAGTTCAGCTGTCGCCTGTCACGGAGAAGTGAAGCGGAATGCGCTCCAGATTCCTTAATCGTTGCCTCCAGTCGCTTCTCTCAAAAGACGGGAGTCTTACCGCTCCTTTCTAAATGTTCCACTCATCTTCATTTGTGCGGGTGCTAATCGCCGTGAGCTCCTGGTGTCTTGGCATCTTTAAACGGACCGCTGCAGCGATGAACAGGTAGATTGATCCAGGGGCGCGATGTGTGGATTGATACACGGACACTTGCCAGGAGTCAAAGGGTGTTTGCCGTCTGGGGTATCCCCCTGGGGAAGTCCACACGGAGAGGCTGCTTTGCACGAAATTGAGCTTCGGAGGATACGATTTGCACACCTGCAGTTGCAAAGCGGGTTGCGCACGAACTGGCGTCTCGCCACGAAAGCCCGAAGAAAGGAAGACGTGGCAACTAGCGATAACAGATATTTATTGTATGCACCGACGAAAATCTTATTTGGAAGCGAGTGAACATCCTCGCGTGTGTAGGGCAAATTTCGATGTCGCAGTTGACAAGCAGCTCGGCGGCACACAGCCCACGAGGTCAAAACGTGTCTCAGACGGCCCGGTGATTGAGTTTTCTCGTGTGCCGAGGACCGTTCTGCCTCTGGTGTGGTGCTCTATTTGTACCTCACGGAGTTTTCGCACTGCGCGAAAAACAAAGAATCCACAAACACGGTTCCTGCTCGAGCGCAAGTTTGCTGTATCACGTGGCGGTGTCCCCTCTCGAGTCGGTTTGGTCTCGCGCCGTTCTCTCGGCGATTCTTGCCGTGGACGATGCGGGAACATTTGCTCGGTTTCGCGGCCGGTCTCTGACACGTAGAAAAGACTAGGGCACAAAACCCGTTGCAGTGCGGCCACTTGGCGGCGACGATTTACATGTAAATACAGAATTCTATGATTCCTTGTACTCAGGAGATAGTGTATTATATATCAACATCTATTCTGGTTTTTCGGACATCCAGAAGTATATGTTCTAATCTGACCTGGTTTCGGTGTAATCTCCCAAACTCTACCTATTCATGCATAGCGGTCTTCGGTGGCCAATCTGTGATTCTAGCAATGGGTTGCATCTCTATCCTAGGTTCCCTACTGTGGGTACATCACATGATGACTGTCGGTCAGCAAGTTGATACACGTGCATACTTCCTGTTGAATATATTTACACGATTTTAAATGCAAAACCTTTGAGAGCACATGCCGGAAAAATCTGGCAGCGGCCTCAGCCGCAAACACTCCACCCGTTTTTGGTTAGCCTCCGATCTCTTGGAGATCCTGTGTGTGCCGCCCAGATCGTCCGGCACGAGAGACATGACGCTGAAAAGGTGGGAGGGGAATATCCACATACAGAAGCCGAAACACATCCGTAAAACAATTCTAGGACCACCCCCAGCAAAACGACAGTCTCGAAGCTAAACGATGGACTTCCTGAGAGAAGCGCCGAAGCAGCTACACGGTGTCGTTGGCCTTGCGTTGTGGTGGCTGTAACGCGTCCGGCGTCCTTGGTTGAGGAAATGTGAGTTCGTGTAAAGGCTCAAGACGTTGAGTCTGTTAGCCGGATTGAGATTAGGCGGAAGACAAGTTGCTGAGTATCTCTACACGCCGAATCCGGCAGGTGCCCACACGATTTCGAAGGCCGAGGAAACTTCTGACGGCGGCCCATTCGAGATTTTTTCAAGGTTCGCACTGTGGAGAACACGACGGCGTCAATGCCACGCCGTGCGGCTTCGACATCCCCCCACAAGGTTTGCAGTTCACTGAAGCTGGCGGTTTTCTCATGACGTTGGCCCAAAACGGAGACGTACCGGGGCCGCGAAAAGGCGTGCGCGCGTGCCGCGTCCTTTCCAGGAACGCCCGTGTACCCCTCAAAAAATACAACGCCCCGAGGAACGAGCTGCGGTGAGTTTCTTTCCGTTCGTGCCGGTACACGCTTCTACTGCAGACGCGGAAGTTACTGGAAGGTGAAGCCGCGCAAAACAGTTTCGCGCGGCAAACGATCGCGGCTGCTCGCTTCCGCCGGTGAAAAACGCCTGCAGCACGGTGACAAAAAAAAGGACATGCCTGGGGTCTCGACAGTTCAACTGAGCGGCCACCCCTCGAGACCGCCGGAGGTTCTTTGCCCACAACCCCGTGTCTCGTCACCCGCAAAACACGCGCGACACCACAGACGGTTCCTCACAAAAAAGTGTTCAGCTCCAGAAAGACTGATCCAAACGTCTCGAGAAGAAAATGGTAGAATGCGAGACGGTACTTCCCAGGCGCGCCCGTCTTCCAACATCCCTGTACGACGCCCACAAACCCGCGTCTGGGTACGATCCGAGCAGCTTGTCTGCTCTCACTGACTCAGTGAAAAGCCTTCAAAAAAGAGCGCGCTTCCATAGACCGGCAGTGGGGATGCCTTCCCTAAAGCTACACCAGCGGAGCGGCGAACCTGTTCGTCCCCGCTCATACTCCCTACTGAGTTCCCTACGCTACACACGTATCGGCCTACTCCGGACCGCTCGGCCCATCCTAAAAAGAACCGAGCCTTTTCTACACCAGTTGTCCAGCGTAACGGCTGGTCGCCTCGCCGTTGAGTCGACACTTTCGTTCCACTAGAGCGCACGTTAACTCCAACACAGCCCAACGCAGGAGCGGAGCCCGTGCGCGCATCCGGTGGCATCCACGCCTTGATCCCGAAGCGAGAGTCTTCTGCCTGGAGGTCCATGTCCACCCGGCGCCAGTGCGCACACGCCGCACACGAGAGAGCGCGTTGTGCGGGCCAAGGACCTGCCAAAAACGCGGCAGATGCCTCGTCTTTTTCATCGGCGATCTCCGCCGTCGTCGGTTTCTGTTTCGTTTGGCTCGACTGCGTCGACTGAGTCGTCGTCGTCGTTTTCGCCATCGCGGAAAGCTTCGTTGATGTAGTTCTCCACCACGTGAAGGTGCTGCAGCGTCTGGACGAACATTCGGACACTCGTGCTTCGCCTCGCGCTCAGCTTCCGGAGCATCGCCGCCAGGCGCGCTGCGCGCTCGGGAGTCAAGCTGTATCGGCGCGCCGCGCCGAGAGATTCTAACACGTCTCTGAACGCCAAAGCGCACAAACACGAGATTTGACAGCTGCGGCCGCCTTCCGGTTTGGAGTTGGCGAAAACCCGCTGTGTCTCCCGCCTCGCTCTCGCCCGTCATGCTTACCTGTGGGGCGCACAAGGCGCATCCGCGCACGCGGCGTACTGATGGTTGTCGCAGCACAGCGACGCAGCGTTCAGCGGCTCTCCGGAACAGCTTCTGTCGGTCGCGCAGCAGAAGGACAGCGGCCGAGCCGGGCTGTACGGGTACGGGAACGCGGCTGGGCACTCGTGCACCGACGAGGGCGGCGGCCCATCCATGACGGCTGAAGAAACCCGGACACGAAAACGCGGGAAAAGCATGAAAACTCGGCAACGCGCAACGCTCCAGCAGGCACACGGCCGACGCAGCCGCCGCCGGAAAAGGACGGGGAAACCGAGAAAAAGAGAGAAGACGCGCACGCACGGACCACCACGGAGTCGACGCCAGCTGAGAGCGAGGGCGGAAAAAAGAGACGAGAGAGAGAAGGGTCCACAGGTGCGCAACTGACGCCGCGAGCGACACGAGACACAGGACAGCGGGGCCTCCAGAGAAGTGCACTTCGGAAAGGCCGTGGGAGAAGTTCCTGTGCCTGCTCACATGTGGCGCCTTACCGTCTTCCACAGCTGGGTCACATGGCGGAGCTCGGCACGCAACTTGTTTCTCAGCGCAGCACGTGGAGAGCGCGGTCAAGGCCTCTCCGTGGCAGGCCACTTTGGCGCTGCAGCAAGTGTCGGCATACGCGAATTTCGTGAAGGGATAAGGATGGTCGGCGGGGCACCGGAAGAACTCGGTCAACTCGCGTCGAATCAAAGCGGTGGGGAAAAGAGGCCGGTCTCGGCCGAGCTCCAGGGTGTCTGTCGAGTTGCGGGAGGCCGGGACGAAGACGTCCACAAGTTCCGCGCCAGCGCGCAGCACAGGCGGGCGGACGAAGGGCAACGCCTGAAGGCGAGAGAGACAAGCGCGGCGAGAAAAAACCGGAGCCGCGAAACAGAAGATGGGAAAGGAGAGAGGTCCAGACCCAGGGAAAGAAGAAGGCAGAGCAGAGGCGTGAGAGCGAAACAGAAGTTCGCGACAGTCCGTCCAGAAATGCGAGAGGGGAACGGAGGGCCAAAACACGAGAAGGCCCGCGTACCTCCGAAACGAAACGACCAACGAGGAAGGGACACGCGTGCAAGTGGACAAGACACTGAACTGCGTCCATTTTGTCCTTATGACTTGTGCACTTACAACGGCTCGTCTCCGCTGTCGATATCTCTGGCTTCCGAAACGGGCGCAAGCGGCTGCAAAGGCCCCGAGAGTCTTTCCGAAAGCTGTGGATGTGTCCTCCCCCTTCCCTGCTTCGTCCTCGCCGCTTCTCCCGCCTTCGGAGCCTGGAGACGGACCGAACACGAGCTCCACATCCTCCTCAACACTCCGGTAGAGAGAGAGGAGAACGTCAGCAACCTCGATACTCGCCTGGCCTTGCTCCACTTCTCTTCCTCTCTGACCCTCCGCCTCTCTCGCCGTCACCGCGATACTCTCCGTCTTGAAAATGTCGTCCCCGCCCTCAGAAGAGAGTTGCGAAAGATCTGCGCACGCGCACGAGACGCAACAACCGTACGCAACTGGGAACTCCCCAACAAAAGCAAATTTGCATATTAAGCACATGTCGATATACATGTGCAGACGTGTGTGTGCACTATGTGACGAACAGCGAGTCGCCACGTCTCTCAACAAGGCCCAGATGCGCCGCCATCCAGGTGTACTTGTCTTCTGCTAAAGTCGAGTCCATTGCTCTGCCTCTCCACTCCCATCTGCATCGACTTCAGTCCACATATGAATCTGCCTGTCGACAGCTACTCGAATCGAAAGAACTGTCTCTCTACATATATATATATATATTTCTAATTTGAGATGTACACAGATACACAGATGCCCGAACATCTTTCTCTTCCCCGGCGATGGTTTCAGTTACCACCTATGAGCACCGATGGATAAAGAGATGTAAAATGCATGCACACACATGTATGGATGCATAGGTCTGGGACACACTAATAAAGAAACGTGTGCATATATATATATATATATATATATATATGCATGTATCTAGATCCATATCTGTGTATCTATATATATATATATATATACGCTGCGAGGCGACGGCGTATTTCCACTCTCTGGCAGCTTAATGCGCGCGCGGGCACGCCGAGAATCACGAACGGGTTCCCGCTGAGCGGTGGTTTCTCGCTGGAGCGGAAAGCAGCCTCACCGAGAGCAAGGCGAGGATCCACAAAGAGCCTCTCAGGCGCCACCAAATGCGAGGCGGCAAGGCGGAGGGCGTAGGCGAAGAGGCACGAGAGAGACCATTCAGGCTCACGGCCTTCAGTGCGTCCCAGAACGGGATCGTGAACCAACAGAAAATCCGCAATCTGAAAACAAAAGGTTCTCCAAAGCTGCACACGCGTGAACAGACGCATATTCTCAGGTCCATCTAGGACACGTATACGCATGAACTCTATATATGCTTGTAAATATGTATGGATATGTGACAAAGGCGATATACATCTTTCCATGGATGTACATATATGCACATCTGCATCTTGGCAGGTGCCAATATGAAGCATATATATATATATATATATATATATATATATATATATATATATATGCATCTGTGTGAAATGTATATATAGGTATACTGATGTGTGTATTGAATTCGTAAGGATTGAGAAACGTGTCTATTTCAGTCTGATACGCGGGGAAAGCGAATGCCGGCGATAGTTAAGTTATGTTCTAGCCGAGACGACAGCACCGGGGAACGCGAGCCCCCATTCGGAATGCAGCGCGTCGAATCAAATCCACGAACCGACCTAGCTACAGATTCACATTTGCCTTACACATCACCTATACATATACACGGACGTACGTAGATGCACACATACGCACACGCTTATAAATGTAGATCTACCTTCACATGCCTGCCTCTATACGTATATATGTATATATATGTATGAGGAGAGTTCGACGTGAAGAGTGCTCTTCCGTGCGTCTTCCCCCCCCCCCCCCCCCCCCCAAGTGTTCATGAAGCCTTGGCATGTGAAGACCGGGAGAAAGAAATTTTGAAAGAAGGACTGCCTTGCTTTACCAGGAACGCGAGACGTGAGAGTCGCGACACGAGCTGAGGGGGACCGTTCCACACGTCGCCGACCCAGGCCGGCTGCGGCCGCTTCAAACCAAACAGCCTGGACACGGGAAAACAGGAGAACGGCACTTCAGAAACAGAAAGCCCATCCCTCGGGAAGTCTTCCTACCAAAATGCACTCACAACACACATAAATGCCGATATCCCTATATCTACCGGCACCTCTCTTTCCCTATGCATATCTATATCTATATCCCTATATAACTACATATATACATATATGGAGAGGTAGATGCACTTGGTATTCCATGTCTACGCATGCAGCGACGCGTATTTAGAACTCCTAAAAGGAATTTGGTTTCGAGAGGTTTCTGGGTCAGTTTCTCAAGGGCGTGGTGCCTCTCCGCTGATTCTCCTAAACTGACCTCGCTTTTCTCTTTTCTACAGCTGCAGCTGGTCGCACACATCTATCTCTTCTGGAACGCCCGAAAACGCTCTCCGGTTTCCTGACCTTGCATACTCCTCTAGAGCAATTTCGCTCGTCTCGGAGCTGCATGCACTGTCCTCCTGCGCGACGAGCCACGAGGTGTCTTCTTCGCTCTTCCCCTCTCCGTTCTCGAGGCCCGATCGCACGGCTCTGCTTCGTCCTCGCGCTGCGCCGGTCCTCTCGTCCTGCCGGGGAGGCCGCAGCAAGGCAGGCGTGAGGAAAGCCGAGATGGGTACCTTCAGCACTTCGTCGTAGGCGCTGAGAGTCGCCGCGATGACAGGCTCTGAGAGATACACCCAGGCCTCGGCGTCCTGCACTCTCCGCCAGCGCATGTCGGGGACTTCTGTGGCGGCAACAAACGTGAAAATGACGAAGCAGCGACTTGCATGCAACTGCCAGCGCGCCGAAAGACGCGACAGACGCCGCAGTCTCTTACGCGAGAAAGAAGAGGAAAGCGAGGCCGGAGAGGAGAGAGAGGACGGAGAGGAAGAGTCATGGAGAGAGCGACGGACAGAGGCAATGCGAAGTCGCGACCGGAGACGGAGGGCGGCGAGATGGTGACCTTCCCACGGTCGCAGCTGCTGACAAACAGGAGGCAACGTGGAGGCTTCGACGCGAGGATCCGCGAAGACGAGAAGATCTGTGATGAGTGGGACGACTAAACGCAGCGAAACAACACACCACAAAGGGGGAAAAAGAAAGACACCGGAATTAAGAGAGAAGAGACACCCGGATGCAGGCAAAGAGAAACCGGAATGGAGAGGGAGGAGACACCGGAATCGAGAGGGAGGAGACACAGGAATGGAGACCGCGTACGGGCAGCATCCACTCCGAACAGTTTTTGTTCGCCGAAAAACAGCCTTGCTACAGAACCCGAGAGCTTGTGCCTTCTCCTAAGGCCCCGGACGCGAGATACAGAACGCACCGAGGCACGTCCTCGGGCACAGACACAGTTGCCTGAGACTTCAGCCGAAGCGAGAGACGACTTTCTTCTCAGCTGACTGAATGCAGCGACGGGCGAGCCGCCGTCTGGGATGCTGGTGCAATAGGAGCCTTTTTTCTGAGGGAAACTGGGAGAGCGCAAGGTGTTCGGGGGGCGTCTTGGCAGTGAGAAGAGAGCGGCACTGCTGCACTGCATACGCTCCGCAGACGGGTCGTTTTGCCGACTCACATTGAGGGGGGGAGAGGAGAATCGGCTCTTTTGGATTTTCTTCGGGAGTCCCAGGCTGTCGAAGGAGAGGAGAATTTACAAGGTGGCTGCTCGCCACAGCGTCTCCGGCGACGTCAGGCCGATCAAGGACGCCGAACGTAAATCGCCAAGATTCGACGAGTCCGAAGAGCCGTTCAACGCGTGCTTCTGCGTCTGAGGCAGGGAGGTGGGTAACGACGGCGCGAGTCTGCGGAAAGGCAGACACGCCCCCGTCCGAGAAACGAGCCTCCGCCTCCTCGCGCCTCTCTCTTTTCAGAAGCTCCTCTTGCTCGGGGAGGTGCCCGCGCAGGCTGAGGAAGGGCGAAGCGAGGTCCTCGTTTTGCGTGCTCTCGGCGGAGACGGAGGAGACGGAGAGGAGCGGAACGGCAAATTGCTCGGCCTCCGGAAACAGAAAGAGGCGAGTGCAGGTGCGGTCAAACACGAAACCCTCCGACCGCCAAGCTGCGAAGTCGCGAGGCGTCGCAGGGAAACGAAACCCCGACTCAGCTCGAGGTAAAGGAGAAGAGGGCGAAGAAGAGGGCGAAGAAGAGGGAGAAGAAGAGGGAGAAGAAGAGGGAGAAGAAGAGGGAGAAGAAGAGGGCGAAGAAGAGGGCGAAGAAGAGGAAGAAGAAGAGGGAGAAGAAGAGGGCGAAGATGGACTAGATTTCCCGAGGGTGGTTTCATTTATGTGTGTTGTCTCGGATCCCTTCTTGACAAGCGAGAGAAGAGCCAGCTCAGAGGAAAGGGCGTGACTCTCCGCAACTGCGCGCCCACAGGGAGTGAACAGAGAGAGGAGGAAAACACAGAAGAACGTGAAGCTCGAGAAGAATGAGAGGACTGTATAGAAAGATAGAATAGACGACACAGGTCGTCGCGGGAGGCGTCGCCGCTCTTCATCTTCCCGACGGGCGACGGAGACCTTCTCCCGGTTGCTCTCTTCCATTTGCCTGTCCCGCGAAGGAAAACGGAGAGCTCCAATATGCGGTGCCATGCAGAGATGAGCACAGCAGTTCTGACTGCTTTGTTCCCCTTTTCGTCCGCGCAGACGGCCGCGGTGTGCCTCGCCTCGCCCTTCCGCGTCAGCACCGTTCCACACACAGTTCACCTGCCATCTCTCTCATTCCGCTTCTTATGGCTACCCCTCTGCCGCTACTTCCCGCAGTAGGAAAACGGAAATGGGAGAAGACGTCCAAATTCACGAAGCAGACTAGAGATCTGTATCTCCATAAGCAATTAGACATAGATGAATATACAGTAAAACACGCAGGCACATATATATCCATAGATATGTGTGCATACGTAGAACTTGGAGGTCGATAATTGCTATGAATGGCGAGGGAGAGATGACGTAGATATTTGGGCGACTCCCGGGGACTGCGGATTTCGCTGAAGAAACAAGGATTTCGTGAGTAAAAATATATCCCTGTAGGACGGTGCCGGTCGCGCGGGGCACGCCTCTTGCGTTTGAGACTGGAGACGCAGGCGCGAATCAGCGACAGACACACGGGAAGAACCGGAGGACGAGGAAATGCGACAAATGAAGTGTTCTGCGGAAAGCCCGAGCTTACCCTCTTCCCCGCTCGCAAGGCTTGCCGTCTCGCCTAGCACACCGCGCGCAAAAGAACCAAAAACGACTGCCGGGACACGGGTGAAGGCACCGCACGCCCATCGAAAAGCCTTTCTCAGTCTATTTTTCACTGTGCACTGACAGCCGATCGAGGTCTGTTGTTCCAATGGAAAAGCGACTGGAAAGCTGCTGCACAAAAAAAGACAACCTGTTTTCAGAAAACGAGAGAGCTCAACGGGAAAAGAGGTACGCGATCCAACGTTCTCATCACGCATGCTTGTGTGTGCCGGCGGCGAGTGCGGCCGTTTGCATGGTTTTCCACCGAGAAAACACCCGAAATGGCAAATGCACAACTTCAAGAGAACGAAAAGCCTGACGGTAGTCGTGTTACCGAGGAAAACGTTCGTTCCAGGTCTTTGCCTGTTTTCGCGTTCTGTTCTCGACTCCGCTGGGCGCTAGACTTTTCACGGGGATCTCGCGAGCACACGACATGCGGTGGTTAAACCACGGCGGACTGTGTGCTTGGGGAGTTCTGCGCCAGGTCGCGGCGAAAAAAATCCGTAACACTTTTTTTCCACTTTTGGTCATGACTCTTTTCGTCTTGCGAACCCTTTCTAGCCAGTGGAAACCGCGTACCGTGGCTCTTCCCGACGTTCTGATGGTAGACCCCGAGAATTTTGCGCCGCTACGCTGTTGAGCAGCCAGTCTAGCAAGCGGACGCAAGGAGCTGTTCTTGACTCTCAGATTTTTTTGCTTTTTAGGCAACACATGCAGATGTCAGTCAGTCACTCTTGCAAGCAAGAGAGTCACGGTGAGCCTTTCCTCCAAGACGGTGTTTCGCCGAGATCTTCATCATACCCCCAATAGGTTACCTCCGACGACGTGACTCGCGTGCCCGTTCAGGGTCTGCCGTAGAAATGACAAACTCTCTAGCGGTCTTTATACGAAGGGAAAGAAAATAGTCCTCTGAGAATGTTCGCCTGGAAGAGCGGCTCTTTTTGCCGTTTTGGGTACTCCCCTGTCTTGTCTGTTCAGATGACTCTCTTGTAGTATCTGCGGAGGCGTGTCTCCGTATATAGGCCGATTCCTCGTTCTGCCGGACATCCTCGACGCCTGAAAGACCCACACCAACACTCTCAAATCGACAACCAAAGCCCCTCCTGAACCAGTCACATCTCACAGCTATGATCTGATACGTCGCTTCTTTTCCTTTTCGAAACGTTCTGAGTTTGTACACTCCCTCTTCAGGACTCCCAAAAAACTAACTGGCAGGGTCTTCTCTGCACATACACTCCATCACAAACATTGTATCCGCAACTACGCATGAATGCTACTCGTAATAAATATGTACGGCTATGTAGATATTGCTGTGTAGTGTACATCGTGCTATATGTGTACACCGGCGTCACAGAGAACTGCGGAAGAGAGCAGTGCAGAACGCTACTTGCTCCTGTAAGAAATAGATAGCAAGAATCGTTTCTCAGCTGTACAGGCAGCTCGTGTAACGCGCTCGCTTATGTTGCAGGGTTCCAGTGAACCCCCTCTATCCGCAGGCTCAGTTTTCTCGTTCAGACGACCTCCTTTTTGCTCCCGCATCTTCACTCTGTTCGGTCTCTGGAAAGTAAAGCTGCAAAAGGCTTCAGAAGAAGTTCGGCAACGGAAGCGCGAATGGAGACGGGCAGAAGATCGGTTTTGCGTTTTTGCTGTGGCGTAATGTGTCTTTTTTCCTTAAAACAGCCAGGTACGCGGTCACGATCAAGCTGGTCACACATACTCGAGGTCGCGTGCATGCATGCTGGCGGTTTACCCGTACAACTCAAGTTCTCAAAGCGGGCTTCTGAAATTGTCATTTACCCTCACCTTCCAACTCGCTTACAGGCAGGCGAAACAGGGTGTTTTTTCTCCAACCCGATTCCCGTTTTCTTGCGAGTGAAAGTGAGTTAGTTACCTTGGTAGCAACTGGCCGACTGCCGGCTTTCCTGTTTGCATGCAAAGCGCCCAAGGTGAAAACAGTCTTTTCGTTTTTCTCGTGTCCCTCTCGCAGTTCCTTTCCCACTGAACAATTTCCTAGAAAGAGAACCAGGTTTCGCTTTGAATTGGGTCTCAACTTTCTTCAGGCACCCGTCTTCTCCTAAGGTTTTTCAGACGCCGCGACTTTCCCTTTTCCTCGGAGATCAATCGGAGTCTCGAGAGTTTTGAAGAGACTCTTCCACAGTCGACCTTGCGAAAAAAGCTTCTCCGCTCTTTCCCACAGGCACATACGTCTGCACGTTGAGTCTCTTTCGAAGCGGTTCTTCTCTTTGGCGTTGACGTGGTCGTGAGCGCATTTTTTCAAACCTCTAACTTAAAATTCGATGGCATCAGCCAGCGGAGAAGCAAACGAATAAAGGGAGGAGAGAACGGCCTTCGTCTCTTGCTATTCCTCTTCCTCGAGTTTTGCCTCACAGCTTGCGGCTGTATTCTTCACGTTTCTTTTTTCGTCGCCGTCTCTGCTCGGCGTTCCGCGGGACCTTTCTCCCGCTGGATCTCAACGCGCTTCCGTCCGTTCTCTGCGTCGTGCTCTCCCCAAGGCGCTCTCCTTTTTCTTTGCTTTTTCCTGTCGCGCGTGTTCGCCCTCTCTTCTTTCTGCGTTTGACAATGAAAGAACCAAAGAAGCGAGGGGAGCAAGCCTCGGGGGACCCTGTGGCTGCTCGCCCCCCCGTAGACGAGAAGAACGAAGAGAAGCCCGCCCCCGCCGCAGAGAAAAAGGAGGGAAAAAAAGGCAAGTATCGACGAGACAAACCTTGGGACACAGACGATGTCGATCACTGGAAAATTGAGGAGTTCAAACCGGTAAGCGTCTCCTTGTTACAGCTCAAGCTCGCCTTCTCTCGGTTTCTCGCCGCCGTCTGTTCCCCTTGCCTCCGTAAAGCGGCTGTGACAACTCACAGTGGTGCAGTGAAGTGGAGGATTTGTGTTTTCAGCCCTTCGTCGATCTCTCCTTTCACGTCGATTTATTTTTCTGCGCCACCAGACAATCAATGGCCTCCAGAGAACCTCTCCTCTCCCGGGGGCGTCTGCCTGTGTCCTGGAAATGCCGCGTTCAAGCTTTACACTATTTAGTGCGTCTTTTTCCCTTCTTCCCTCTCCTGTGTCCCTCTTGTTCGGTTTCGCTTTCTCCTTTCAGGAACACAACCCCGGGGGCATGCTGGAGGAAAGCAGCTTCGCCTGTTTGTTTCCGCAGTACCGCGAGAAATACTTGAAGGAAGTATGGCCCGAAGTGAAGCGAGCTCTCGGCCAGCACTTTGTGAAGGCTGAACTCGACTTAGTCGAAGGTTCCATGACTGTACGCACGACGAAGAAAACGTACGATCCGTACATCATCATCAAGGTAGGCGGCCAAAAAGAGGAAGAGAAAGGAAGAAAGCACGGAAGCAAGGGAGAACGAAAAACAGACGAGAGAGAGGCGAAGGAAAAAGAGGACAAAACCGTCGAGAGAGGGAGGGAAGCATGTGGACAAGAAGGGAAGGGGGGGAAGACGGATGTGGAAGAAAGCAGGGGAGGGAGACACGCGGAAGGTGTTGCAGGAGCTTCGCCCTGTTTTTTGTCGATCTTTGTAAAATATTTTGTGTTTAGTCTCAAAGCGTTTCGATACTTTGCGCGTCCTTTCGTTTCCTTGATATATATAGTCTCGGAGGCTCACCCTCAAGGGAAGGCCCGAAATTCTGTGCGACAGCTGAACGCTTCGCGTCGGCCTTTTTCTGCTCTTTGCTTCGGCAGGCGCGCGACATGATCAAGCTCCTCGCGCGGAGTGTCCCCATCGCGCAAGCGCGGAAAATTCTCGATGGTAAGCCCCGACACAAAGCGAGAACAAGAGAGAACAGGGAGAGAGACGAGGAGTACGAAGAAGGAAAGCGAGAGGAGAAGAATTGGAAGAAGAAGGAGAGCGACGAAAGAGAAGAAGCGAGAGAATGAGAGAAAGAAAGAGAGGGGGGAAGAAAGAGGGAACGCTGTGAGAAACATGTGGTGACGAGAAAATGGAATCCAACAAGGAGACGTCCCAAAGCGACCGAGGTTGCGCGGGAAGTCCTGAGTTTTCTCGTTTTCTGTTTTTTCTTTTTAGATGGAATGTTCTGCGACATCATCAAGATCGGTGGCATGGTCAGAAACAAAGTAGGTTTTTCTTTTTGTCTCAGACTTTCGCTTTCGCGTCCCTCGAGGTCTTCTCTCGTTCCTCCTCTGCTTCCGTGTGTGATGTTGTCTCCCCATCTGTCGCGTCTTTTTCTCCGAGGCGAACTTGTCTCTGTCTCGCGGCTTCGCCGTCACGAAACGGGTGTCTTTTTCGTCTAAAAAGGTCGGCCCTCGCTCTCTGTATCCCACCTTTTTCCGTTTCCTCTTTTCCTTTCAGTTTCCTCTTTTTCTTGCCGTTCCCTCATCTCTCTCCTCTCAAGTTTTCCCACTCTTTTGGCGATAGGATAGAGTGTATGCATCTCACAGTGCAGCAGTCTTGTTTCTCCTCCCTCGCTTTTTCGTTTCTTTCTGAGCACGTGTTTCTGCTCATTCTTCGCGGAAGCCTCGCGCCTCCCTTATCCGGTTTAGAGCAACATCCGTCTCGCTCTTCTTGTTTCAAAATCTTTTTTTCCCACTGAGCAGGAAAAGTTCGTAAAAAGACGGCAGCGGCTAGTGGGCCCTAACGGCTCGACCCTGAAAGCCATCGAACTCCTCACTAAGTGCTACGTCCTCGTTCAAGGCCAAACCGTCTCGGTTATGGGCACTCACAAAGGAATCAAAGTTGTAAGGCATACACGCAAATTGATACATACATATCGTATACAAACCTATGCATTTATATGCAAATATGTATATATATACATATATGTACATATGAGTATACACATTCATATACATATATACATATATTTATGCATATGCATGCATTTAGGGTGTCTTTGCCAGGTGACCTCATCGGTGTATGTATTCATTTTTGGATCGTCTCACATGCCTGTAAAATCTTTTCTCTCGATGTTTATCCCTGTGATTGCGAGAGATGCATGCATGTTGCGCTCCTTTTCAGGTTCAGCGCCTGGTAGAAGACTGCATGAAGAACATCCACCCTGTGTACCACATAAAGGAGTTGATGATTAAGCGCGAACTGGAGAAGGATCCCGCGCTCGTCGCGGTGAGCGCTAGGGCGGGGGAAACGAGAGAAAAAAAGCGTCAACAAAAAGTCCTTTCTCGTCTTGTCGAGCCTGCTGGCTGACAATGCCCATGGACGAGACTGGGGAAGGAATGAAATCCGAAACGGAATGAAAATCCGAGAAGAAATGAAGGTCCGAGAGGCGACGAAACGGAAAGGGACGGGGAGGCAATAGGTCGCCGGCTGTGACTGCCTCGCTGTTCAGGATTGGCAGACGCGTTTTGTTTTTGCGCTGAATCAAACTCGCACCCGTTTTTGAGTTGACAGATCAGGGGTTTCTCGTTCTTCTCTAACATGTGTGATGTGTCCGTTTTCTCCTTGTTCGTATGACCTTTGGCAAGGAGCGGCTTCAGGCGTGAGGCGCGCATTGCTCCTGCAAGAGGGCTCACAGCAGACGCGGGCTTCCCTTTTTTTCATTTTTTCCAGGAGAACTGGGAACGATTTCTTCCTCAATTCAAGAAGCGTAACGTCCAGCGAAAGGCTCGGCGCGCGGAAGTGAAGAAGAAGAACAAGAGCCTCTTCCCCCCCGAGCAGACGCCGAGGAAGGAGGATCTGCTGCTCGAATCTGGCGAGTACTTTGTCACGGAGGAACAGAAACAGGTAAAAAACGAAAACCACAGAACGGACCAACAGAACGACAAATGCGTTGAGGGTCTAGATCACGGCGCCAAGAGGATGTAGTGCGTCTTCATTTCATGGAAGGACGGGTTTTCGAGAGTCGAAGAAGGGAAGAAGGTACCGCGCCGAACAAGAAATAAAAACTCGCTAGAGACCATACGTTTTTCGAAACGAAGAGCGGTCAGTTCTCTCTCATTGTTGGTGGCTTTACACCCACGTTCTGGTGTCTCTGGACGTCCGTTGCTTTTAAGCAGAGAGACGCGCGTTGTGCATGCATCCGTATAGGAAGGTCACAAGTCGGCTAGTGCCGAAACACAGGAAAGGGACTGTGTACCTGATGAAAGGATAACGATGAGAGGCGAGGCGTTTTGACGCGGGTTGAAAAGGCTGCGAGACAGCGGTGCGTCGCCCTCGCTTCTTCTTGCAAAACGCCGCCGGGGACGCGGGGTCGGTCGCACGCGTCTCTTCTTTCGGGTTTTTTGTCGTTGTTTTGTTCGTTTTCTTTCGGCGTTCTGACCTTGTTGAAGCGCGGATGTGCCTGGTTTTGTGTCTCCTGCGTGCGCAGATGAAGAAGGCGAAGGAAGTGCTCGAAAAGCGGGAGCTGCGAACAGCCGAGCGAAAACGCGAGCGGCAGAGAGCCTTCGAACCATCCGCGGAGAACTCTGCCAAGGTGAGGAGGGGTTTTCTGCTTTCTTTGCACACAAACGCGCTTTCACGAAAACGTTAGACAAATAGGCGAAGCTGCAAAGGGGAGCATGCGAATTTTCCTATATGCGGAGTCACGTCCGTCGCGCGAGGTAAAGAAAACTAGTGGGAGAGAGAGCGCAGGAGGACCGAGAGTCTTTCTTCGACGGCGAGGGGAAATCGAGATCCGCGACGCTGTTCGCTTCTTTTCAACGCCCCGGCAGAACCACGACGAGTTTGCCTCTTTCCTCGATCGAGACCGTTTCGAAGATGCGCACGTCTGGGAACCAGAGGAAAGACTCGGAAACTCAAACATATCTGTGTACAAATATTTATCCACGTGTAAAACTAATACATATGCATATATGTTTGTTTGCGTCCATGTCTCGCTCGATTTCTGTGTTGACATTTAAGTCGCTGGCTAGTTCTACTTGAGCCTATGTCTCTTTGGGGATATCTCTGTCTCTGGTTTCCTTTCATTTTTTCTTGTTTCTCTGCATGCAAAGCGTGGGACGACTTCGTGGAACTTCACATGTGTAGCCGCGCGAGGTGTTTTTCTCTGCAGAAGCGTCGAGCGAACTTCTCGGATGCTGCAGGGGACAACGACTCAACGGTGAGGGGGCGTTTTCATTCTCAAAGTCTGAAAGAAAACGCGCAGTCAGTTCATTCTTCTCGGCTCCTTTCGCATTCTGTCTCTCGTCGTTTTCTTTCTCTGCTCTCAGCTCGTTCGTTTCCCTCGCCCCTGCAATGTTGCCCGGAGAAGGCAGAACAAATGTGAATATGTAGGCATGCTTATTGTGTATTTATCCGATTGCATGCATGCATTTGGGAAAACGTGTGCATAGTACGTTTGCGTCTGCGACGCGAAAAGGAGCCAAACCACACAGGGCGCGAGCAGGTGTCAGAGACGGGACAGTCGTTTCCAGGAAGCAACAATTTCGCTTTTTTTCTGATCTTGGCAAACACGTTGGTCCCTGTGATGCAAGAACGCGGGGAAAGGAAAGAGCGGAAGTCGCCGTTTTCGTCTCTTTGTTTTGCGGCTTCGCCAGCAGGATTCCGCGTCGGTCGCGGCGATCGCAGAACGCCTGCAAGCACAAAAGAAGAAAGGTGAGAAGACAAACATGGAAACAGACGATCCATCGTCATCGCCTGGCCTGATGGCTTTTCCGGCGACAACCGTCATCGCTGTCTAGGTTCTCGAGAGCCAAGTCGAACTTTCTCGAATACCAACACGCGCCGCACAAGTGTAGCGCTGGATCTCATGATTCCGCCGATGGACAACCCATTTGTGTGCACAATCAACGATTCGCACAGACGGACGCATTCTCGCCGTCCTCGTCTGTGGTTGATTATCGAGTCGTTGGCCTTACGGCCAAATGCATTTCAACTTACGCAGGTGTACATACACCGGGTGCAGACGCCATGGGGTGTACATACACCAGACGTCTTGAGCGAAGGAATGAAGGGTCAGGGTCCCCGGCACTACAAAGGTTCACGATTTTTTCCGTGCCGTCTGTGTGTTTTTCAGGAGCGAAGAAGTCAGGAGGAGGTGCAGCTCACTTGCTCTGAAGAAGGCCATCTGCAGTGCGGCTCTGTTTTTTCTCTGGCCTCCCCCCTCTTCTCTTTCTTGTCCCACTTTCTCCTTCGCCTCAGCTCTTTTCAGCTTCTGCAAGTCTCTCTCTCGCACGGTGGACTCCCGCGTGCCTCTGAATCGCCTCGCTGCCTCTGGCGCGGTCGTCTTCTCTCATTGTTTTGTCTGCGTCTCTGTTCCTCTCGCTTTCTCGTGTTGCCTTTCTATGTTGGGCGAAAGACATACCTGTTTACAGACACTCTATCAGCACGTGGCCGTCTGCTCATGTGTAAAGACTCTCTGTGTTTTTGCCGGCTTGTCTAACTTCTTTAACATCGGTCTGGAGGCTGCTGACAGTGCTAACAGCCCAGCAAGTGAACGCGCGGCAGTAGCAAGGGCGGAACTGCGGAGACACGCTAGGCGGTGCACGTTTGTCTATCGCGCTGAAGAGATTTTCCCTCGCGCAGCCTCGCCTCTCGAAACTCGGTTCGCCTGCAAGGCCGCTCGTTCTGTGCAACGTTTGCTGCGCTGTGGGCAGCCACGGGCAGTGCGGAGTTTTGTTCGGCTCCCCAGCTTCCACAGCAAAAGGAAGCGTCTTGATAATCCACAAAGAGGCGCGTCTCGCGTGCTAATGGAGCCGCTTCGAACACAAGACGTCCTTCCTCGCTTGCCCGTCTTTATTCCTCTTGGCCTCTCGCCTCCCCGCTCCACGCCCTTCGAATCTCTTCTCGGAAACACCCCTGGACAGCCTTAGAGAAAAATCATGTGTAACTAGCACGCCGCCCGCACATGCTCTGCACGCGCTCCAGCGAAACGTACGCGGCGTGGAGGTTCTAGGATTCTGTTTTTCTCTGATGTTTCAGCGTTCGGGGCTGCCGTTACAGAGACACCCGAAAGAGTGGTATTCTGTGGTGGTCCCCGGTCTCCCGACCTTCGCAGTCCGTGCATCCCCACCTAACCTCTCCAGTGTTCTTTTGCCTCAGCAGTTCACACGCCCGTTTTTAGCCTTGCAAGTCTGCCATCTGCTCATGTTTTTCTCGCGGTCGCACTCACTCCTCTTTCTCTCACGATACCGAAAAAAGAGACGCCAGGGCGTTCGAGGGGCATCTGTCTCCCTGCCGCCGTCGCTTTTGGATTCGGAAGCCACGGCAAAAGCAAAGAGCTTCAAAAGCGCATGCATTCGGGGGGCGCTCTGTTTCGCCGGCATCTCGCTTCTCAGGAAAAAGTTGCCTCTACGGCGTTCGTACACGCCTAGGCGCCTTGCCGCGAAAGCCGATGCATGCATCCGCTCGAGCGCGTGTTTCTCTTCCTTTGCCTGTGCAAGAAAGCTCCAGGCTCTCTTCACAAGTCCGACTGGTTCGAGAGGCAAGACCGATAGCTGTTGAACATAGGGAGACAGAGAAAAGCAGAAAGAAAAGGACGAGAGGAAAAGAAAGAAAAGGACGAGAGGAAAAGAAAGAAAAGGACGAGAGGAAAAGAAAGAAAAGGAGAAAGAAAAGGACGAGAGGAAAAAAAAAGGAGAAAGAAAAGGACGAGGGGAAAAGAAAGAAAAGGAGAAAGAAAAGGACGACAGGAAAATAAAGAAAAGGACGAGAGGAAAACAGGAGAGAGAACGTAAAGAGAAAGGCGTGAATCGCGTCGAAAAATGCATATTGACCTGCATGCGAAACAAAGACCACCCCCCCCCCCCCCCGGCCCCCCGTTTTGGTACAGTAGCTTCTGAAAGAGCCCCATTAACGTTTCCCGTCTCTCAGTACACTTTGTCCTGGTCCTGAGACTGTCGTAACTTGGTCCATGGCCGTCTGTCGGCGAGTCGTCGGCGCTCGACTTCTTCGTAGGCTCCTGGCACCGCCACGTTGGCGGGGGCGTCGCCCACCTGGCAGTCGCCCCTGCCTCGCATCGCGTGCATGCAGTGCGGCTCGTGGCTGTCTGCATGCGCCTTCCAGGGAGAAAGCCCGCAGGCGTGTGCCTCCGGCGTCAGCGGCGAGTCGGCCAGGTAGGGCACCAGAGCCGCTTTCTCTGGCCCGCCGCCTTCGTCTCGAGGAGGCAGCAGAGGCGGCGCAATCGGTTGCGAAACCCACCTCGTGGCGTAGATCACAGCGAGTAGAAGCAGGCTCAGGCACGCGATGGTCCGCCTAAGAGACAGCGCGCGGAAAAGAGCCAGACGAAACCATGGGAAAGGAACGAGAGAACGGGAGACAGCTTAGAGGAAGCGGGGCACCGACACGGACCAAACCGAAAGCAGAAAGGAACGCCTGACTGCGCAAAAGGGTGAAGGGAAACACGACACACGAGAGTTGCCACACTTGGGATGAAAACGCTCGCAGTGAACGTAAGAGAAACCGACAGCTCTTCAGCCCAAAGAGAGGGGAGTCCTGCCTATATAGGGATAACCTGTAGCATATACATACGTATAGGTAAATGTATACATATATATCGATGTGTAGATATAAAATGGAACTATGTTGATACAGAAGCTCAGTGGAGACACAGAGCCGTTTCGACAGATGCGTGCGAAAAGTGAAGCCGTTCGGAAGCCAAGACATTCTCGAGGGCCCCTCGTGTTTGCTCGGGGCTCCGAGCGACGACGGGCCCTCATCCCAGGGGCAGTCTCATGCATGTGGTTTTGGCTCGAAACTGTTTTTTCTCGGTACCTCTCCGAGCTTTTTTCTACCCTTCGCTTGAGGCCCCGTTCTGGGTTCCTCAAGGAGGGGAGATCGGGCGTCTCTCCTTCCGACTTCCCCGTCCCTCCTCCCTTTCGCTTCCCCGCAGGCTTCGCCGAGGGGGCAAGAGATCTCGCGAGCCTCTGAGCCACTGGAGGCGCGTCAGACGTGTTCAAGAGTTCCGAGAAGCCTCACCACTCTAGTCGCTGGAAGAACGCGTTGAGAACGTCTCCGACGATGGCCGCGACGACTTTGGTCCTCTCGCCGTGGTGTTGGGGCTGTCGCATGAGGCAGGATTTCCACGCGTCGCACGGCTGCTGCAGATATGGCGGCAGCGGGTGGAGTGTGTCGCAGCCGTTCTCGCGGTGTTGCTGCCGACAGTGAGCCGCCTCGGCAGCCGTCCGGAGCTGTCTCTGCTCCTCGCCTTGTTGAATGTCGCGGTACAGCGAGAAAGCGAGATGCAGCAGCAGCCAAAGCACCA
Source organism: Neospora caninum Liverpool (assembly GCF_000208865.1). Classification (NCBI taxonomy): domain Eukaryota; phylum Apicomplexa; class Conoidasida; order Eucoccidiorida; family Sarcocystidae; genus Neospora; species Neospora caninum. The sequence continues at coordinate 1,315,907 of NC_018394.1, read as the reverse complement.
CGCCCACGCAGCAACCGCTCCAGAGAAGGCGAAGCACGCGCTGGGCAGCGTCTGCTAAGTGCGCCGTCCGAGTGCAGGCGGTGACGACTGGAGACTGCGGCGCGCGCGGGGGGCCTGGAGCAGGCGCGAGACGGCCGGCCGCCGAGAGCGCCCCGCTCGACGCGTGCATGCAGCCGGAGGACTCGAGGTGCGGGGGGAGAGCGCGCGCAAGGCGTGGGCCTGAAGCAAACGAAGCGGAAGAGGCGCCATCGAAGGAGGACGCCGACGAGCGGAAGACCGCGCCCGTGTAGAGACCGGCCGTGTGGAAGGCGTGGGCTGAGGCACTCCGGGCGAGACAGGAGCAAGAACGGCAGGAGGCAGGGACAGCAGCGAGCGACAGTTTGGATCCGGCAGGCACGAGGGGAGGGCCCTCGTTCGTCGCGGGAGGAAGAGCGTGCACAGGGTCGGGGACCGGGGCCGGCGGACTGAAGAGCGACAGCAGGAAACCGATGAAGCCGCCGATGCGCCGGGGTTTCGCTCCAGGCGCCACCCCCGAGGACGAAGGGGGCCCTTCAGGCTCGTTCTCGGTTTTCGACGCGCTTTGAAGGAACGCTCGGTTTGCTCGACTGCTTTCCTCCCGCGCGTCTGCGGGCGGAGCGTCGCCGCCACAGGATGCCTCCCGGGACGGCGTTGCTCGCCGCCGCTTCAGCGGACCGGGGTAAGGCATGTCCTGTTGTTTCTCGCGCTCGCTGTCGCTGCTTCCGCTGTCAAACGGCGTGTCTGTGGTGCCTGGACAGCTGTCTGCGACGCTTCCCCCCGCTGAGCGGCCAAGGCGATGCGCGCCGCTGGAAAGCCACGGGCCGTCAAAGGCGCGGCAGTCCTTGGGGGGACGCTCACGACGACCGAAAGGGGAGAGCGAAGACCGTTGTGTCCCTTTCACTGGGCCGACGCAGTCCTGTGCGGGAGCGCTGCGAGACCACAGCCGCGGTGGCTCTTCGCTGCGACAGCCCACCTGGGACGCCCACCGCCGAGAAAGGACAGTTGGCTGTTCTGCAGCGGATACGGAAGAGGCGTTCGAAGGGAGACTGTTTTCCTCTGCGGCAAAGCGAAGCGCGCCGAAGGCTTGAGTCAACGGATCCTGAACGTCGTCTGGCAAAGACTGGGAGAACAGGAGCCGGCGACTCTCGTCCAGCGAAGGGTGTTTTGACAGAGGCGTTCGCCGGGGCGCAGCGGCTGGGCCAGTTGTGCTGTCGACAGTGGATGCGTCCTCCGCAGAGGGGCAAGGGAGTCGATCCTCGACCTGCTGTCGGGAAAACTTGCTGCCAAACAGAAGGCGACGGACCATCTTCGCGCAGAAGGACGGACACGGTGCACACCGCAGGCAACTCGGTGAAGAGAGACGCCAGTTTTCGACGGAGACCTCCCTTCAAACAAAAAACGGTAGATACGACTGAATCACGAATGCTAAACGGACTGGAATTTTGAATGACACCGCGCATGGAAGACACACACGTTTGTTGACAGGGAAGTCAGAATGTGAATCAAGCCTACGGATCCTTCGCTGTCCGTCCTGTTCACTGGTGAACGAGACTGCGCCAGTCGCTGCGAGTCATCAAAAAGCAATCCATGAAGCACCGCAGAACTGCCGGCAGAGGCTCTCTGTTTCGAAAGAAGGGTTTGGGTGACAACTTGGTCAACGCCTGTGAACAGTGAACAGCCGCTCGCAAGGTTGCCGCCTAGTGAGGGTGAAGGCGGCAGAGCCACCGACTGTCCGGTGCTATGACGAGTGACAATACTTCACACTTTCTCAGAACTCGTTGAATCAACGAATTTGCCAGTAGGCTCTCTCTCAGGCTGCTTAGTTCGCTTCAAGGATGGAACGCTATGCCGATGCATGCACCGAAATGTCATGCAAGGTACCGGGGACGTCGGGGGGCCGCCACCTGGATGAAGACATCGACATGCAAAACTATGCACCCATTAGTCTTGTCGGCATTATAGTTTGACTCAAGAGCCACCGGTGCTTTGCAGGAGTCTGCTGTGAAGCCAACGGCTAAGCTAAACTCACACACTGACTACAATGTTTCTGCTTGTCTCTCCTCGCTTCTTAACCGGCTCTGGTGTGTGTGCCATCGCTCCTGTGGCGCAGAAGAGGCACCGGGCGGCTTGACGTCAGCGAAGACATCTGCATAGAGAGACAACCGCCTCATTTTACGCCGTTGTTGCCCATTCTTGCCAGAGGATTGATTTATTGCAATCCTCGTCACGCTGCGAGGCGATGCAACGTTACTCGTCTGCTCCGCTCACAGATTATCCAACGACAGAATCGCGGAAGCTCAAATCTGTGCAGAAACGGAAAATGCGAAGGCCTAGCGGTAAAGGCCGCTAAAACACTGGATATTGAATTCCATCAATGACGGTTTTTTCTCCCAGACAATAATGTGGTATAAGGAACCAGTCAATGGGATTCCTCGATACGACAGAAACCGTATCTAGCTTCTAAAGGGCACTGGAGAGGAGGATTTTCCTAAGCTATTAGAACCTCCTCATGGGGCCGCTCCCGAGGAATTGCCTCGGTTCTAGTGGGAGACAGGGGATGCCTCGAGTTTTGCGCTCACCGATAATGGGGAGCATGCTCCGTGGATGGCGGCTACAACAGAAGGAACAGTGTGTGGTTTATATATGTGAAGAGGATCGAATCGCACCCCGGATTTCTAAATTTCGTGGAACAGGCCTCCGTCACCAATGCTTCCTTCACCCAACCCACCGTTGGTAATGGCACCTGGATCCTGGTACAGGCACACTGACAGCGTCACCTTCTACAGAAGAAGCATGCTACGTCCTACCATTCCCTGCTGAAGTTCTTTCATTGCACGATCGATCCGATGAACTCTTGAGGGCCTTGGCAAAACGACTGCGCACACAGGGGGATCCGCTACGAGTAATGTAACGAATCAGGCGGACCTTAAGGCCATACCGTTGACGTGGCCAAAGCCACCGGAAGCGGGGTCAGCAATATCCGTCGCAACAGGCAGGTCAGACACCAGAGTCAAAATCGATCCAGCAAGCCACCTCTGTCTGTAGGTGCAACATGGAAAACCGCCTGGCGGGATGTAATCTAGTTTTCCTGACCTATCGGGAGTCGCCTCCCGTTGCATTAGAAACCTGCAGTTCAAGCACTCCTCTTGAGAGCCTGCTAATTGTTGGGTCTCACGTTGCCCTTACAGAGCTGACATTGGCGTGCCTGAGTGATATGTTCCGCGCCTCATCAGGAGCTCAGTGTGCCTCAAAAAGGCATTCGTGGGACAGTACCTAAAGCTTTCATCAATTTTTTAGAGAAGGGCCTTGAGACTAGTGTTTTGAGCCGCGCAAGAGCCCTGTCTGCACGCCTGCGAGGCACTGAATTCCTTGCTGCTGAGTCCTGACCACACGCGTTCATACCTGCCACCCGAGAGAACGCGGACGTTGAGAGTTGCAATTTCCTTTCCTGTATTTCGGGTGACCGTACGTCTTTTTCGAAGGTTCCACCGAAGCGTACCGGCATCAAAAATCTGCCTCGTGTCGTCCATTACTGGCGGGCAACAGGCATGTTCCAACGAGGCTTCGTCACGACCGGCAGTGACCTACTGTTTTGTACACACAGCATCACTTCCCTCAATTGCGGCGCTTTTCCGCCTGAGGTTGAGGAGTCAGTTTTTATTATATATGTCGTTGAGTATGTGGTCCAGTTCACCTACAGTCTTCAACCATTGGCAGATTTGGTATTCCTGCAGCGAGAACAGATCCCCCTTTGCTTCACAATTCGTCAAGCTAACAGTGTCAGTCCAATACCTATCGAGGAAAGAAACGCAGTCATTCCTGCAGCGGCTTTGGCAGTCTGCTGAATCCATGGCGGCAAGACCTAGTAAAAACGGGGTATGCAGAATTTGTTATTGATGCTCCACAATGCAGACTCACGAACGAAGTGGCTAGGACAGTAGGGGAAATCGGAGGCGTGGCTGGGAAAGTACCGCCTTGAGGCAGTTGTCCGGTTGACTAAAATCGCTCACCCATATGTATCCCGTTGAAAGGACATCGCGAGACGTATTCATTCTCACTGGAGGATTGACAGGCGGCACAGCTGCCTGTGGCATCGGAGCCATAGGAGCCGGAGAAGGCAGGTGCGGCTGTGCAGGTTGAGTGAGTGCGACAGGAAACGCCGGCTTTTCCAGCGAAAGTTGCTGATGTGGAGCAATTCCGACGGGGCCTGGGGTCGAAGATCTGCGATGAGATATTTGAATCAATGAAACACCCTCATCGTCCCCACCATTGATTAGCTGCACGTTCTGAGGGGTGTCACATTGCACTTGATGAAGCAGAGCCGCGAAAACGGCCACTGTTATGATGTCCTTCGAGCAAAACATCTTGAATGGGGAGAGAAAGGACGCTCCCTAAGAGAACGTGGACAGGCCATCGAAGGTTGGAAAGAACCAAGAGCAGCGCGAGGTAATCATAGAGCGAGTCGCGCTGTCGTGTGTATGTACACGAGACGGCCATGCCATCGCTCCCACGCGTTGGCTTCAATTTGCGTAGCAGAACTAGTTTCTGGGTCTCTGTCCGACCGCAATAGAGTGGGATGACCCTCACTGACAGTTTTAGACATGGAAAGCCTCGACAAGCCTTCTAACCACGATTGTTTGCTCTTAAGTTGCTTGTTCTACGCTCTCAGGAGCATACCTGCTCGTGAGAACGTGACACTGCAATGCGCAACAGCGGACTAGACGGTGCTGTGAGAATATTCGCATCAAGGCTACGGCACCCCGCCGGAAGTACCACACCATGCGGCCTTTCTGCAATCTACTCGATTCCTCTGTTCTTCGACAACAAAAGTGGTGCTTTTAAGACAACAGCTACCAGCTTTCCGACCATGAGTACTTATCTGAGCACTCAATTCCAATGCATCCATCTGCCCTCAGGAGAGCCGAGGAAAAATACCGATGTACAAAACGCGCTGCTGACGGTAACTGCACCCTACTTCTACGTCAACAGGTCACCCGCAGCTACGCTGTTCCTCGGTTCCTCATCACAAATCAATCACAAGCTGGAGGTCTTTAAATCCGGATCCAGAGAGGTCCGATGCATCTGTCCTTTCACGTGGCGGTTGCCGTGCAAGGAGTACTTCGTGTCCGGCACATACTTCGTCTTGACACTGTTTCACCCCCTTCACTTTTGAAGGGAACGCAGCAACAGCACAGATGGGAAATACGGGTACTTTTTCAAAGAGGATTCGATATCACATTCGGCTTCGCACTGCGGTCACATATGTGCAGGAATTTTCTTACTAGATATATTCCCACTTTTTTATGGCAAGGTGGACGCTAAGTGACACATGCTTGGTAATGGCAATGTTTAGTGGCCCTTATACATGATATCTGAGAGTTGGCATCCAAGGGATGACCTGCTGTCTGGTGTGTCATCATGTGTACTTGTGTATCGCGTATGACACGCACCGAACCAAACAGCACTTCGGCGGCAGCACCCTGCTAGTCTCTATAAACATTTAGCTGCATGTGGATATATGTATATATTTGTCTATGGATACATATATTTATAGCCACTCTTTTCTGGGGATCCGACCGTGTCAGTGCCATGATGATTTCCGCGGTCGCGCACTTGACCAGCGGATGCAGTGAAAAATATCCGATGGTGACGACGATTTTTGTACTTCCATGCCACAGCAGACCCATCCACAAAACTACTACCTGGTTTGATTCAGTTTCGCCAACCCTGGCGACTATCAGACACACACTATGCGTGCTAGCACAACTGTTGTATGCCCCGTGAACCAGTTGAAAGGTGTTCGTCGTGCACACCGCAACTGGGGGATTGAGATGGCTGGCCGGCTCTGCTGTTCTGTTCGCAGAGAGGCACTCGAGAGCAGAAGGGCCATTCGTGTAGAGAACACATGCATCGACATTGAGTGGTAAAGGCTGAGATCGTCTGCGAGTATTTGAGAGCCTGTTGCACATCCGAAACGAAAAGGGGAAAGCAGCGACTGCACACAAACAGGACCCATGGCGGTCGACTTTTTTCCTTTATCAGTTTCTAATCAAGAAATCCAATTCTTCTTTCAAAGGACGTTTCGTCTGCCCCAGTTTCTTTTTCTTTTCCGTGGTGCCTTCCACAGGGTATAGAGCAGAACTGGAGTCACCCGGTAGCGGCTAACGGCCGAAGACAGGGAGTCTCTGTTGTGCTCGAACTGCATGCACTGGGCACACACATGCACACTTGCAATATAGCCAGCCCAAGCGATCTTCCCTAGGAAATTTGCACCAGAAATACATGCGATGAAAAGACACTTTTCTCTATGCACGCACATGAGACACAGCCTCTTCCACTGCCGCTTAATGCGCCAGAATCTCGCTGGCCTTGCTTGCAGCGGCCTGGCTCTTCTGTATTCGGGTGTTGCATCGCGGCGTCCTCAAAGTCCTTCCTCAAGTTTTCCGGTCGAAACTCGTGTGTCGCAGCCCATTCACCAAAACAATGCCTAAGATGCCTGCCACACCCCCTCAGCCCTCAGCGGCAGAACAGCAAGTGAAACAAACCGGCGATGCGGGTGAGACGTGAGATTCCCAATGTGGCTGTGTCAGGCGGATTTTCCTGTAGCCGGACCGCAGCTCTGCAAACCGTACAGTCTCTCCTCGTCGCGTCGCTCCACTCCCCGATGAAGAACCCATCTTTTGTCACGATGCGAGAAGGGGGAAAGGTTATAACGGGGCAATCTGGGCGTGTGTGCGACGTTTTGCTGTCGACTCCAGTTGTGCTGGTTGGTTGCACACCTCGAAACATCCGGCACGCATCTCCCTCTCAAACAACGGAGAACAGGGTCAGAACAGTGTTTCTACATGCTTTGCATGTGCTGTAGGACCCTAAAGGGGAGACGGTATCTTTTTACCTTTGTCTACTTTCCCTTTTTTTGTGTGGGGCATGCCTTTCGCTTTTTTCCTACGCAGCTGGCGGTGTCGACCAGGAGGCTGCTCCGGCACCTGCCGAGAGTACGGAGAGCAACTCAAGCCCTCCTGCGACGGAGAAAGATGAAGAGAATGAGGTTGAGGAAGAGGAATCCGAAGAGGCAGACGACGAAAAAGGTGCGCAGCCCGAGAGCTGAGCACCGTGAGATTCGTGCGGTGTCGTCGCGACTCTCACTCTTGCTCTCGACCCCTGTTCTGGGGCCCCCGTCCTCGTGAAAGAGCAACACTGAGACGCCGAGAAAAGGAGAAGTACCGATTTTTTCTCGAGTGCGTTGCGTCGCGCTGGAGAAAGGAACGTTTGGTGTCACCTTGCGGAGAGAGGGCAAACATTTCCGTAACTTTACTAATGGGCACTTCGTGCATGGAGCTGACCGAAGACGTGTCTTTCTTGCGGCTGTGTGTGTACGCGCACGAGGCTTCAATGGGAAAAGCAATGCCGTACCCGACGCAGGCGCAAAATGGACGCTTGCCCTGTCAACATCACCTTGTCCTCAGCGCCTAATGGAATCGGGGTGCGGGTGTGTGTGACTTGTGCCTCCAGAATTCGCAGAGAAACAGGCGGAAACCCTTCTAGACGAGGGAAAGGCTCTCTTCCGCAGCAGAAACTGGGCAAAAGCTGCCGAGTACTTCTCCCGGGCCGTAGAGAGGAAGTAGGCTCCTTATTAAAAAGAGAAGGCAGTGGAAGGCTTTGAAACCGAAACCCCGAGTACCCGCAGCACAGACCAAAAGGACGATTGGGCGGCTACAGCCGTCAGCCTCACTGTTTCTTCCCGCTCTTTCCGAATCCATCAGCCATGCCCCTCGCGTGCTTTACCGTGGTTGTCTCTGTTCTGCTTCGATACACTGCGCAGTTCCCTTCGTTTGTAGGACGCGAGACTGCCCGTTCGTGGCGTGGAGTTCTTCTTACCGCCTGCGTCTTTGTGCTGTCAGTAGCTTCGTGTGGCTGTGGAAATCCCAGCACTCGCAGATCGCGGAGAATGCGCCGCGAAGCACGCTTCCCCTTTCGCCTGGTTTCTTCGGCGTGGCATTTCCCTCTGCCCAGTCCCCCTCCAGTCGAGAGATGCTTCGCTACTGTCGTTTATTTCCTTCGGGCTTTCTTCGCTCCCTGCAGAGTGACAGAACTCGGCGGCGCTGACTTCCACCCCGAACTCAGCACGTACTACCTGTGGTTTGGGGACGCGTTGCTGACCAAGGAAGAGCAGAATGCAGAACTGTTTCAGTTCGACAAGACGAAGCAAGAAGCCGCGGAGTCGGGCGCACCTTCGTCAGGTGCGTCGTTTATCACGGACGCTTAGAACGGGGGAAACGTCCTTTGCGGGGTGAACGCGGTGAATTCGAGAGAACGACGGAACGCGGACTTGCTGGAGTGTCGACGCCCGGTGTGTCTGTGGCGTGTTTGCAGGTGCCGAGTCTTCTGCGTCGTCGTCCTCGGCGAGTGGTAGTTCTTCGTCGACAGAAAAAGGCGCGCACTCTGAAGAGGAGGTTCCGGGCGGGAATGCCGCCGGAAAGGTTTCTGATGAGGAGCTGGCATTCGAAATGTTGGAGATGGCGAAAAGGTGCCTTCTAAAGAAGCTGGAGAAGTCCCCGCCTCCGGCTTCGTCGGCCTCTTCTTCCTCAGTCCAGGCCGAGGACGAGAAAGGCCAAGCGAGCAAAGAGTCTGTTGTACACTCGGATGTCATCGATCTCTCTTTCGCGTACGTCCGCCTCGCCGACATGCAACTGATGAACGAGAGATACGACGAAGCGGCCCAGGTGCGTGCCTTTCCGAGACTGGCAGTCGCTGCTTTCTAAAACTTTGAAAAAAACGCGCATGTGTGCGCATGCGGGGTGACTGCAAGATCGTGGCTATCTCGACACCCAGGAAGGCTCGAAGGCTGTGTGTGACAGGGAAAGGCACCGGCACATCCACACGCGTGGAGATCCCTCGGGGGAACTGCTGCTTTCGTCGCAAAACCTTTGGCGAAGCAGTCGCAGTTGATTGAACTGAACGCGTTTAAAATGAGCCTCGAAGATCGAGAAGAGTTGCGGGCATTCAGACAAAACGTGTGCCCTGAGATGAACAAGAAACGAGGTCGTCTAATACCTTGTTCCCTGTCTGTATTTGCAGGTTTCTGTAGTAGCGCGAAACGTGTGGACAGGGGCGTGGATGTATATATATATATATATATATATACATGTACATGAGCATATATTGCTATTCACTCTTGATCTGAAATGAACTTTACATGCTGCTTCAGGACTACAGAGAGGCCGTATCGCTTCGAGAGCGATATACATTGCCCGAGCAGACGCTCATGGCTCCACTCCTTTCGTTGGCCCAAGCCACGTTTTTCAGCGGGAAGAAGAAAGCCGCCTTGGATGTTTTCAAGGTAAGCATTTACTCAGCTCGCACATTTCTTTCGTCGCGTACCGAATCTCGAGCAGGCAGCGAAGGCGCAACTATGCTGGATATTGCACTGCACATGATTCAGTGCGGCTGCTCATATAGGTCCACACGCATTATGTTTGTGCGTATATACACTGAAATATTCGCTATTCGCAGTGGCGAGAGCTGAGTGGAGATGCGGCGGGAAACAGTGCAGAGAGCCCAGATATCGGGGTTGATTCCAGGGCTGTCCTTTGGTGCGTCTCTACTGATTTCCGCGTGCGTGTGTATTGTGCATGCAGCGAACACTCTCCATTGGGAAACAGATAAAGGAAGGAGAGCTGGGGATGCCAGACGGCATGACCGCAGAAGCCCTCGCAGACACCATAGAAGATTTGCAACTTCAAGTAACAGACGTAGAGAGGCAGATAGCCGAAGACGCAGCTGCCGGCATCACTAGCGACGAGGCGGCGACAAAAGGCAGTCAGTGCGCTGCGCGTGAATACATTGCGACAACCACGTCGACATTTGATGCTCCTCAGTTAGATCCGTCTTCCACAAAAGTCGTTCGAGTTTCTATTCGGCCCAGCTCCGCCCCCGTTTCGGTCGTCGGTGGAGTCCCCAAGACAGAAAGGCACGACGATGAAGAAGAGAGCTTCAGACACAGCCCGAAAAAACGAAGGATTGATCTAAGGCAACTGCAGAATCTGGCTGAACAGAAGACAGCCAAGGACGAAGTGCAACCTAAAGTAGAGGAAGAGACAGCTAAGGCAGAAGAAGCAAAACCTGAGGCGGACAAAGTGAAAATTAAAGACGAATGAAGAATCGCGAGCTCGTCTTTCTGCTACGCCAACAGACGTCGGAGTTTCTGTCGTTTGGAGGGATCAATAAGGTTATCGTACGTCGAAGCCTCGGCTGTGAAACACGCCTTGCCAATTCATAGTTGGTGTATCTCGCTCTTTCCACAACCATATCGTGGAAAAGATACACATACAGTCAGACGATTTCTTCCCTGCTCGTTATCGAACTTTTCGTATCTCAATTTAGTTATCTTTGTCCGTTTTTGGCTCAAGGCTGGGGACGCGGCAGAGATGCCGATACTGGTTGTGGATCCTTCCGCGCACAATATCCCATGTTGAGAAGTAAGTTGCTGCCATACCACAAACGAAGAAACGAGAAAGAAAAACTACCATTGAGAAATGCAAGCGTTTCGTCTCTCGCGCAAGCTGAAAATTGTTTTCGACTCAAACACAGACTGGCACTTGGACCCAACACACAAACTCAGAACGTAGCCTTTTTTGTGAGGCTGCTCCTCAGTCAGCGACTTGCGAGGTGCGCAGCCATATCCCGTCACTCGACATGGCCTTCTTGAGTCTTCGTTCTTTTGTCTCTCAGCGGTGGTCTCTTGTCGCCGCTTTTCTGTTTCTGGTGAGAAGACTCGCCCTTAGTCTTAGCGTGGACGGCCGCCCGCCAGCCGGGTGAACCCAAGACATCGGTCAAGTCTAGTTTTTGTTTTTCTTCCGCATGAGGCGATTCCTGTTGCGTTTTCAGGCGCCCGAGCAGTGGCCCTCTTTTCATCTCTTGGGAGGGCAGTTCTTCCCTCTCCAACTGAGGGAATGCCGGCAATCCCGCCGCCCCGGCTTCCTCAGCGGCTGCTCCTTGCTGTTTCCGCCGGATAAATAAATGTTTTTTTTCACTTCCTTTTGCATTATCCACAGACGGCCTGTGATCGTCTGCGAAGAACTGTGAAAGGTCGATATCTGCCTTCGTTATTGGAACACCAAACGCGGGGAAAGCAGCTGATGGGGTTGGATCAATGACGGCGGGTTGTGCCGTTTCCCATGCTCCTGCAAACGCAACGCACAGTGAAATTCCTCTAACAAACGCTAGTAGACCGCTCACAGTGGAAGACAGAAGTGGCTACGAAGGAAATGACGGGGGAAAACCAACGGTAGACGACTCCCCACGCGTGTAAATCTCTCATCGACGAGACAAGTGGAGTTCATTCTGACAGCTTCCTACTGCCGAGGTGTTTCGCTCATGCCATCGCGGCAGCCATGATGGAAAACGCATGAGTCTGGTATGGCGGACACTGCGTGCCCAATACTTAAAGAACGCCTCTCAAGGGGTAGCTCAGTATGCATGTTCTGTTAATAATGCAAATGACTCCGTACCAACGGTCGATTCCGACTCCACGAGGGGACGGTCATAGACATCGGGTATGTAGATTCCGTACGCTTGGGCGTTCCGGCGCCGTGCTGAGCCAGCTTGCGGTTGCGGACGTTGAGGCTTTATTTCTTCATACTCGTCCAAGTCATCATCAAATTCCTCATAGTCCTGGAAATCGTCGTCGTCCAGAGCTTCTGAATGAACAGCTGTCTTGGTGTGAGGAGCGCTACCCTGAGAATACCAGGACATGAAAAAGGGATCATCACCATCCTTGCGCCCTCTACGGAAGCGCAGCTGCCGGTGGGCTCAACACGCTCTTTTTGCCGGCAGTGCCTAGCACAGACGACCAGCACTCAGTTCAACAACAAAGCAAGCTTTTCTTTTTCTCGCTTCCACAGTTCCAGGCCTGCCGTCCTATCAGGCATTGGAGAAAATGTTCCCAGTTCCCTGTCTTACGCAACGACTGGTCCCTGCCTCACGGTTTGTGAATCCTGCGATAATGTAGCATCGTCCGTAAACCACGCTTACGGTCCGCCCGTCGAAAGTATTTACCAGACAGGCATACGGACAATAGTCCCATTGTGCAGGAAGGAATAAAAATCTCAGTATTACGCATGCAGGAACGGACTGCTCACGCTAGTGGAAGAATAGGAGTGGGGAACACTGTACAACATACCTGCCCCTGTTGTTTCTGCAGCAGTCACGTATCCCGCCATGACTACTTTACCCCAGTTAATTCCTTAAGGCGCCGTTTGGCCTTCTATACACTAAAGCTGTTTCAGGCTTACTCGAGGTGCCTGATAGCGCTTAGGCGTTTGGATAGGCTCGTGCTTTGTGTTACGAGTATCATCCCTTGGCCGCCTACTGTCCCGTGGTTCTGTCCGGCCTTCACGAGCACCGTTTCTGTTTCGAACATCCTTTTCCTGTTTGCTGCGGAAGAATGCGAAGCCAAAAGGTTCCCTATCTCGCTCTTCTTTGGCCGCCGACACGACTGCCTCTCCATATTCGTGTCGATCTCCTCGGGGCTTTTTAGGCGCTCCCAGAGATTGGCTAAAAATTCGAAACCGCGGCTGCAGGCGTCGCTCTTCCATCTCGTCATTATTAGCCCCGGGCGAGGAAGCGTTGTGTGGCGCCGATCCATCTTCGACGTCCTTGGCGGGTTCTTGAGAAGTGTCGTTGTGTTCGGCTCGCATCCACCATGGTGTTCCTGATGAGGGGTCACTGTATACGCCTACACCATACCTCTTCCGGGGGTGACTAGGAGAACTAGCTCGAGTGGCTTTCTTTACGAGCTTATTATACTCCCGTGATTGCCGTTCGAGGGAAGTTATCTGTTTGATATAATTCCGGTCGGCCACCATGAAGGCTCGTGGATCATACACGACAGGCCTGTGGGGAGGTGGAGCTACGGGTACCTGGCCATCTGTCGCAAATCCCTTTGAGGTTTCGTCACCCGCTTTGGACGCATCTGCCCCCACGAGACTGAACTCGCCGGATGCTGTCCCGCGTCCTTTCAACAGCTGCAGGGGGGTGATCGGGGAAGGTCCGTAACCATCGATCATTTGCTGGGAATCAGAATCATCAACAGCTAGACTCTTGATAGATGGCATCCCGTCGCTGTCTCCGGGAAGGCTAACTTCCGTTCCGTCCTGTACACCCACATGAAAAGAACCAGGTAAACGTGAATTGCATGCCGTGTCTCCTGGCGAGCAGAGTTGGTCTCACCTCAGCGCCGACAGATTCCCGCAGACGAAGTGATTGCAAACCGACACGACCTGACGTAACTCCCAGCACTTCAACAGAATCAGGAAGAATTTCGCTGTCCACGTCAGTGAGGTCTGGCTGTATCATGGCCTCAAGAACAGCTAGGGGAGGAGACTGCTTCAGGAAGTTCCCGGCACCTGCAAAAAACGGTCATGTCACGATGGTGGAAGTATTAACCCGTTTCCGGGTATAAAAACCAAAAGGCAAAAATGTTCCGGTTGTCCCAGGTAAGCCTAAGTGTCAGCGGCGGGTCATAACAGTTTTAAAGACTTCTCAATCCGCATCAATAAACCCTGTGAAGGACATCAGATTTTACCATCATTAGAAGTTCAGTGAATTAGAACAGATCAGGTACAATTCAAAATTGATCGTTTGGATTGTTAGTACAACAAACATCTGACAATGCGCTCTGTTGTATGCTGCATCGATAGATTGTATGGAGCTATGAAAGGGACAATCCACGATGGTTTATCGGGGGAAAGCTAGTCAATTGCCGTAGCTGTGCGTGTTCAATGTTAATACACGCTCTATTACTGGTAATTTTTTTCCCGATTGGTTTGGTCATAGTGTATGGCAGCAGTGCCCATGAGACAGTCAGCGCTAATGCTGGAAGGGATGTCGGAAGGATGCGGAGTCTAGTCGTCATTAAATAGGTGCTGTGTCAATCTATCGGCAACCTGCTGGTACGCAAGGAGCGGCGATCGATGGCGTACCTGTTTGTTGACTGGCCAAGACAGAATAGGATGACAACCCCAATAACGCCAACGCCTGATCACACACAAGGCAGAATCATAACTCATTTGATCCACTGCTAGCAACTGCATACGGGAAGCTTCGGGTCGCGGTAGATAATGCCGTGGATCTAAGGCCGATGGTAACCTGTCAAGTCTTACCGTGCCCAAGGCGCATGAAGACAGGCGGTGATTGAACGGGACAGCCATTTTGCTAGAAAGACAAGCAAGCTGTTTGCCGACCTTTCCGGTCTATGAGGGCACAGAGTAAATGCAACGTTATAGTCGAGTATGGACACACAGAATCGACAGGCCAACAAAGGACTCACGCTTGCTCAACTCTCTCTTCGAAGAAAGTGACCCCACACAAAACGCAAAACTGGGAAATAAAGGATGAGTTCAAATTTCTTCAGAAGGTACCGAAAGATCGACAAAAGTGCGATAAATGAGAATACACACAGGTACGTAAAGTTCGGACAATAATGGCGATTCTAATGAGAATGGCGTCAGTATGGATCTGTTCCACCTTCCTTTGCTTGCTAGCCGGTCATCCCTGCCCGCCTCGAGTCACGCTCGTTTCGGCAGCGGCCTGGGCTAGGCTGCGGGTGGGAATGTTCCACGATGATTGCCCTCGACAATTCCTTTCAGACGCTGTTCAAAAAGATGAATTTCAGTTTCAATACTCATGGTCAAGCAAAGCTACTGTGGTCACTGGGTACCAGAGAAGCGTATTGTGCGGTGTCATCGCTGACAAGGATGCTAGTACAGTGATAGTCTAGTGTAGTATCGATATGCGCGTGTGGATGATCACTGCTGCTGCAAGGATGGGGACCACTATAGCCATTTTAACCAGCACAGTGATGGGATTTGCCCATTCTGAAAACCAGGTTGTAGTGTGTGGTCATATCTCAAAGTGCCATTGCGCGACTGCCCGTCTCTGAAATACAGGACGCCAATAGTCTAGTTATACCGTTGTGGGACTATTTGATTTCGATGAAAACCAGAAACCTGCAAATGGAAGACATGTGGTGCCAGCGATTTCACGCGGCAACATGATTGCACAATGCACGGTCAGGCGACCTTCCAGCTACATCGTGCTACTGTGGCCTGACCCATTGATTTGCCTCGTTCCGACTGTCGGGCATATACACAGGGGATCTTTGCTCCCACTATGCGTGTGTCGGATGTGTCCAACACGGTTTTTATTAAGTTAGCGTACTCTCGCTAAATTTAATACGGGGGTCGCGCAGGACTCAAGAATTGTGACCGTGTACCTCTTGTCCGCCAAAAAAACCCCAATCGCTGTTAGTTTTTCTGTCACTGCCAAAGCACGTCACACCTTTTATTTCAGGCATCATGGATTTCAGTTGCTCTAGCAGCGAAGCGGTTCTACTCGGATGGTCCCACGCCTTACATGTAGACAGCGCGGAACAACGAGACACACTAGGCTAACCCATAGGCTATCTGGCCTTACTATATCGACGTCGCCGAGCGACGACACAAAACCTCTCGTTAAGCGATGTCCACTGGGTGCACAACGAAGCTAATCGGTTCGGAAATGTGTCGGAGATGTTAAAGTCCGAAAAAGAGCGTCGCTGCTGAATGTGTCTGACATCCGGTTTTTGCCTGGCTTCCCGCTACGCAGCCGAGTCAGTCTGGAAAACAAATAAGAGAAGGAAGTTCAGATGACAAGGAACAGCTGCAAAAGATGTGTCCTTGCCACTGGCGCCCGCCGCAAACACTCGCACATGAACGCCGAGAAGACCGAAAGCCTTCCTCTCTCCAAGAAACACCACGTCGAAAGCAATCCTGCCATGTAAAAAAACACAAAACCGTTTCGTCGTCCCTGCTCTCCAACCCCCCCGAGCGGCAAACATATCCACCCGCGCAAATAGCAGATCGACGGCACATCTGCGCGTTCCTCACACCGCACCACGCAAACATCATTTCCCATGCCATCTCCCTTTTCACGGTTTCCCGTGCTCAAGCACAGGCGTTGACCGTCTTTCGCTCCCGGCCATTCGTCCACATGTTTCTGCGTTCTCTTCTCAACGTCGACCGCCGCTCGCACCGCCTCTGCATCTTTGGTTCCATCGTCTTTTTTCCGCGCGGCTGCGATGCCCACTGCGAGCCTCGACCTTTGTCGGTTCCTCGCACACTCCCGACGCCTGCGCATCAGCTGTACGGTCCGTGTTCGACGCGCTGGACTGCCGACTCTGTGCAGCGTCTACGCGTTCGCTTTTCTGTGCAGACTGCGGCGGCGCATTCTCCCTCGCCGCAGCTGCGGGGTTGAGACCCGCCTCTCCGACGCGCCCTGACAAATCCGCACTGGGGCCGTCCGCTCCGCCTCGCGCGCGCGACTGTCGGCCCTTGCGCCTTCGCCGGCTCGCCTGTTCGTTCCCCTTGGAACCTCTAACCGGATTCTTCTCTTGGCCGCCTCTCCAACCATCATCTCCCCCCGAGCGCGTTTCTACGGCCCGCCCTTTGCTCACATCTGCCGCAGAGGCTCTGCTGTCTCTCTTTTTCGCCACTTCGCCGGCGCTCGACACCGGAGGCACTGGCCTTGACGCGACTTCTCCAGCGGGCTCTGTGTCCGGAACAGAAGACGCAGCGTCCTGGGAAAGCGCCGAGTCGGACGCATCCGCAGCAGGGAAGACGCTTCCTCTATCCACAACGCTGGCCTGAGTGCTTGCTAAGCTGCATATGCTGTTCGTTTCACGCGGCCTATTCGCCAGGTCTTTGTCCCCGTGTGCTCCAAGTGCGACCGCGCTCGCCCCTTCGTGGTCTCTGCTCGCGCCATGCGAGTCTTTCCCACCTGCTTCCTCACTCCATCGGTGAGCAGGCGGCCCGGGAACTACCTCCCTACCTGTTAAACGCCCGACGGCGTCTTGCTCCCCCAACACTTGCTCCGACCGTGGAGGATTTAGCAGCTCCACCCGCAAAGCGTCACGTAACGAGGCCCCACCCTGCGAACCTAACCGAGACGCCGAGCTGCGCGCACGCGGGACGCAGTCAAAAGATCCCCCTGGTTCACTATGAAGCGGCGCGGATTCCTGCTGGTCACCATCTCTATGCCCCACGGGCACACGCGCTGCGTCTGTTGTCGGTTCCACCTCAGAGGCATCCTCCCGAGCCCGCGAAGCGCTCGCGAAGCCGTTCCCTGCTTTCGTTGTCGCACCCTCACGCTGCGGCGTCGGTTCTGCCTCGGCGTCCTCTGTCTTCCTCCCAGCGTCTGTGGGATTCGACGCAGACTGATGGCCATACAGCGCCTCAGCTTCCGTCGCCAGGCGCTCTGTGTGCCGGTCGGACGACACCCGAGAACGCATCCCTGCCTCACCAGGGTCGCCTCCACTGCCTGACCGCTCGCGACCCGTTTCTCTCTCGTGCCGCGCTTCGTGTGCTTGGGCTTCCGTGTGCAGCTGCTCAAAATCCTCGCCGGACGCCCAGACGCAACTGGGCATGGAATCTGCATGCAGCGGCGTCTGACGGGGAAGACTCGCCCCCTGAGTCACCACCATGTCCTCCAGGCAATGCGACCCCACAGCCGGCCGACACGCCGCGAACAGCGGAGAGGACGCGGAGCGGAAAAGCGACGCCTCATTTTGTTCCTGGAGCTGCTGAAGCCGCTCCCGAACCTCCCGGACTGCAGACACAAGACCACTCGAGTCCACATCGAAGTTCTTTTCTCGGACGTGCCCGTTGTCGACATTCTCCACAGACTACGTCTTCCCGCCCTTTTTGCGGCAAACGTTTTCTACTCCCCCTGAACACACCGAATCCGTGAAAACACCGTCCGTCGCTTTTGCTGAAAAACACATCAAAAACCCCGCCGCCATAAACGCGCCCACACACTGCGTCCGGGTCCTGATCCTCTCCTCTTTGCGAGCTCTCCAGAACCACGCATCCGCTGACACGCTCCGGACCACCCCACCGCATACAACACCCACGCGCCAACATCCCGCGGGGACTTACAGGGCGATTTCGTCGCGGATCTGACGCGAATCAAGTTGTTGAAATGACCATTTCCGTCCTGGAAGAAGACACACGAGGCAGCAGGACAGCGAAATTCAAAAACAGGAACCGGAACGCGTCTATATGGCACGCGTCCCTGATATCGTGTCTCCTTTGCTAACCCCGATGCCGCCCGTCTCTCCAGTGACAAAAAACGAGAGACGCTTCGTCCGTCTACAACCGTAGCTGTAGATAAAAACCCATTTAAAACGGCTAGTGTTGTGATCCTTGTTCTGACGCAGAATGTGCGTAGATTCACCAATTCTCCTCTAAAGACGAATCGTCTTTTTTTTGATTGCAGCACGCGTTCGTTGGCGTGTCATTCATAAGAACGAGCAAGTACGATGCAGCCATTAGGCCTCAGTTCGACCAAGGGCGGAGTTGTCTTTTTCGCGGAAACCTAGAGGGCCGATTCGCCGACCAAAAAAAAACCCTTCACACCTCTGGGGGCTTTCTTCACGCGGATGTGCGAGAACAATATATTTGTGCTTCCGCTCGGCTCCTTTTCTCACTTGAGGAAATGCGAAATTACTCTCGCGACTCACCGCAACAACCGTCTGACTTCCATCGCACACGTAGCGGCCATCCACAATGAATTTAACCTCGTACCGCCCGGGTTTTCGAGGTAGGGGCAGAATGAAACATCTGAAAAGCAGAAATGAGATAAGGGAAAACCGCATGCCCTCTTTTGTTTCTCCTCTCGACGGACACCCCGCCAAGGCTCTGCCTTTCGTTGAGAAACTCCGAGGACCAAGCAATCAAAAACAGAGAACCTGCACATTGCATCTCCACGCGTTCGTTCCTGCACATTCATCTTTCGCCATTGACAACAAAGTTGTTTTTCTATCAAACTGCTCGTCGACCCCTCCAGTTCTTATATCCACCTGCGCGCTTGTGGGAAGGCCTGTACCTGCGCACGTAGCAGTATGTCATGAGGTAGCGCTTCGTCCACGGAGGGTTCGAGAAGTCCCCGACGACCTGAAGAGAAACGAAATACAAGAAACCGGTTCTTCGGTAGGAAGACCTACGCTGTCCTTTGTATTGCAGTCGGCCAAAGTGCTGAGCGCCTACATCCACCCCACACGCCGCTCCAGATCCTACTCGTGCGAACGCAAACTATCCATCTGTTCCGAGAAAACTGAACTTAAACACGTACACCGGCAATCCGTCCAGTGTCTCGTCATGACTTCTGCCCACCAACAGAGGCAAGCATATGACTAGACCTTTGCACGAGACATGCCATATAAACAGAAGCCGGCTTCGACACACGTGTGCGTGCTTGAGACGCCCATCCACACAGACGACAGGATCGTGCGGTCGCGACAGGATCACCCCGCCCGGATCGTCTTATCCCAACCGCGCGATCACCCTTCCCGATTTCAGGGGTGCACGGAGATGGTCCCAGAAGAGAGAAAGCGGCGCATGCACGCACCTCGACAATCGTCCCAGGCTTGTCCCACGGCCACTTGATGATCCACTTTTGCCACTCGTCATCGAGGACCTTGCGCGTCACTCGGCCTCGCCAGACGCGCTGCAGTTCGACGGCTGCCAGGCGCCTTAGCGCCGACAGGCACTCCGTCTGAGAACGCGAAAAACGGAAGCAGAACGGCCGCACACGCTACAGCACAGGAGAAAACTCCCGATGGAAAAACGACAGTGCGAGACCC
Organism: Neospora caninum Liverpool; assembly: GCF_000208865.1. Lineage (NCBI taxonomy): Eukaryota > Apicomplexa > Conoidasida > Eucoccidiorida > Sarcocystidae > Neospora > Neospora caninum. Next base: position 1,296,211 of record NC_018394.1, on the reverse strand, counting down.
TGACGCCCTAGCCCCCCAAACCCCCAGGTCCCCCCTCGCGCCCTGCCTTAGCACCTTGCTACAGGAACACTCACACTATTACACTTTATTGCATGGATATATGAATGTATCTACATATGTGACACAAACGCGGATATATAGGCAAAAATACAGTGGAATGCATGCCAGTGGAGGGGCGAGCGACCCGGACGCCGCGTGTCGTAAATCGCCTCTTCATAAAAACACTAGTGCAGACTGTTTCCCAGTAGTTCCAACAGGCGAGGACGCACCAGGTGCATTGTGCGGTATTTGTCTCTCTGAATGCGCATTTTCCAGAACGCCTGAATCTTGACAGCTGCGGCGTTGCGTTCGCTGGCCAGCATTTCGCAAAAGTGGAGGAGGAGAAAGGTCTCCTGGGCCTTCACGCGCCGCCAGCCGGCCTGAATTTTCGTCGCCGCTGCACTCAAGCGAAGAAACTCTCTTTTTTCTGCGACCAGCTTCTCGGCGCGGAGCCGTCCCAGGTGGCCTCGAAGCACGCGCTGAATCGTCGCCTGTCGAGAGGAGACACGCGAAGAGGCAAACATGACACGAAACGAAAAGGAGAGCAGAGAAAACGCGAGACCACCGGCAGCCAGTGAGCGGACGCGAAAGACCAGCAACACATCAGGCGGGGAGAAGAGAGACGAGAAAAACGGAAGCAAGGGTGCAAGAACCCGAATCGCGTTAGAAAAGTGTCGCCTTCTTCGCCAGTCACCAAAAAAAGACCCTTTCCTACAGGACCATCGTCGCGCCTGCTGAGAAGCGGGTGTCTCGCGCGCTTCCCAACCCGGGTAGTGCTATATGTGCCAGGATTGTTGCCCTCGAGAAGGCGACTTCCACGAAACCTTTCCAACTGAGTCTCTCACCGCTGCTGTGTCGGCGAGCATGCAACGCAGAACTTGCAGTTTCATGGGCGGAGTCGCCACAGAGGACGCAGTTAGGGCGCCTGGCCCGTCCACGCACGAGGCGAGAGCCGCCCTGCAACACCACGACGCGCCGCCAAGAGAAGAGAAAACCGCCGGGGCGAACATGTGGGTTTGGTACGCCCTCGAGGCGTCGCTTCCGGCCTTCGACGACAGCCCAGACCACGAACGGCGGAGACTGTTTCGCTGCTCGGCGTCTCCCGCAGTCTTGTCCGTTCTCGACAGAAGCGGGTAGGCTGCGCCCTGGCGGTGACGCTCTGCGGCGCGCGAGTCGCCATTGGCGTCCAGGCCGAGGCGCCTGTCGCAGCTCCTGGGTGCGAGGCGACTGGTCGGGTCTCTGCATCCTGGACAGGCGCCACGCGGCTTCAGAGCGGGGGAGAGAATCGGCGAACTGGAGGACGAGGGCGCAGACAGAGAGGAGCATCTGCTGCGGTGTGCGACCGTCGACTCCAGACACGTGCTGCTCGCCCCCGCGCTGTCTCCGCCGTACCGCCTGAAGGCCGAAGACGCCACCGACCCTTCTAGAGCTTCGAAATCGGAAAGGCACCGACCGTACGATGGCGTCGCTGGACCGCCGTTCTTCCCCCGAGGCGCGTCTCGGTGTGGCAAAAACTCCCCCTCAGCCGACAGGGAATCCAACGCTAGCCCTTGAGGCCTCCAGGGATCTCCGGCTGCTTCAGGCGCAAGCCCCGGGGACGCCTGCCGCGTCGCTTCACCACCCCCCGTGTACCTGTCCCGGTAGCTGCAAGGGAGGCTTCGAGGGTCGCCTCCACTCTCGGTTCCGCAGCCGGGGGCTGCGTTGCGTGACGGCGCACAGGCGGACGCCGCGGCCAAACCTGAAAAAGTTCCGGATTCGCTTTGCTGGCCACCACGCTCTGCCGTCTTCTCGTCACCGACTGTCGAGACACCGGAGGACGGTCCCGAAACAGGCGGCCGGCTGCCTTGGTGCGCTGCACTGGCGAAAGGCGAAGGCGCAGATCCGCGGAAAGGAGCGCCCGGCGCGCAGTTCACATTCACAATGTGGCGGAAGAGTGGAAAGTGCAGCCACGTGCGAATTTGAGACCTGAGAGAGCAGACGCCGCGAAAAAGCCGAGCGGATGAAAAGAAAGGGATTTCAACGGGGGCGCCTCCCCTGCAAGCGTCGTCCGCGCGCGCATGCCCAACACCCACGAAAGGCGAACAAGCGGCGCTGCCGAAACAAGACATCCTACGCGCCTCCCTTGGTGCGACCAGCGACACACACACGACACTGTACATACACCGCACCCCCTCGGCGGACTGGGCACCTGCTTGCACACTCCACACGAGAAGAGCCGACGAACGACGTGGTCCAGACCGCGACGGGGTCTCCGCTGATCATCCCAGCACGCCTTCGCGCGGACTGCGTACCTCACTAACTCCTTCAGATGCCCGACGGCCTCGGTTGGCAGCTCTTGACAGATGATAGAGCCAAGCTGAGAAAAATGCGAGACAACAGCAACACGTCGAGAAGTTAGCGTCTACAATATATAACCGAGCATCTAGATGCACAGATGGACACATTTCATCCTTGTATGGTTTGTACCTCAGGCTCAGTTTCACTGTGTCAAGGTCGACGTCACACGCCGCCCCACCCCCGTTTCTGACATTCTGACGACAACCGGCCAAGGACACACACAACTGCGCAACAGGGAACCTGCGGAACTACAGATGTACACACTTTCACGCCGCTAAGCGAGTTTGACCCATCTACGCACCACGCAAATACGACATACATAAATATATATATATATATATACTTTTTGTCACCCGAAGGTTGCATTGCCGAGTCCCTGGACGGCTCGTTCGCCGCCGCTCGGAGGGGGAAAATACATGAAAACACCGGGTATCTGCGCAGTTGGATTCATCACGACTCACAACCGAGAGGTTTGACTGGCGCAGCACACAGTGCCGTCTCATGCCTACAGTGCGTCTGACGCGCTAAAACTGGATGCATGTTTCGATGACCCAGAGCATGGACAAGGATCGTGCGGCTGGCCGCATAAACACGGGGTAGAGAGCTAGCTTTTCTGATCTTTCCACGGAACTTTCTTTCGCTCCTCTCGCGGCTCGACTTACACGGCCAGTGTCGACCGTCACCCGGAACTGCTGGCTGCCGTCGCCTGATTGCTGCTCCGCCTCGCGCTGGCCTCTAAGCCCCCGGTCGGGCCCGAAACAAGGCGGACAGTCTCCGAGCGTGGACTGCATTTTCCCGAACGCGCGCGTTCGCGTTCGCAGTCTCGGCAAACGCCCGCAACTGCGTCTCAGATGCTGGTCGTGGAACAGCGAACAGATGCGCTTCACGACGCTCTCTCTTCACGCCGACAACGCTCGCGAGGGTGGGGCGAAGGACGAGGCGCGTGCGTCGCCAAAACGCCTCCACAGGCGGTCCAGAGAGACGCCAGAAGCAGCCAGAAACCCACGCCGCGCAACGGACGTTTCCCCCACGTACTCGGCGACGTGCACGAGAAGGCGTAAAAACGAAATGCGCACAGACCCCAGGGCTAGCCTCGTTGCAGGTCACCGAGAATGACACGGAAAAAACGTTCTCCACTGGGAAACTCTCACCCGGAGAAAACGAAAATCCCTTCACAAAAACGCGCGAACCTCTCTGCGCGGCACATGCGTCGCCAGTTTCACCGAGCCCGACGCAGAGCGATCGGCTCGAAAACAAATCTACAGAAATCTCTCCGAATGTACGACTCGGCCCGAAGTTCCGTGGCCTGGAAAGGACCAACCGTGCGCGACATGAACTCCCCTGATGAGACGACGCGCACTGATTTGGGTATCCGGTCTCACTCGACTTCGCGCGAGGATAAAACGTTGCACATTGAAGGGTGAACTGCGCAGATTCTGCAAGACTTACGCATCGTCCTCGGCTTTGGCCTGTGCAGCCGCACAGTGGAGGGAAACCTCTCGATCGAAAGAAACCGTGCACTCTATCCAGTCTGGGGGGAATCACCTTCAACCAAGGAACAGCCCGTCAAACCACCCACCGACCAGCTCGCAGGCCCAGTCGCATACACATAAATACATACATATACACATATATACATATATATATATATATATACATATATACATATATATATATATATAGATGCGCATGCACAAAAATGTATGGGTTATGTGTGCCTGTCACCGTATTGCCTGCGTGGAGACTGCGCCCCCCCTGCGGTGGTAACAAAATGTATGGCGCATCACACATCGATTTCTGCTGACAGGTGTTTTTCCAGCATATCTGGGGAAGCGCGGAGAACTTCGCCTCCGAGACGGAGCGGTGATCTTCTGGTACGCGTTTTTCGTGACCAGAATATCAGCCAGCGGCGCGTGAGACCGCGACTCTCGACAACTGGAGTTCTTTTTTCCGTAGAAGGATCGCTTTCGACGAACTCTAGGGGGAGTGGAACCTATCAGAGAGAGCCGTTCCTCTGCTGTCGCAAGGGCGTCGAGAAGAGAAAGACTCCCGCAAAAAGGTATCCTCAGCACGCGCATGCACGCTGAGAGGCGATGTGCGATGCATCGATAACCGCGAGGCCTCCCTCCTCAGCGAACGTGGAACTCCTTCACTTGGGAGTCGTCTGACGCGAGAGGAAGAAACGGGCTGACCACCGCCCGTCCTCCGTGCACGGAGAGACTGCAGACGATCGAATCTGGAAACGTGGAGGCGCCGTCCCACTCGCAGCCTCTCATGGGTCGTGACTCTGCTTTTTCCGCTGTACAACGGCCTGCATCCAGAATTTTTGGGACTCGGAAGGCGCAAACACAGAAGCGCACACGCGGCGCCAAAAAGGATCCACCAGGGGGCAAACGCTCTGCCGCGCACGGGACCGGAAGGCGTGCGGTAAACTCCGCCGCCAGAAATGGAACTACCACAGAGAGTTCCGAGTGAGAAATCGGTTTTGAAGACAATTTGAAGCCACCAAGCCCCAAACAAAAAGACGTCGAGTGCGCGCGTGCGCTTAAACGTCCCGGGGTGGCTGTGCCGCTCTGGAGCGTGGAAAAAAGTCCAAAAAGGAGGAAAGACGGAAAACGTCGTGCTGTGCAGCGAGGCGTCGGAAAAAAACGCGGAGAAAAACCAGAGAAAGGTGTCTGTTTCTCCGCGAGCAACGGCTTCGAGACTCTCTCGCGCGGGAGAAGGGGGGATGCGAACACGCGCCAAGCCGCGCGCACAACTTTTTCAGCTGGAGCTCGGGAGGTACGGCGAGGCCAAAAAAGCATCTGCCGATAACTGTACCTTTCCTGGTAAGGATGTGTTGTGTCGATTTCATGCAGAAATGCACACGGTTGTTGATCCTCCCGGCGACAGCCACGACCCGCGAGATCTGGTTCCACCGCGCGTGTACATACGGCAGGGAGGTGGTCCGTTGGGGCGGATTCGCTGCAAGAAACGAAAAGCGCGCCGAGCTGTCAGATGTGACCTGTCCGAGGAACCTTTCTGGGGATACCTCTCTGAGAAGCGAGAGTCCGAAACCCAGAGCCTGGCATTTTTTTTCGCTTCCAAGCCGGACGAAGAACCGGGAGTACACGTTGCTGTTTCGGAGGCGAAGGCAGAGAACAGAGCGAACCCGCCTAAAATAATGTCGCAAAACGGGGGGGGGGGGGGGGGGGTTCTCACATCAAGAGGGGAGGAAACGTAGAGCGAATCTCTCGCACGCGCTCCCACTTTACACTTTCTGTCGCTGACTTCAGGATCGACAGGGAGAGCCACAGCCAGGTTTCGAACGCACACGGCCTTATCTATCTCTGAAGCAAACACACGTTCTCACAGAGAGGACGAAGGGGGGCGGTACTTTTTTTTGCGCGACCAACGCGCGCGAGAGCACACATGCACACTGTGTCACTCGCAGTTTTATTGGGTGATTCGCCTCGTGTACCTTCTTCCTCTCCGCTGGGCACGCCTCGCATTCCATCACTTTTTGCCGCGTGTGTAGGAACGCTGAGCCGATCGTCTTCTGTAGGCTGGCGCTTTGTTCGAAGAAGTGGTGTTAGAAGCGCGACGCGACGCGACGCAAGTTACCGTGTATGTTTTGTCGGGGGTCACACACGCGATTGGCGACTTCGAGTGGTTCCTCCTTTCTGCAAGGATAGAGTGGAACACTCACGCAGGTGCTCCCAGTCGCTTTTGGCTAGGTGGATTTCTGTGCAGCGTTGCCATCTGCATCTGTTACTGTATCGTGTACAGTAGGTAAACGTGTTGGATTTTCTAATATCCCACTACATTAAGGTTATTCCACATTGGTTATGCTCTAGGCGGAATATATGGATTACTCTCATCACTCGTACATTGCCGATACTTACTTTTAGGGAGCGCAGCATTAGTCGCCAGGGACACCATGTGCCGTCAATTGGGCAGACGGGACTCACAGAGTCTTCGTAGCAACTACGGAAGCGGAATGCGCTTTTGCCTGACGCAAACGCCTTCCGCATATCAGAAAGCAGTGGCCTAGAACCACGGGAGACGTGGGTTTACAGCAATGCGATATCTGGTAATCCTCGCGACGATACAGTCGATCTGATACGCATCTCAAAGCCTGATGACCGTAGCTAGTCATATGTGTCGAGCGTTCAAAGCAAAGGTTTTCACTCCGTGGATTTGGAGGATATATGTTCGTTTCCGTCGACTGCTGCAGCTACGAAGCGGCAGAGGAAACGGCGACGTGAGAACCCAGTTTTTTGTTTTTGCGATGCACACACGCGCTGTGGATGGTGGCACTGGAACGCGACATGGAGATTCTCTGCCTAGCCGTCTTTCCAATGTGCTTCTTCTCTTGTCCTGTGCCTGACGCGACGCGGGCCAGTTCTCTAAAGCCGACAGAGAAAAGAGGATTTGCCCGTGTGAACGAAAACATAGAGAGAACGAGTACCGGATGCCAAACGTCCGCGCCGCCGAACACGATCCCTACAAACAACTATCGCGTGTGGCGTTTCTCTAGGACTTTCTTTTTTTCGAAGAAAAGCTGCGTCCGCTTCCCCTACCACAAGCGTGCACTCTGGAGAAAACCGGGAGACGTGCCTCCGTCTGTACGAAGAGCCATAGTCGTACAAAAGTAGATCGATTTAGCGAATACGGATGCCTTGCATGCGCAATTGAGAATCACTCTGCGGCTCTCTGGTATACTTCTCGACGGATCGTTCAACACCGGATTCTCTCGGTGTGCTCTCGGTGTCAGTGCCTGGTCTTTCCGTAGCATCCCTGTGATGGTGAATTGTGGAATTGACGCGGACAACAACCCACTAGAGACGTGACAATCTCACCGAACCCCTCACGGGACAGAACTTGTTTCTACATCGTTCTGATCGAATGGACCCTCTCAACACACCAGCGAGAAAGTGCAGATAACCGTTCCAAAAAACGGGAGCAGCGATTGACAACTCCGTCTAGATGTGCGCGCATATGTACAGGTACCACCTCAGAAAGCTGCGTATACGCACATTCCGGAAAAAGCGCGCAAGCACACGAGTCTGCATGTTCACACAGATCGGGTTAGACCGAGAAACAAGCAAGGTACGCAAAGGCATGAGGTACACCCGAAACTTGTCTGTTCAAGGGAACCTATAGAAATGACAGAACGAAACCCCCAAATGTTCAAATGCGTTTATGTGTAGGTTTCTGTTCGCCACATGCGGCGTTTTCTACGGCGATTCACCTCCGAACTTGTGTTCCAGGAACTTTGCCCCGGAAACGTGAAAGCCTGTCACTTTCTGGTTACAAAAAAAACCCGGGAAAATTCATGCTGACTTTGTTTCGCAAAAGCGTCTTCCATGCTAAACTCGATTGCTTTCATCGAAGTTGTGGACTCAAAACGCTCGGCTGCGGCGTCGCCACGAGCCTCCCTTCGTGCTTCGGTTCTCCAGTTCGTATGTCTACACATGCAAGAAACAGTACTCGCTTTGCGCGGCGACTTTACTCAGCAGTTTCTTCGGAAACCCCGAACCGAACAGACCCATCGTCTCTCTTGTTTTCCGAGAGGAACCTGAAAGACTCAGGTGAGAGAAACGGAAAAAGCTGTTATTCACTCGTCTCCGACGTAGTCTCCTGCGTAGCGGTAACACGTCCATTTTGTCGTCGCCTCTGAGGCGCTTTCTGGGTCACTGTGCACTTCTCTCGTTATTGGGGCCTTGACCGGCTTCTCGCGCGTTTCGTTTTCCTCTCTCGAGGCCTCACCCAGGCTTGCCTCCCCGATTCCGTTTTGCTTGCTTTCTGAGGAAACGAACTTCGCGTCTCCGCCGACAAGAGAAAAAACCGGGCGACGACGAGGTCACTCGCCGAGCTTGTCTCGAGACAGCGCAAACCGAACGAAAGGGAAAGAAACCCCCGAAAAAATCCGGGGAACCGGAAACACGTTCACTGCGGGCAGGACCCGCCACACGGTTCCCAGATGGGGTGAAAACTGTCGGCATTCTCTAGGGGGAAAGATGGTGTGTGCCTGTCGCTTTCGCTGTCGGGCGTTTCCCTTGAAACTGAAAGGCGCAGGACGTCCTGACGACCTCGGCTGATGCAAGCAACGCGCTCTGCATGCATCTGCCCTACACTTCAACAAAGAGAGAGGAAAGTTTTCTTTCTCTCGACGCCTGCACATTTCTTCTCTGCGTCAAACTTTCCCGGCGAATGGAGGCGCCTTCGGCGACCCAAGAACGGGGCGACGCTCCTGCGGGCGATGCGCCTGATGCGCAGCGCCTGCAGAGACTGGGATCCCGAGAAGTCTCGGCGACCGAAGCAAAGTCGGCGTCTTCTTTCGCTTCCGGAGGTTTTGCAGCGCATGCGAAGAAACTCAAAAAACTGACCGTGGCGCTGATGCAAGGCAGACGCCTCTCGAGTGCCCCGGCGCAGTCGGGCCGCCTTTCGCTGTCTCGGCAGTCGTCGCGCGGGCAAAGAAGTCAGCGCGAAGAAAGGGGAACCTCGGAGGCGCCGAGTGGAGAGCCTGCCTACCCGCGCATTTTGAGGGAGGGCGAGCGGCGAGAACTGCAGAGTTCCAGGCGGAGACAGGAGCACCACCACACGGCCCCGTTCTTCACAGACCGTCTTGTCGGGGAAGAGGCAATGAAACTCAACAGCTTCGACCTCGCCGCCTTGCGTCACGGCAGCAGCGACAACTACTGGTGGTAGGGTTGCCCCGTCCAACTCGGAAAACCGGGACTGCGGACCTTCTCTCGGGGGAGTTGAGACGGAAGAGTAGCGAACGTTTCGTCTTTGCAGAACAAACTCCGCCCGGGAACTCCCGATCGTCGGAGGCGACCTGCCACGCTTCGCACACGAACGTTGCCCGGGTTTGACGGACATGTGTAGGGTGTATGCACACCTGTTTGCCGGGGTGGAGATTCGCCTTTCTGGACCCTCTCGGGGCGTGTCCCTTTGATGCGCTCTCTGGATTTTCTGTCGCCTAGGTCGGGGTCCTCGAAGGCTCTCGAGCTCCCCAGCAACGTCGACGAGGATGGCCCTCAGCTGGTTGACCGCCACTCCCTGGGTACCTCGGCTTTCGGCAGTCCAGACGAAGACTGGGCACACTTCTCGAGACGGAAAGGAGGGTGTCCGCGCGTCCTGTTCTTCCAAGAAATATTCCGAATGTTCAACCCCTACTTCCCTCAGTAAGCCCCGGTGTAGTTCTGTTTTGATACCCACACCTAAACACTCGTGCCGGACTCCATCTGTCTCTACCGTTCAAAAGCCATCTCTGTCTATAATCCATTTAACCATCAGACTGTGAATCTCTGTATCTGTTTACCCGTCTGTTTCTTTGCTGAAGCCAGTAGATACGTGTATCTACTGGCTTCAGACCACTGTATGCACTGACTATCGAGTCTCCCTATCACCATTTATATATATATATATATATATATATATATGTGTACTTTTCGGACACGAGACGTGCCTCCGTGTGTACACAGTTCAGTGTCTGTGTCTGGGATACCGATTGTGGATTGCGCCGTTCCACTCTTTTCTCTCCGCGGCCTTCGTCTCTTGTGCGTTTTGGCCTACAGACCCATCGGTGCTCGTGGAGAGAGTGAAGACGAGAGGGGAGACCAAGACCGGGCTGGCACGAGCGATGCCTCGGCCTGCGTCGAGTGCGAGGCAGAAAAGGAAGAAGAGACACATCGGGCGGACTCCAAAGACACCTGGACGCCGACCCAGACACAGCGAAACACGGAGGCTGTGGAGGACGCGCGAGACGCAACAGATGAGGAACAAGGGAGAGAGCGAGAAGAAGGCGAAAGAGAGGAAGCAGGAAGAGAAGGAGGAAGAGAAGGAGAGAGCCGTGATTCAGGGAGCCTGTTCCTTTCAGAAGAATGTCTCAAGTCACGATCTGATTCCCAAGAGGACGCGGAGGGTAGTGAACAGAGTTCGCTTGCTTTCTCGACAAAGGACGAGGGGAGCGACCGCGCTTTTTCTTTTGACCCACGTGTGTCGGAACCGGATGACAAAACAACTGTGGCTATTTCCCCACCGTCCCAACAGGGTCCAAAAGGAGACAGAGAGACAGAAGGCCCAGGAGGCGTGGCGAGGCGAGGAGAGGACGAGAGAGACAACGAAGCACGCAGTCGAGCAAGAGAAAGCAGTCAGGTGAGCTGTCACCCTGTGGGGGGCGCGGCCTCGCAAAGCGGCAGGAGGGCCGAGGAAAAAGAGGAAACGTTTTGGAAAGAGACGAATCAGCAAAGCCTGAGGAGAAGAGAAGCGAGAGAAAGCAGAGGCAGCAGGAGCAGCGGATGAGAGAAAAAAGGTGAAGCACGACGGCGAGAAAGGCACAGAAGTAAGATCGCGAGGCAGAATAAAACCAGGTTGTGAGAGTCCCGAATGAAGCGCTGTGAAAGGCGATCTGTCTTCCTCGTTTTTTCAGCTAAACGCTGAGGTCTCCAATACCTCTTCCTCGCAAACAGACGAGTCTCTACCTTCGGTGCGGCCAGCGAGCGAAGAGCAGGAAGTGAGAGAAGAAGAGAGAGAAGAAGAGCGAGAAGAAGAGAGAGAAGAAGAGCGAGAAGAAGAGAGAGAAGAAGAGAGAGAAGAAGAGCGAGAAGAAGAGAGAGAAGAAGAGCGAGAAGAAGAGAGAGAAGAAGAGCGAGAAGAAGAGAGAGAAGAAGGGAGAGAAGAAGAGCGAGAAGGGAGAGGAAGGGAAAACTCAATCGTGGCCGGGGCGGGCCGAGGTCAGCAGGGCGATGAGGAGAGGACACCAGAAGCGAAGAGAAGAGAGGAGATCGAAAGCTTTGGTGTCGAAGGAGCGCAGAACGAGACAGACCGAGGAAAGGTTGGACTGCCAGAGTCGACTGCGACGACGTTCGAACTCAGCCGTCGGTGGAGCTCGAGGCAGAATTCTGAAGAGGAGAGACAGAGGGACATTCGCGGGTGAGGGGATGTTCCGACGCACATCGCGTGCTTGCGTCTCTGTTTTCACGCCCGAGAAAAAAAGAGGCAGTTCCCTTTTGCGGCGGACACTTCGCAGGCTTTCGTCTCTTTGTGCGGCGCCTGCGAATATGCTTTGTGTCCTTCTCTTGGTTGTCTCTCTCTCTCGCTGCTGGGGGTTTTCATCGTGCGCACACACTGGAGTGCAAGAGACGTTTGCCGATGTTTTTCGACTGCGCTTAAGAAGTGGTTTTTCTGTCTCCTCCTCCTCTCGGCCCTTTCTCCAAGGACATCTTCGACCGCGCGACGCCAGGTGCCCGTCCAGGTCGAGGGAGTCTGGCCCTTCGCTCGCATGACGACTCCCGTCCCTTTCTCTTCCTTCGTTTTTCACTTTTCCTCCATTTTTTTCTTCTGCCTCCATTCTGTTTCGTCATTCGTTTGCCGTCGTTCGTTTTTTATCTCGTTCACAGAAGCTGTTCGTCCTTGCCGCCGCCTGACGCCGAGCCTGCGTGGAGCGACCGAGGCGAGGGCAGCGGCAGGCAACGAAGAGGCGTCGTTTTGGGCCAGGCGGAATTTCCAGAGTGGCTGATGCAAATCGACGGAGAAGAAGAATCTGACTCCGGCGCCAATCACAATCCTTATAAGCACGTCCGCCTGCGCAAGTGAGTTCAAACGACCCGACGGGAATCTGCAGAATCGACGCTCGCGATCGCTCCAGGCGCGGCGGCTCTACAACCGCCCCGAGTCCTCTCTTGTCGCGCTGTTTGTACACCGAGTCCCTCTATGCGTTTCGACAAAAGTGTCTCATGCACATCCATGTGCAGTTTTATGTGTGTGTGCATCGAATTTACGCCGTTTCTTTTTCTAGTTGCATGAATGCGCGTATATTTTTTGTGGAGCAAAAACGGATCACAGGATAAAGTGAATCCGAGGAGGAAGCCCGAGCGATATCGAAACGGGACAACGTCATATTCCCCAAGGCCGCGTACATACACTTTTATTTATATACGCGGATGCGCAGCGTGCTGCATGTTGATACAAATACTCGTTTCCATCGAGACAGACCCGCGTGGTTCCGTTGTAACGTCTCCTCTCTCTCTTTCGTTCCTTATCTTTCTCTGTGCATGTATACATCTCGAGTTCTACATGCGTGCCTCGGAATGTGTGTGTGCCCACATTTGTATGCGTGGCTCACGCGTTGACGTACTGGCCTCCCGCTGACCGTCCGACTCCGCAAACGTGCCGGTCTTGTGTTGCGAGTCGCGGCACAAGTATCTTTTAGGTAAACACATAAATACGCACATGGATTGATGTTTGCATATATATATATATGTATGTATATGTTTGTTTCCGCGTAATCTCAATGTTGAGCGCACCTGCTCTTTTGCTGACGGGCATGTGCGAGTCTGTTGTTCCGGGGTTTTTGCGTCAGCTTTTTTCTCCGCTTTTCCACGTTTTCGCTCTCTTTCTGTGTCTGTGTGTCTCGTGTGTGTGTCTTTTCTGCGCACAGAGTCGCCCTCCAGCAGTGGGGACGCCAGCGCCAAGGGACCAAGAGCGGCGAGAGCGTTTCTGGCGTGGAAAGTGCGCGGTCACTCTCGCCCTCCGTGACTTCGTCTGGAAGCCTCCAAGAAGCTTGTTCGCGCTCGGAACGACGCAGTGCCGAGGCCGGGCGACCGTCCATGCACCGAATGGGCAGCGACAGCACGGACAAGTCTGGAGATTCTTCGCTCGCGCATGCAGAACGAGAGAAAGGCGAGAAGGAAGAGCGAGGCGAGAAGGGAGAGCGAGGAGAGAGAGGAGAGCGAGGAGAGAGAGGAGAGCGAGGAGAGAAGGGAGAGCGAGGAGAGAAGGGAGAGCGAGGAGAGAAGGGAGAGCGAGGAGAGAGAGGAGAGCGAGGAGAGAGAGGAGAGCGAGGAGAGAAGGGAGAGCGAGGAGAGAAGGGAGAGCGAGGAGAGAAGGGAGAGCGAGGAGAGAAGGGAGAGCGAGGAGAGAAGGGAGAGCGAGGAGAGAGAGGAGAGCGAGAGGCGAGGGAGGCGATTGCAGGGGGTGCTCGCGAGGAGGGAAGGAAACCGGGGATGTCGGCGGCTGAGTGGTTTCGCCTGGAACAGGAGAGACGGCTCCTGGAGCGCCAGCAGAGGTTGGAACTCGACGAGGTGTTGAAGATCTTTGAGGAACGAAAGCGGATGAAACAAGCTGAAGAACGCGAGCGCGAAGACCAGCGAGAAGACGAGCGCCTTCGACAGCCAGAGGCCGCCGGTAAGTGAAGAGAGGGAAGAAAAAAGGGCGAGTCGGAGCTCGCGAAGTTTGCACGCGAATCAAACGCCACTTTGGGGACGGAAAGCAGGGAGACCAGAAGAACCAGAAGACAGTGAAAGCCAAGCAGTAGATCGGGTCTCTACACCATCGGCGTTTTTGGAGAGGTTCCTGTGCATCGCAGCCCACGCGCCGTTTTTTTCAAGGGGTGTCGGTCTTTGAAAGGGAACAGGATGTGAATCAAGAAGGCGTCGCATAAGATTCTTGCGGGGCTGCTGTTCGCTCCTTGTGCTGTCCAGATGAGAGCCGGCAGCTCTCTGTCTCGGCCCTGCGAGCGCGATTTGAGAGAAATCAAAACGCGTGGTTCACAGAGCAGGTAAACCCCCGCAGCGCTCCTTTTCTGTATCTCTCTCGTCTGAGAGAGTTTTTCCCTCGCTCGTTTCGTCGTCTGTCGGGATGCCTGCCGGGATTACACGTGTGCTTCGCCTTGTGACCTTACTCATCCGCGTCGTGTTCTTGTCCTCCGGCGTCAACAGCGTTAGTGTGTCTCCGTCCCTCGTCACCGCGTTGCGTTGCCGTTCGAATTTCGTTTTGCTTCCGACTCTCCTTTCTTTGTTTTTCCTCTCCAGCTCGGCGCGTACCGGAAGCACGACGCGCAATAACGCTTCGATTTTTTTTGAATTCGCCGTCCGGAGTACCGGTCTCGCCTTCTGGCTCCCTGAAACTCACAAAAACGGCGAGAGCAGGAACTGAAGATCGCGTTGCTTCCGTCCTTCCTTTTCTTCTCTTTCGTTTTGCCCGTCTGTTTCTTCCTCTCCTCTGGCTTCTGTTCTCTCCGTTCTGCTCTTCCGCTGTTTTCAGTCCACTTCTCGCGCGTTTCCCGCTTCCCGTCTTTTCTTCCCCGCACAGGCAGCGCTCCTGAGACCTGGCGCCGGTGTTGTTTTAGAAAAACCCCGCACTTCTGAAGCACTTTGTGTTTTTGTTTCGAACAAAACGCGTTTCGCGTCTCCCCGCCCCCGACGAGCCGCGCAACCACCCGTCTACGCCTACACGAATCTTCTCGCAGCGTCTGATCTTCTTCACCTTGTCACCCAAAGAGATCATCTGTTCCCACAAGGCAGCCCAACACCTGCACTGTTTCGAGGGACATACTGCTTACTCGTGCATTCATATACATATATATACATATATAGTAGATATATTTATTTGATTGTGTAGCCGCTGGTAGGTGTCTTGAGATCAGAGATACAGAGGAAAGTCGTTTTGTGTAGCGCGTAGATCGCAGAACAGGCGATGTCTTCAGAGAGATACCGTCTTTTCTGAGAGCTTTGCAAGCACGTGCGTCTCCTCCGTGCAGAAACTAGCAAGGGGAGAGAAACTCAACCGCTGCATACCCGTGGGGGGAGAACCGAGCTCTGGGTGATCAACCCATGCATCGTGGACTGTGAGAAAAAGAATCTGCGAGAGACTCCCTCCAGACGCCGTCCATTCACTCGCCTCGCGGCATCACCAGACGTAATCGAAGCAAACACATCGAAAACGAGAGAGGAAGAGCGGAACAAAGACAGCGACCGTATACCCACCCACGTCTCGTCGGCGCCCTCCCGGGACGACACTTACAAGATTGTCTTGTCTGGGCTTATGGAGCGTTTTTGGACTGCATGCCCCGCTTACAGAAATATCTACTCTTGAGCGCGACATAGATGCCACATTTTCTGCTCAGTGTTCCTGCATGTGCGCAAAAAGTCCACGCCCGCTTCACGCATCTCTGCGCGCAGGATCAGTGGCGCTTCCTGGGGAACGTCCCGTTTTCTGTTTTTTCGAAACATGGGCAGAGAAAGAGAACCGGAGAGTAGAGGGCTCCGCGACAAGCGAGGGGGGAACCGGGACACGGGAAAAAACAGAGAAAGAAAAGGAGTAATTAGAAAAGTCTTCAAGGCGTGCTTTCATTTCGAACACAATTTGTTTGAAAAAAAGGGAGAACCTCTCTCAGCTTCGATTCACGAGAGACATTTGCACACGTTTTAAGCACGTACATCTACGCAGAGATTCAGACGGCGGCTGCGCCGCCTCTTTGGTCTTCTTGTCTGGCCTGTTTCTTTCCTTCGCTTTCGTGTATCTCCCCGCGGTTTCTGAAAAGAAGCTTGGAAGTGGCCTTTCCCTTTTTCGGCTGCGCGTGCGAAGACCTCTACATGCATTTACGTCCGATGCACAAATGCACATCTGCGAGTACATGGATGTGTGCGCGAGCGTATAGACACCCGGGACCACGGCCAGGACAACGGGCTACTCGGCCTCAGAGTCGCGCGTTCGTCTCCCGTGCACGTGCCGCGTGAAAAAAGCAAAATCTTTACACACCCACGAGTACGCAGAAAAATGGAGGCGCCACCGGCTCGGAAACGCCTCGCCGAGAGCCCCGTAAACACCACACATATGCTGGACGCATTGATCCTGGGACTCGCTTCTCGAATCGCCAACCTACAAAACGCACAAAAAGCTGCTTTTTCCCTTTCCGCGTCGCTCTCCTTCCC